>NW_024041484.1:8168578-8609159 GCF_014851395.1 Micropterus salmoides
CTACAAGCTTTATGCTGTTATGAAGGCAAAGGGTGGTCAGACCAAATATTGATTTGATTTAGATTCTTCTTCTGTCCTCTCACTTTGCATTTTTTCAATTGATAAATATAATCTATTAACATGTCTACTTTGGAAAGCTTTCTTAATTTGCAGTATTTTTTCCACATCTGCCTAAAACGTGCGCACAGTGCTGTTTGTAATGCAGAGACTATGACACAGCAGGCGTGCAACAATACCAGTGACACAGAAGATAACATGTGAAAAGGCTACCTTTACTGGTTGACCCAATCACCTTCCTCAGTTTAGCGTTCACAGACAAGAGGAGATGTGGGCAACGGTAAATGAAGCCACTGTTAGACTTCCTACAAACAATTCATCCTGCAACAAATAGGCCTACTGTACACAAAGACATACTAGCCTGCTGGGCTTCCAAAGGTTACGTACGCAGGGACTCAGGGCCGTTAACACATCCGGACTCAGAAGCTGCGTAAGCCATAGGCTGCTAATCACTGGGAAAGGCGCCACTGCTTTGTGTGAAAGCAGCCTTGCAAATGCTGTACTACTAAGAGCATGTTGTTTTTTTTTTTTTCAAGAAGCCTTCACCCTAACATACAAAGAGCGCCTTGCACTTCTCTCCCAATCTCACCTTACAGGGAAAAAACAGCTGTCAGAAGTGGGATTTGAACCCACGCCTCCAGGGGAGACTGCGACCTGAACGCAGCGCCTTAGACCGCTCGGCCATCCTGACTGCGTGCGGCTGCTGCTTTGTGGAAAGTTTGCCATATCATGATAGAGCACGTAAGTCGTGATAGGGTAGACTACACCATGGCGTATTATCATAGCCAAAATTTCCACATACAACAAGATCAGACTAAGGTCTGCGGCATTTGCGCTTAAAACCAGGTCCCACCGAGATTTGAACTCGGATCGCTGGATTCAGAGTCCAGAGTGCTAACCATTACACCATGGAACCGCGACACAGGGGGTGCCAAGCTCCTTCCTACATGATATCACCCTGAATGTCATCTCTGCAGAGACTAGGCGTGGGAAAGCTGTCGGGGGAGGGGGTTCCCCAAGCTATTTGGCCGTGATCCGACAAGTACTTCTGATGGACCGTACTGGCCCCTTCGTTTTGAGCACTGTGGCCTCAAAACGCAGAAATCTGAGTTCACATCTCAGTGAAACCTCGTTTTTATGATGAGTACAAGACAGAATTCAAAGTGTGCATCCGTCACGTAACTCAAAAGCATTGGCCTCTTTCAAACCCTTTTTCTGTGCAGCCTCAGTTGCTTCTCTCTCTTCGTGTAATCCCAGACAGACTCGACGCTGTAGAGATCGGGGCTCTGTGGGGCATCACTTCCAGGACTCGGTGTTCTTCTTGACGCTGAACATCGCTCTTAATGAATTTCGCTGTATTTTTGGAGTCGTTGTCATGCTGCAGAATAAATTTGGGGCCAATCAGATGCCTCCCTGTTGGTATTGCACGATGACTAAGTGTCTGCCTGTACTTCTCAGCAATGAGGAGACCATTTATTCTGACTGAATCCCCAACTCCTTTTGCAGAAATGCAGCGCCAAACTTGCAAGGAACCTCCCCCATGATTCACTGTTACCTGCAGACAGTCATTCTTGTACCGCTCGCCCGCCCTTCGGCAAACAAACGGCTCTGCTCCTACAGCCAAATATTAAAAATATTGACTCATTAGTCCAGAGCACCAGCTGCCATTTTTCTGCACCCCAGTTCCCTGTGTTGTCGTGTACAGCTGGTTTCGTGCATAGCTGAGTCGCTTGGCCTCGTTTCCATCTCAGAGGTATGGCTTTTTGGCCGCAAGTCTTCCATGACAGCCAGTCGCACCGCTTTCTGCCAGTTCTGACCTGATGGCACTGCGGGACATCTTCCGATTTCAGAGCAAAGTAAGCATGAGTTGTCTTTCTTCTGCTGCATTAAGTATCCTTGGCTGACCATAGCACCTACAGTTCTCAAGGTTGCCCGTTTCTTTGTGCTTCTTCAAAAGAGCTTGGACAAGCACATCTGGAAACCCCTGTCTGCCTTGAAAGTTCTGCCTGGGCGATACCTTGCTGATGCGGTACAAGTACCTTGTGCCTTGCTGCTGTGCTCAGTCTTGCACGGTGTAGGACTATTGACAGTCAACTGTCTTCAGCAACCTCCCCTTGTTAGCTGAGCTTGGCTGTCCCTCACCCAGCTGTATTCCTCCTACACAGCTGTTTCCAGTTTCAATTGTTGATGTTGTTTCCCCTACATGTTTCATTGGTGATCAACAGCACCTGTAACTGTTTAATCATACACCTGACGATATGCCTACAAAATCCCTGACTTTGTGCAAGCGCACCTACAAGCATTTATGCTGTTATGAAGGCAAAGGGTGGTCAGACCAAATATTGATTTGATTTAGATTCTTCTTCTGTCCTCTCACTTTGCATTTTTTCAATTGATAAATATAATCTATTAACATGTCTACTTTGGAAAGCTTTCTTAATTTGCAGTATTTTTTCCACATCTGCCTAAAACGTGCGCACAGTGCTGTTTGTAATGCAGAGACTATGACACAGCAGGCGTGCAACAATACCAGTGACACAGAAGATAACATGTGAAAAGGCTACCTTTACTGGTTGACCCAATCACCTTCCTCAGTTTAGCGTTCACAGACAAGAGGAGATGTGGGCAACGGTAAATGAAGCCACTGTTAGACTTCCTACAAACAATTCATCCTGCAACAAATAGGCCTACTGTACACAAAGACATACTAGCCTGCTGGGCTTCCAAAGGTTACGATAGGGACTCAGGGCCGTTAACACATCCGGACTCAGAAGCTGCGTAAGCCATAGGCTGCTAATCACTGGGAAAGGCGCCACTGCTTTGTGTGAAAGCAGCCTTGCAAATGCTGTACTACTAAGAGCATGTTGTTTTTTTTTTTTTTCAAGAAGCCTTCACCCTAACATACAAAGAGCGCCTTGCACTTCTCTCCCAATCTCACCTTACAGGGAAAAAACAGCTGTCAGAAGTGGGATTTGAACCCACGCCTCCAGGGGAGACTGCGACCTGAACGCAGCGCCTTAGACCGCTCGGCCATCCTGACTGCGTGCGGCTGCTGCTTTGTGGAAAGTTTGCCATATCATGATAGAGCACGTAAGTCGTGATAGGGTAGACTACACCATGGCGTATTATCATAGCCAAAATTTCCACATACAGACTAAGGTCTGCGGCATTTGCGCTTAAAACCAGGTCCCACCGAGATTTGAACTCGGATCGCTGGATTCAGAGTCCAGAGTGCTAACCATTACACCATGGAACCGCGACACAGGGGGTGCCAAGCTCCTTCCTACATGATATCACCCTGAATGTCATCTCTGCAGAGACTAGGCGTGGGAAAGCTGTCGGGGGAGGGGGTTCCCCAAGCTATTTGGCCGTGATCCGACAAGTACTTCTGATGGACCGTACTGGCCCCTTCGTTTTGAGCACTGTGGCCTCAAAACGCAGAAATCTGAGTTCACATCTCAGTGAAACCTCGTTTTTATGATGAGTACAAGACAGAATTCAAAGTGTGCATCCGTCACGTAACTCAAAAGCATTGGCCTCTTTCAAACCCTTTTTCTGTGCAGCCTCAGTTGCTTCTCTCTCTTCGTGTAATCCCAGACAGACTCGACGCTGTAGAGATCGGGGCTCTGTGGGGCATCACTTCCAGGACTCGGTGTTCTTCTTGACGCTGAACATCGCTCTTAATGAATTTCGCTGTATTTTTGGAGTCGTTGTCATGCTGCAGAATAAATTTGGGGCCAATCAGATGCCTCCCTGTTGGTATTGCACGATGACTAAGTGTCTGCCTGTACTTCTCAGCAATGAGGAGACCATTTATTCTGACTGAATCCCCAACTCCTTTTGCAGAAATGCAGCGCCAAACTTGCAAGGAACCTCCCCCATGATTCACTGTTACCTGCAGACAGTCATTCTTGTACCGCTCGCCCGCCCTTCGGCAAACAAACGGCTCTGCTCCTACAGCCAAATATTAAAAATATTGACTCATTAGTCCAGAGCACCAGCTGCCATTTTTCTGCACCCCAGTTCCCTGTGTTGTCGTGTACAGCTGGTTTCGTGCATAGCTGAGTCGCTTGGCCTCGTTTCCATCTCAGAGGTATGGCTTTTTGGCCGCAAGTCTTCCATGACAGCCAGTCGCACCGCTTTCTGCCAGTTCTGACCTGATGGCACTGCGGGACATCTTCCGATTTCAGAGCAAAGTAAGCATGAGTTGTCTTTCTTCTGCTGCATTAAGTATCCTTGGCTGACCATAGCACCTACAGTTCTCAAGGTTGCCCGTTTCTTTGTGCTTCTTCAAAAGAGCTTGGACAAGCACATCTGGAAACCCCTGTCTGCCTTGAAAGTTCTGCCTGGGCGATACCTTGCTGATGCGGTACAAGTACCTTGTGCCTTGCTGCTGTGCTCAGTCTTGCACGGTGTAGGACTATTGACAGTCAACTGTCTTCAGCAACCTCCCCTTGTTAGCTGAGCTTGGCTGTCCCTCACCCAGCTGTATTCCTCCTACACAGCTGTTTCCAGTTTCAATTGTTGATGTTGTTTCCACCTACATGTTTCATTGGTGATCAACAGCACCTGTAACTGTTTAATCATACACCTGACGATATGCCTACAAAATCCCTGACTTTGTGCAAGCGCACCTACAAGCATTTATGCTGTTATGAAGGCAAAGGGTGGTCAGACCAAATATTGATTTGATTTAGATTCTCTTCTGTCCTCTCACTTTGCATTTTTTCAATTGAAATATAATCTATTAACATGTCTACTTTGGAAAGCTTTCTTAATTTGCAGTATTTTTTCCACATCTGCCTAAAACGTGCGCACAGTGCTGTTTGTAATGCAGAGACTATGACACAGCAGGCGTGCAACAATACCAGTGACACAGAAGATAACATGTGAAAAGGCTACCTTTACTGGTTGACCCAATCACCTTCCTCAGTTTAGCGTTCACAGACAAGAGGAGATGTGGGCAACGGTAAATGAAGCCACTGTTAGACTTCCTACAAACAATTCATCCTGCAACAAATAGGCCTACTGTACACAAAGACATACTAGCCTGCTGGGCTTCCAAAGGTTACGATACGCAGGGACTCAGGGCCGTTAACACATCCGGACTCAGAAGCTGCGTAAGCCATAGGCTGCTAATCACTGGGAAAGGCGCCACTGCTTTGTGTGAAAGCAGCCTTGCAAATGCTGTACTACTAAGAGCATGTTGTTTTTTTTTTTTCAAGAAGCCTTCACCCTAACATACAAAGAGCGCCTTGCACTTCTCTCCCAATCTCACCTTACAGGGAAAAAACAGCTGTCAGAAGTGGGATTTGAACCCACGCCTCCAGGGGAGACTGCGACCTGAACGCAGCGCCTTAGACCGCTCGGCCATCCTGACTGCGTGCGGCTGCTGCTTTGTGGAAAGTTTGCCATATCATGATAGAGCACGTAAGTCGTGATAGGGTAGACTACACCATGGCGTATTATCATAGCCAAAATTTCCACATACAACAAGATCAGACTAAGGTCTGCGGCATTTGCGCTTAAAACCAGGTCCCACCGAGATTTGAACTCGGATCGCTGGATTCAGAGTCCAGAGTGCTAACCATTACACCATGGAACCGCGACACAGGGGGTGCCAAGCTCCTTCCTACATGATATCACCCTGAATGTCATCTCTGCAGAGACTAGGCGTGGGAAAGCTGTCGGGGGAGGGGGTTCCCCAAGCTATTTGGCCGTGATCCGACAAGTACTTCTGATGGACCGTACTGGCCCCTTCGTTTTGAGCACTGTGGCCTCAAAACGCAGAAATCTGAGTTCACATCTCAGTGAAACCTCGTTTTTATGATGAGTACAAGACAGAATTCAAAGTGTGCATCCGTCACGTAACTCAAAAGCATTGGCCTCTTTCAAACCCTTTTTCTGTGCAGCCTCAGTTGCTTCTCTCTCTTCGTGTAATCCCAGACAGACTCGACGCTGTAGAGATCGGGGCTCTGTGGGGCATCACTTCCAGGACTCGGTGTTCTTCTTGACGCTGAACATCGCTCTTAATGAATTTCGCTGTATTTTTGGAGTCGTTGTCATGCTGCAGAATAAATTTGGGGCCAATCAGATGCCTCCCTGTTGGTATTGCACGATGACTAAGTGTCTGCCTGTACTTCTCAGCAATGAGGAGACCATTTATTCTGACTGAATCCCCAACTCCTTTTGCAGAAATGCAGCGCCAAACTTGCAAGGAACCTCCCCCATGATTCACTGTTACCTGCAGACAGTCATTCTTGTACCGCTCGCCCGCCCTTCGGCAAACAAACGGCTCTGCTCCTACAGCCAAATATTAAAAATATTGACTCATTAGTCCAGAGCACCAGCTGCCATTTTTCTGCACCCCAGTTCCCTGTGTTGTCGTGTACAGCTGGTTTCGTGCATAGCTGAGTCGCTTGGCCTCGTTTCCATCTCAGAGGTATGGCTTTTTGGCCGCAAGTCTTCCATGACAGCCAGTCGCACCGCTTTCTGCCAGTTCTGACCTGATGGCACTGCGGGACATCTTCCGATTTCAGAGCAAAGTAAGCATGAGTTGTCTTTCTTCTGCTGCATTAAGTATCCTTGGCTGACCATAGCACCTACAGTTCTCAAGGTTGCCCGTTTCTTTGTGCTTCTTCAAAAGAGCTTGGACAAGCACATCTGGAAACCCCTGTCTGCCTTGAAAGTTCTGCCTGGGCGATACCTTGCTGATGCGGTACAAGTACCTTGTGCCTTGCTGTGCTCAGTCTTGCACGGTGTAGGACTATTGACAGTCAACTGTCTTCAGCAACCTCCCCTTGTTAGCTGAGCTTGGCTGTCCCTCACCCAGCTGTATTCCTCCTACACAGCTGTTTCCAGTTTCAATTGTTGATGTTGTTTCCACCTACATGTTTCATTGGTGATCAACAGCACCTGTAACTGTTTAATCATACACCTGACGATATGCCTACAAAATCCCTGACTTTGTGCAAGCGCACCTACAAGCATTTATGCTGTTATGAAGGCAAAGGGTGGTCAGACCAAATATTGATTTGATTTAGATTCTTCTTCTGTCCTCTCACTTTGCATTTTTTCAATTGATAAATATAATCTATTAACATGTCTACTTTGGAAAGCTTTCTTAATTTGCAGTATTTTTCCACATCTGCCTAAAACGTGCGCACAGTGCTGTTTGTAATGCAGAGACTATGACACAGCAGGCGTGCAACAATACCAGTGACACAGAAGATAACATGTGAAAAGGCTACCTTTACTGGTTGACCCAATCACCTTCCTCAGTTTAGCGTTCACAGACAAGAGGAGATGTGGGCAACGGTAAATGAAGCCACTGTTAGACTTCCTACAAACAATTCATCCTGCAACAAATAGGCCTACTGTACACAAAGACATACTAGCCTGCTGGGCTTCCAAAGGTTACGATACGCAGGGACTCAGGGCCGTTAACACATCCGGACTCAGAAGCTGCGTAAGCCATAGGCTGCTAATCACTGGGAAAGGCGCCACTGCTTTGTGTGAAAGCAGCCTTGCAAATGCTGTACTACTAAGAGCATGTTGTTTTTTTTTTTTTCAAGAAGCCTTCACCCTAACATACAAAGAGCGCCTTGCACTTCTCTCCCAATCTCACCTTACAGGGAAAAAACAGCTGTCAGAAGTGGGATTTGAACCCACGCCTCCAGGGGAGACTGCGACCTGAACGCAGCGCCTTAGACCGCTCGGCCATCCTGACTGCGTGCGGCTGCTGCTTTGTGGAAAGTTTGCCATATCATGATAGAGCACGTAAGTCGTGATAGGGTAGACTACACCATGGCGTATTATCATAGCCAAAATTTCCACATACAACAAGATCAGACTAAGGTCTGCGGCATTTGCGCTTAAAACCAGGTCCCACCGAGATTTGAACTCGGATCGCTGGATTCAGAGTCCAGAGTGCTAACCATTACACCATGGAACCGCGACACAGGGGGTGCCAAGCTCCTTCCTACATGATATCACCCTGAATGTCATCTCTGCAGAGACTAGGCGTGGGAAAGCTGTCGGGGGAGGGGGTTCCCCAAGCTATTTGGCCGTGATCCGACAAGTACTTCTGATGGACCGTACTGGCCCCTTCGTTTTGAGCACTGTGGCCTCAAAACGCAGAAATCTGAGTTCACATCTCAGTGAAACCTCGTTTTTATGATGAGTACAAGACAGAATTCAAAGTGTGCATCCGTCACGTAACTCAAAAGCATTGGCCTCTTTCAAACCCTTTTTCTGTGCAGCCTCAGTTGCTTCTCTCTCTTCGTGTAATCCCAGACAGACTCGACGCTGTAGAGATCGGGGCTCTGTGGGGCATCACTTCCAGGACTCGGTGTTCTTCTTGACGCTGAACATCGCTCTTAATGAATTTCGCTGTATTTTTGGAGTCGTTGTCATGCTGCAGAATAAATTTGGGGCCAATCAGATGCCTCCCTGTTGGTATTGCACGATGACTAAGTGTCTGCCTGTACTTCTCAGCAATGAGGAGACCATTTATTCTGACTGAATCCCCAACTCCTTTTGCAGAAATGCAGCGCCAAACTTGCAAGGAACCTCCCCCATGATTCACTGTTACCTGCAGACAGTCATTCTTGTACCGCTCGCCCGCCCTTCGGCAAACAAACGGCTCTGCTCCTACAGCCAAATATTAAAAATATTGACTCATTAGTCCAGAGCACCAGCTGCCATTTTTCTGCACCCCAGTTCCCTGTGTTGTCGTGTACAGCTGGTTTCGTGCATAGCTGAGTCGCTTGGCCTCGTTTCCATCTCAGAGGTATGGCTTTTTGGCCGCAAGTCTTCCATGACAGCCAGTCGCACCGCTTTCTGCCAGTTCTGACCTGATGGCACTGCGGGACATCTTCCGATTTCAGAGCAAAGTAAGCATGAGTTGTCTTTCTTCTGCTGCATTAAGTATCCTTGGCTGACCATAGCACCTACAGTTCTCAAGGTTGCCCGTTTCTTTGTGCTTCTTCAAAAGAGCTTGGACAAGCACATCTGGAAACCCCTGTCTGCCTTGAAAGTTCTGCCTGGGCGATACCTTGCTGATGCGGTACAAGTACCTTGTGCCTTGCTGCTGTGCTCAGTCTTGCACGGTGTAGGACTATTGACAGTCAACTGTCTTCAGCAACCTCCCCTTGTTAGCTGAGCTTGGCTGTCCCTCACCCAGCTGTATTCCTCCTACACAGCTGTTTCCAGTTTCAATTGTTGATGTTGTTTCCACCTACATGTTTCATTGGTGATCAACAGCACCTGTAACTGTTTAATCATACACCTGACGATATGCCTACAAAATCCCTGACTTTGTGCAAGCGCACCTACAAGCATTTATGCTGTTATGAAGGCAAAGGGTGGTCAGACCAAATATTGATTTGATTTAGATTCTTCTGTCCTCTCACTTTGCATTTTTTCAATTGATAATATAATCTATTAACATGTCTACTTTGGAAAGCTTTCTTAATTTGCAGTATTTTTTCCACATCTGCCTAAAACGTGCGCACAGTGCTGTTTGTAATGCAGAGACTATGACACAGCAGGCGTGCAACAATACCAGTGACACAGAAGATAACATGTGAAAAGGCTACCTTTACTGGTTGACCCAATCACCTTCCTCAGTTTAGCGTTCACAGACAAGAGGAGATGTGGGCAACGGTAAATGAAGCCACTGTTAGACTTCCTACAAACAATTCATCCTGCAACAAATAGGCCTACTGTACACAAAGACATACTAGCCTGCTGGGCTTCCAAAGGTTACGATACGCAGGGACTCAGGGCCGTTAACACATCCGGACTCAGAAGCTGCGTAAGCCATAGGCTGCTAATCACTGGGAAAGGCGCCACTGCTTTGTGTGAAAGCAGCCTTGCAAATGCTGTACTACTAAGAGCATGTTGTTTTTTTTTTTTTCAAGAAGCCTTCACCCTAACATACAAAGAGCGCCTTGCACTTCTCTCCCAATCTCACCTTACAGGGAAAAAACAGCTGTCAGAAGTGGGATTTGAACCCACGCCTCCAGGGGAGACTGCGACCTGAACGCAGCGCCTTAGACCGCTCGGCCATCCTGACTGCGTGCGGCTGCTGCTTTGTGGAAAGTTTGCCATATCATGATAGAGCACGTAAGTCGTGATAGGGTAGACTACACCATGGCGTATTATCATAGCCAAAATTTCCACATACAACAAGATCAGACTAAGGTCTGCGGCATTTGCGCTTAAAACCAGGTCCCACCGAGATTTGAACTCGGATCGCTGGATTCAGAGTCCAGAGTGCTAACCATTACACCATGGAACCGCGACACAGGGGGTGCCAAGCTCCTTCCTACATGATATCACCCTGAATGTCATCTCTGCAGAGACTAGGCGTGGGAAAGCTGTCGGGGGAGGGGGTTCCCCAAGCTATTTGGCCGTGATCCGACAAGTACTTCTGATGGACCGTACTGGCCCCTTCGTTTTGAGCACTGTGGCCTCAAAACGCAGAAATCTGAGTTCACATCTCAGTGAAACCTCGTTTTTATGATGAGTACAAGACAGAATTCAAAGTGTGCATCCGTCACGTAACTCAAAAGCATTGGCCTCTTTCAAACCCTTTTTCTGTGCAGCCTCAGTTGCTCTCTCTTCGTGTAATCCCAGACAGACTCGACGCTGTAGAGATCGGGGCTCTGGGGCATCACTTCCAGGACTCGGTGTTCTTCTTGACGCTGAACATCGCTCTTAATGAATTTCGCTGTATTTTTGGAGTCGTTGTCATGCTGCAGAATAAATTTGGGGCCAATCAGATGCCTCCCTGTTGGTATTGCACGATGACTAAGTGTCTGCCTGTACTTCTCAGCAATGAGGAGACCATTTATTCTGACTGAATCCCCAACTCCTTTTGCAGAAATGCAGCGCCAAACTTGCAAGGAACCTCCCCCATGATTCACTGTTACCTGCAGACAGTCATTCTTGTACCGCTCGCCCGCCCTTCGGCAAACAAACGGCTCTGCTCCTACAGCCAAATATTAAAAATATTGACTCATTAGTCCAGAGCACCAGCTGCCATTTTTCTGCACCCCAGTTCCCTGTGTTGTCGTGTACAGCTGGTTTCGTGCATAGCTGAGTCGCTTGGCCTCGTTTCCATCTCAGAGGTATGGCTTTTTGGCCGCAAGTCTTCCATGACAGCCAGTCGCACCGCTTTCTGCCAGTTCTGACCTGATGGCACTGCGGGACATCTTCCGATTTCAGAGCAAAGTAAGCATGAGTTGTCTTTCTTCTGCTGCATTAAGTATCCTTGGCTGACCATAGCACCTACAGTTCTCAAGGTTGCCCGTTTCTTTGTGCTTCTTCAAAAGAGCTTGGACAAGCACATCTGGAAACCCCTGTCTGCCTTGAAAGTTCTGCCTGGGCGATACCTTGCTGATGCGGTACAAGTACCTTGTGCCTTGCTGCTGTGCTCAGTCTTGCACGGTGTAGACTATTGACAGTCAACTGTCTTCAGCAACCTCCCCTTGTTAGCTGAGCTTGGCTGTCCCTCACCCAGCTGTATTCCTCCTACACAGCTGTTTCCAGTTTCAATTGTTGATGTTGTTTCCACCTACATGTTTCATTGGTGATCAACAGCACCTGTAACTGTTTAATCATACACCTGACGATATGCCTACAAAATCCCTGACTTTGTGCAAGCGCACCTACAAGCATTTATGCTGTTATGAAGGCAAAGGGTGGTCAGACCAAATATTGATTTGATTTAGATTCTTCTTCTGTCCTCTCACTTTGCATTTTTTCAATTGATAAATATAATCTATTAACATGTCTACTTTGGAAAGCTTTCTTAATTTGCAGTATTTTTTCCACATCTGCCTAAAACGTGCGCACAGTGCTGTTTGTAATGCAGAGACTATGACACAGCAGGCGTGCAACAATACCAGTGACACAGAAGATAACATGTGAAAAGGCTACCTTTACTGGTTGACCCAATCACCTTCCTCAGTTTAGTGTTCACAGACAAGAGGAGATGTGGGCAACGGTAAATGAAGCCACTGTTAGACTTCCTACAAACAATTCATCCTGCAACAAATAGGCCTACTGTACACAAAGACATACTAGCCTGCTAGGCTTCCAAAGGTTACGATATGCAGAGATACACATCCGGACTCAGAAGCTGCGTAAGCCATAGGCTGCTAATCACTGGGAAAGGCGCCACTGCTTTGTGTGAAAGCAGCCTTGTAAATGCTGTACTACTAACAGTATTACATTATTATTAGTACAGTTTTTTTTTTTTTTCAATAAGCCTACGCCCTAACATACAAAGAGTGGGGATATTAAAAAATTAAGGCCAATAATATTTGCGGCTTTAACATTTTTCAACCAATCATCTTAGCGGAGTTTCCCGGTGCAGGCTTTGAATTTCTCTCTTATTAAAAACTGCAGAGATATGTTGGCGTTTTTTTATTAGCTTTTCTTTGCGAAGCGGTACCGTTGACCCGGACACTATCAAGAGCTAGCAAGAGCTAAGAAGTTCTGATCTTCCGAAGACATGGTGAGTATTTACACATTTACTATAACGTTAGTGCTGTGTGAGACCTAACTTTAATTAACTGTTAATAAAAAAGGTATTTCATTTGTTACAAACACATCTGAGAGTTTAACGTTAGCTTGTTATTAGCCCGCATTTTTAATTAGTTATTTTCTGAAGGGGGCACAGTAACATCAAATCCATTGACCCGGACACTATCAAAGTTAGCAAGAGCAAAGTAAACAAGTTGTAACGTTAACGTCAATTTAACGTTACACAAGCGACATGGTGAGTATTGAACGTTAAGTTATGTGACCTAACTGTACAGTCAAGTTACTATAAGTCATGTTGCTTTATCATTTGATTTAAGCAGAATATTTCTACCCAATTCTTTATATTCAGGTGTAATAACGAATATATTGGTTAGGGGTCGTAATATGAATACGTCTTGCAGTCTTTCAGCTTTAAGCTTACTAACTTCATATTAGACAAAGTAAATGCCATGTTGCTTCTCGTTACAATCGTAACATAATGTTAATCACATTCTCGTTTGTATAACAGGCTAGGTTACGATCATTATCTAACTCCGCAGTGAACCTGACCCTCTAACATTTTATTAACATTAACGTTGTATGAAATGCCAGATTATTCAAAATGACTGTGTGTGTGTTAGACTGTCTCTTCTGTCTCATTGGGAATAAAACTGCTGAGCTATTTACTATACTTAACATAACCAGGCATTAAAATAATTGCCAAAGAAGACTTATTACAACTAACATTAGTTTTCTTATTTATGATATTTTCCACCAGACACCATAAGAACGCATATTTATAGTGGAATCAGGTTAATTCATGAGCTGTGTTTCAAACGCAGACACAATATAGATTATGTGTCATAAGGTTTTTCCATAGGGTTATAACAGGGTTATAACTATTATAAGGCTGAGGTCTGCCTTTCATGCTCCTAGAACTTGTGTTATTTTCATGCATTTAAAAAATGTTCATGCATCTATGTCACCAAAGGCTATGTCTTCAAAATCCAAATCGCCTAAGGCGATGACAGACTCGGAGTGGATGTCACGCCTGAGGAAGTTTGCCAGCACTGGGTCTTGGCCTGCAGGTGAAGGGAACAGGCCAGCTCCCAGGCAGAAGAAGTGGTGTGAGCTGTATCAAAGGGTATGAGTATTTTAACAGCACAGTATATTGTATTTATTGTTATGTACTCTCACTCTCACATTTCACTCATAGTTTCAAATAAAATAAAGTGTTAGGTTCCTATTAGTTAATAAACATCTAATGAGCAAATAATTTACGTCAGATCTCTGTAACTACACACTAATTCATATTCAATTCAATCAAATGTATAACTTGTGTGTGTAGATTCAGAAATGTCCGATGCAGATGCATCGTGGGTCCGGTCCAACGCGCTGTGGGGCAGCAGAGTGCACCAGTGGGTCCAGTCCAACGCGCTGTGGGGCAGCAGAGTGCAGCGGGGGCCATAAGCAGCGACCATCTTTGAATTTGTCGATGGTAGGCTATTTGGAGATTTATTGACACTCATAAAACTGATGATGAATATTTGACATTTTGTTCACTGAATGATTTTCTCTTTTTTTTGCCTTTCAGTTTGACAAGCCAAGATTTGGTGGCGCTCATGTTGCTGCTGCAAAGCCGAATCTTAGCAGAGCCAGGAAAGTAACCAAGGTAAATAGAGATCAAACAGTAACTGTTTGAATTGGGTTCTTAATACAAGTTAATAACACTGATTCTTTACAGACCCAAGTCGTCAACCCCACTGATAAAGGTGCCAGTTCTCAGTTTTGTACACACACTATTTGTACTTCTACACACAAGTTTTAGTATTAGATAACAATTTGAATCAAAACTGACACATCTAAACAGCTATATAAAATTATAAGTTTTAATTGTTTAATAAATTATATGAATTGTGGAACAAAATTAGTCTATTTATTTGCCATGCTTTACAGGCTCCAGACCCTCAGACAGATGCCCAATGGTATGTGCCTGTCCTCAGTCCCACAGCAGTGTGTGCCACTGTGTCGGTAAGTAATTTAACATTCATACTGCACAGTGCATCAGTAGTGTGTTTTACCAGTATTAAGTTGAATGTCAATTCACTATTTTATTTTTTCAAAGACTGCTGACTCCAGGACAGAGACGGTTGAAACTTCAACACCTCAGCTGCCCCGTTTGTGGTCAGAGGGCTTTCCACCCGAAGACCACAAATGGATTATGAAGACCCTTTTGAAGCTGGGGCCCAAGGGAAAATTGGAGCTTCAAGACAACCTGAAGCTCTGGTACTTTCCACCACCGCCAAGCCATCTGTACCACCAGGCTCCTGCTCCAGACCGCTTTTTTGCCCACCCACTTCTTGTCTGGATGCCGTACAAATTGTGGAAGGTGAAGGTGGTCTGTCTCAACCCTGCATGTCGGCAACACCAGCTCACAGGAGCGGGGCTGCACAAGAGGGCTCGGTGGGTCCTGGATGTGGACAGGATTTACAATATGGTGACAGAAACACTAACCTGCACCCAATGTAGATCCTCCCATGTGTCTTGGAGCCAGACTGTTCTTATGCAGCTGGACTTGGCTCACAGATCCGAATTTAGGGTCATCCTCACACAAAAGTGAGTCAAGTCTCCTGTCTCTCTTGCCTTGTCAGATGGAATTATGTAAAACATTCTTACTGATATATCTGTCTTTGATCAAGGTTTGCATGTGATATCCAGGTGATCCGGCTTCTGCGGGAGAGAGGCCTGGGAAACAGCCCAACACGGGTTTTGAAGCAGCTGAAGGAGAACCACACAGAGAGGAGTGGCTGCATCGTGTAGCAAGGTACACGACAGATTGTGTGGACTTCCTCCAGTGCCCCAGACTGATACCCATGACATTCCCTGAGCCTCCAGAGCCTGCTGTGGTGCCAAGCTGCAAGTGGCTCCTGTCTGTTTACAGCCAGGACATTTTAACGAGGCTGGAGGACATCAAGGCCAGAATTACATCAACATATGGCACCATTCTGAAGATGGATTCGACAAAAAAGGTTAAACAATCTTTTTTCTTTAAAATAGGCTACTGATACTGTACTTCAGTGTTTCTGAATCATGTTCACAGAGGTCCTATACATTTTGCGTGCTTCAGATCACCAAGAAGCTTGCTGGAACAGCCAAGGGGACAGCACTCTGGCTCACCTCTGTGGGGAATGAGTTTGGTCAGATCCTCATGAGTGTGCTGACCGCTCAGGAGGTACCAGAAGGTCGGTGTGGATCCCCCTGTTGCCTTGTATGTGGACTGTGGTTGCTGTACTGGAGCAGGCGAGACCAAGCTGAAGGTCAGATTCAGTGGGTGGCCGGACCTTACCGTAAGGCTGGATATCTGGCACTTCATCCGCCGACTCGCTCTGGGATGCGTAACAGATGCTCATCAGCTGTACCCAGTCTTTATGTCACGTCTGTCAGTGTGCATATTTGAGTGGGATGCAGCTGATTTAGCGCTGTTGCGCGAAGCAAAAGGACAGCAGCTTCAGTCCCAGGGTCTGTCTTCCCTCACCGATGGTGACATCAGTAAACATCTGTCCAGGGAGGAGCTGGCTCTCCATTGCTGGAGGAGGACACGTGGTGAGGATACCACCACTCAGCTGCTGGAGGAGCTGCTGCAGGGGCTCATCTGGACTAGTGGCAACGACTCCTTCGGAGTTCCCCTGTTTGATAGGGAGAGGATGGAGCACATCTGGCGTGTGCAGAAAAAGCACATTAAGTGCATCCAGGACATGCCAGGTGTTGCTCTGTACACCAAAACAGGGGAGCTCACAAAGGGAGGTGTGCGGTTGCCCATGTACAGATGTGCCAGAGGCTCTACATCTTTAGAGTCTTTTCATTTACACCTCAACCGCTTCATACCAGGTTTGTGCCTTTCAGACCTGTTGGTTAATCTAAAGTCCAAGAATAATTTCATATTTAAATATTTAATAATGTACTTCTAGGAACCAGTGCCAACAGCCTGAATTTTCGGGTTTACCTGCTGGAAGGACTGCATAGGTGGAACCAAGACCATGGTAGAGCTGCCTTGTCGACTGGACCATCCGCTTTACGCAGCTACTCAGGTGACCTGCTTCACTGCGTGAACAAAAGCTATGAGAAGCTGTTTGACAGGAAAGTGGTACCAGATTTCTGTCCACCCTCATGTTACACTGGTAAGCATTTGTGAACACATTTTTAATTCTAATTAGTTTTAAATAATTTTAATAACTTTTGTAAACAATCCATTTACCTTTATTATTTCAGGAGAGCTCATAGAAGTACAGTATCTCTTCCGGCAGACTGGTCAGGCACTGCAGGATATGCTCCCTGATTCGGAAACTGCTCGGCTAATTGAAGAGCATGACGTGGAGGATGACGTAGAGGAAGATGAGGGCTTCTCTGACCTCACGGTGAAGCGCTGGCTCCCAGAACATCCATTCTGGCTCCAGCCACCTCCAACCTGGCTCCCAGCACATCTGCAGTGCCCTCCGGTGCATCCATTTTGCCGTCCAGTTCGTCCTCTGTGGCTGCAGTTGGTATGCAAGATGAGAATATGGTAAGTGTCAGAATGATCAGTTTAGAATATGTAGGTATATCAAAATGAGCCTAGCTTTTCACTAGTAGTCAGCCATCTCTTATTAAGCAGCGCATACCTGGAACAGAACACTACAGAACTAAGGAACGTTACATCGCGCAGCTGCTTCTCCAAAGCTATAAAAAAACTGGTTACTGGATAATCAAATATGCTGTCAGAATTTGGAATAGGGCTTCTGTCATTGTTTTTAACTCTAGCTGTCTGTGCTTACATGCTTTTGTACTTTTTTTGTAATGTATTTTATGTGTGCTATGGTTATGAATTATAGGTGACAGCACTATGGCCATAGTGTCATTAAAAGTCAGTGTCATTGAAGGTTTTTCATTGCTATGGACATGAGGAAGAAGTTTCCTAAATAATTATATTTATAGGTTAATAGTTGTAAATAATAGTTGTATTGTGAATAGTTTAAAAGGTTCTTTTTTTAAAGTCTTGATATATTATTTTGTTTACTGTGAAAATTCTATTTGAAGTTTTCTTATTCGTATTTGTTGAAGTTTTATTGCCCTCATTGTAGCAAACTTTCCAGGAGACCAGTGTTGGGGGAAATTAGGTTAAACTTGGTTAACTAGGTTAACTTGAAATGCAGGCTATTTTAAATTGTTAATAGTTAGTGTTAATAATAGTTGCATTGTAAATAGTCTAATATATTGTTTTTGAGTATTATATATTATATAGTAAAAAATCTTCATTGAAAGAATCTTCATTGTGTTGTATTTTTTGTGGTCTGTTTTAATACAATCTTTCAAAAGTGTTTATTTAGTTTTCTATGAACAAACAAAACTGCTGTACTGCAAATGTACAAGGGAGTGTTTTTAATGACAACTTGTGTAAAACAGCACAATAATAACAATAATGGTGATGGCAACATTCAATAACAGTAATATGCTATGCTATTTACAAATTAACTTGACACCTTGCTATGAAACTAGGCATTCTAGTCCTTCAGGAAGACATGAAAAGAAATTGTTATACATAAAGATATTATTTGCTGAAATAATTATGGATTAAATATTTTTTCCCAAGAAAAGTATTTGCAATGTTAAAAGATACTAAACAATCCTTGCATGCAAACCAGTCATCAATATAAAAGTACAGGGAATAACTCAAAGGCAATCATTTCTTTACCCAGTAGCCCAGCTTTATAACTGGGAAACACCCCAGCTCTGAGTGATGTCCAAATAAGGCAATGTGCGTCATACACCAGGTAGGTATGACTCCTCCACTGACAGCTCGGTTTTGAGTCCCTCAGCGGCCTGCTCAAAAATTTAAACACATGAAAATTGAATTATTTGTGCTAAATGTGGATACAAAACCGGCTAAATTTTCTTTCACTTTTCTCTCTCATTTTCTCCCCTTTTCCTCTCTTTTTCTCCCCCCCCCTTCTTCCCCGTCTTTGACAGACGAGTGTTCCCCAGCTTGAACGCAGCACCTTAGACCACTCGGCCATCCTGACAGCATGTGGCAGCTGTTTAGTGGAAAGTTTGCCATATCATGATAGAGCACATAAGTCAAGATAGAGTAGACGACACATGACATATTATCATAGTCAAAATTTCCACATACAACAAGATCAGATGAAGGTCTGTGGCATTTCCGCTTAAAATCACTTTCCACTGAGATTTTAACTCAGATCGCTGGATTCAGAACCCAGAGTGCTAACCATTACACCATGGAACCTCGACATGAGGCTGCCCAGCTCCTTCCTACATGATATCACCATGAATGTCATCTCTGCCGAGACTAGGCGTGGGAAAGCTGTTGGGGGAGGGGGTTCCCCAAGCTATTTGACCGTGACTGTACTGGCCCCTTCATTTTGAGCACTGTGGCCTCAACATGCAACAATAGACTCTAAACTCAAATTAGTTTAGATATAGGCCTGTGTGAGGGACCAGGCAGTTAGGCATGAGGAGTCAAGAGGGAAATTTAAAGAAAAAGGGTTTTATTTACCAAAAAATCATTACAACAAAAGATAATGTTTTGGGCCCATAAAAGAGGTCAAATAAACAAACAATAACTAAAGCTCTGAACATAAGAGACTCAAAAATACAACTAACCTACTACACAACAAACAAAGGGGACTTATATATTGGCTGATCAGACCAGTTTTGACACACAGGGGAAGACTAACAACAACAACAACACTACATCATAACTACAAACACAACAAAACTTATGTAAAAACTTATTCCAAAAGAAATGTACATTTACTTAACCTTAACTCAAAAATACTCAAATATAATATAAATCTAAACTCCAAAATATTTGAGAGAATAAAGCCACCCCCCAGACATAGCAAGCAGTGGTAGTGTTCAACTAGGCCACCTCTCCTATAAAGCTGCTCCTGCTCTGAGCACCAACCCTTTAAGCCAGCAGACTTCCTGGATCTCTCCTGAGTGTGGCATCCAACACTGGTAAGCTCAGAAACAAGAATTATAACAAAGTGACAATCCAAAAGTAACTAATGGTGTGTGTTCCAAAAGATGCTTCTGTATAGTCGACTAAAATAAAGTATGTGAAATAAACTAAGTGTCCTGTAAGTTTATTTGTAACCAAATAAATATTTACAACAAATGTCTAATGTGTATGAAGGTATATAAACTAATCCTAAAGAACACAACATAAACTCAGTGCATGAGGTTACCGCTCTTCATCTGGTTGTGAGGCCACGGCTGTGGCCATCAGCCTGCTAGTAAAAATTGAAAAAGGAAATTACTGATAACTGTAAAGGATGATCTTTGTTGCTGTGATTGTTTCAGGGTTTGGGAATAAGTTCAACTGTGTTTTCAGTGGTGGTTCTGGCCCATTTAAACCATAGGGGCACAAACTGGGACCATCTGGTCTTTCAGAGGAGAAAGTTGGATTAACTCCAAAACTAAGTGCTCATTTTAACAGTGACAAGTTTCAGAAGCTAAGTCAGGAAGGTCATCTAAGAAATAAGTTATAAAATAGGACTACGGATAGGCCTAATCTATCCAACAAAGATAACAAATCCATATTTGTACTATTGTTCTATTTTGTTGGAAAACACCAAACCACATAATAGTCAGTTGGCAAACCTTAAGATATAATATCATACGATGCACATAATAGACACATGACTAGCACATGTTTCTTATGCATCCTGTTAGAATATAAAATTATATACAGTACTACAAAGCTTAGAGGTACAGATCAGTACTATATTCTAAAAATACTGAACAGTAGCACCCACAGATTTAAAAGCTACGTTCACATCAAAAGGTATTCGTCCAAATACAGGACTTGCACAGCTAATGACTCCTCATAGAGCACAACTTAAAAACATATCAAGGATGACAATATACCCAAGATACCAGAAGACCTTCTGCACAGGCTCATTCAGAACTCACACAAATAAACATGTGACTGATCAACCAATCCATGCTAAATGGTGGAAAGTCCTAATTATTCAAAGCTCTCCAGGCTCTCTCTGCTGACTGTGTCTGCAACCTCCATAACATCAACAATTGCACAGCATGGTGTGAAGTACTCACAGCCACAAAGAGACATTAAACCATGAGGAAAGAAACCAGCAAGCAAACAGACAAATAGGCCTAACAGACAGAGGGTGTATCTGGCTCACCTTTTTTTATGTTTAAACCTATTTTCCTTTCTTTCATGGAAGTGTGCCATATCCATGTTATATAAAGTCATGTCTCACTGCTCTTGTTGTGATGGCAATTTAGCTTCTTCCTTGGTAAAACTCCATTACTGCTAGCTAATGTTAACTAGCCTTACAGAAGCACAGTAGCTGACATTTGCAATACTGGGAAAACAAGCTAGCTCAACTGGCTGTTTCATTTAAACTTTGTAGTTAACTTTCATCTGGCCAGAGTGCAGCTAGCTTACTTGACTGCAGAATTTATTTACAGAATCCAGAGTCCATTCAGTTTCGTTCAAGCATGACAGTAAGCATAACCTGGCTTGTTTTTGGTCGACTACGTGACAGCGTCGAATGTAAAAGTGCAATATTACCGTTGACCACAAGGCCTGACTGACCTTTGCCAGCCATTACAACCCAGAGGGGCGCTGTTTCACTCAGTTGCAGGAAACTGAGGGATTTTGGGTCTCTTAATCATGATAAATGCTGATCTGACCCATCATTTTGCACACCTGGTTTTGTCAGACAGGAATTACATCATACATTGCAATGGTCACTGTTTCCTGCTCTGTATATTAACAATGTCCATTTATTATGCACACTCTCAACCAACCAAGTTGCAGTTACCAAATCAGAAGTATTGTTGTTTTCTGTCTTCTGCAGTAAAGCAGTAAAGCTGTTTAAATAAATTACAGATTTTGAAGGATCATCTGTCGTGGAATTTTAAACCAAATGCACTGAATTTTATTGTAGAGGTTTCTTTATAATACATATAATATAAATACTGTCGTTTTCAAATAAATAAAATAGGATTATATACAACAAGTGCACAAGTTTGACCTGCAGCCCAATAAACAAATGAGTTCCACAGCTTGGGCAAAGTTCAAGTGCAGCCAGTCGGAGTTTGAGTCAAGTGTAGAGACCTACGCAGGACTGTTTTTCCCGCTCCCGCTGATTTTGTGACCATTACCGCCCCCGCTCCAGCAACATGTGCGTTAATCTACCACCCATTCCCGAAACATGTGTATCCACTCCCGCCCGCACCTGCAAACATTGTGACATGCAGAGCAAAAAAAGGACGCCCGTGTGACGGAAACCAGCGAGGCTGTGCAGTGAGTGTTTTTCACATTCACTGGAATATTTTGTCAATATGTGGACTCATGGCCCAAAATATCAAGTTCCCGGTGCAGTTTTGAACTTTTTCCATTCCATGCTCTATAAAAAATAACCCCTGGAGTGAACAAAGCATCACAGATGGAGGTTACATAACAATGAAGGGTTTATGTTTATACAATTAATAAAAACTGTTACATCTTAACCATGTCATTGGTTAAAGAGGCATGCATCCTCCATGCAGCATGTCTCGCATGCTTCATGTTGACATTGTATCAGATGAAGCCGTGCATCTCCTGTTGTCACCGAGCCCGCCCATCATCGATCTGTCCCTCCAGTCCTTTAGAGGCCTCCGCTCACCGCCGCCACAGCTGCGATTAGCTTGTCACTCTCCATATTTCTGGAGCAGAACTAATCAGGCTGGAGAAGAGACTTGTCCCACTGCTATCCATGCGTGACTTGTCTTACCAATGTATGCAAGAGGCGAACAGAAGCACAGCAGAATTGGATTTTATTTCCAGAATCTCTCCGGTGTGCTCATGGGAAGCCAATCTGTTGCGCAGTTAGAGACACGTGGAGTTCATCTGTCTTCTGTGTAATTGATCAGTAAAATTGATTGAGTGTATCAAGAGGTAATTATATAGTAATTAACAGGTTTAGACTGATATATTCAGTCTATTAGAAATTGACTGTCAGCCAGTCATGTTGTCTGATATTAAAAAACAGTCTGGACGTTTCCCTTTGATTTTTTTTAAAATGAAGTCCAACTGAAACGAAAAAAATGTTTACAAAGAAATCAGTATATACTGTACCTACAGTATTTGGTCAAAATTAATTTACGAAAAAGAAAAGAAAATTTTAATAAAGTTAATCAGTTTTCTGTTGTAATAAGGCCCCCTACATTAGTGATGTCCAAGTGGTGGGGATTTTGGATACCAGCAATGACAATGTGTGCACTGTTTGTGTGTGCTGCAATATTTCTGTGCACTAAAACTACTTAAATTATGATTATTATAATATCCCTTCAATTTCAACAGCTCAACGTGTTAGTTGCTTAGTACCATCAGAACTGAAGAAGTCCCCCGTTTTTTGCACTTCCTACATTAGTTTGATTGAATTGATTTAAGAGTAGTGAGGTCACTTATTTGCTGGTCATTTGTCTTTGCAGCAACTGAACCGTTAGACGTCATCATCTATAAAATGTATAAGAAACATGGCACTAAATATGAAGGGAATGCTGATGACTCAGCATACGTTGAATTACCATGAACAAAAATGCTGCATTCACGCAATGTTGCTAGGATGGGAACAACAAAAAAACCCTCCTCGCTAGCTACACTCTACTACTAGCTACACTTTTGTAGTTGTTAACAAGTGAAAACAGATACAAACGTATTGTGTATAGCTCCTTTTAAATTAGCTGAATCTAGTGAATTTGAGTTCATGTTGGATTTTATTTAGATGTAATTGCCAGTTGTGGTGGCTTTACTTCCATTTTGCCAACGCTGTACTTTTCTTCAAGTGGCAGATGTTACAGCCAACTCAGAATTAGTCTGGCGTGAAAATTTTTTTCCCACTCTCCTGCTCATAAATAGGTTTGAACGATTTGAAGTTAATGAAGCAAAAGTAACATCTAGCTACTGTATTGGGAATCAGTCCTAACATTAGCAAGCTAAACTAGCTAGCTTACTTTTTCTGAGTGGACACCATTGACTGTATATAAAAATGGATGTAGCGTCCATGATGTCACCCATAGCAAATGGGCAAAGATTAGTAATCTCAGTGAGTATGTAATTTGTTCCATATTGTAGATACTTCTTAACATTGTTAGCCATTCAGCTTGATTTAGCCATTTTATTGTAATTGTTTTCTTTGCCGCTTCTAATATCTATAATAAATACATCTTTTTCCTATTGCATATCACATCTGGTTTCATCTATAAAATTGCTATCAGGAGGTCTCTAATCATTTCAACACTAAATACTTTATTTATATATATAAAAATTGATTTCTAAAAGTTATCTAACACTGGGCATTGCCAAAGAAATATGCCATTATTTCTCCACACCCCCTCCAACAGTGATTTGATTGGTTTGGGTCCATTTTAGCCATAATTTGTGGTGTTCTGAAAAATCTATTATTTGTCTTCCATTGAAATTCCTTCCATAGATAGGCATTTGTGACTTTGTGAGCCTCAGTACACATCTCCAGCCAAACTTCCTCACTTATTTTGAGCCGTAGCTCCCTGGCCAACTTGTCTTTCATATAAAATTAATTATCTTTTGTAATTGAAGCAATAATTCTATAAACATTGGTTATCAGTTTCCTCGTATGTTCTCCCCCCAGGATTTTTAAGAAATACTGTTCTAAAAGGGAGGGCTCTATTAATCTGTTCCAGTTTGGGTGTTAATAGTATGAAGCTCCTTATTTGTAGATGCCTGAAAAAATCTGTTCTTGGTAATTTAAAATCTGTTCTCAGTTGGTCAAATGATTTGTTACTAAGTAACTGGTGTTCATAATGAAGGTTCAAAAGTTTCCAATTCTTGAATCCTGTATCAAGTCTTAAGGGAAGAAAATCTATAATGTGAATGATTGAACTCAACAGAGAGGTCGCCTGTCAACTTAAACATTTGTCGTATTTCCTTCCAAGCTGCACATGTTGTGGCCAACCATTTTCCCAAGAAATCACTGGTGGGTTCAGTCCTATTAAAGGGGATCACTGACAGAGGTATATCAGGACTGTAACTTTTTTCCATATTAAGCCATCTTGTACTTGTGTCATCTGATAACCACACTATCATTGCACGTAACTGCGACGCTAACCAGTAATGTTTCAAGTTGGGTAGGGGCTAAACCCCCTTCAGTTTTTGCAAGTTGTTGGACTTTATATCTGACACTGGGTCTCCTACCCTGCCATATAAATCTTGAGATGAGACAATCCATAAGACCAAAAATAGGTTTAGGTGGGGAAATTGGTAGAGTTTGAAGAAGAAAGAGGAGCCTTGGGAGAACATTCATTCCAACAGTTTCCACCCTGCCTTTTAAAGTAAAGGGAAGCGTAGTCCAGTTCGTCGTGCTTAATTTTGTCTATTAATTTAATATAGTTACTTTGATATAGACTAAGGTCAGGAGGTATAGTTAATCCCAAATACCAAATTCCCTCCCTGGGCCATCTAAATGAGAAAGCAAGTTAAATATATGGGGAAACTAAATTCTTCATGGGGAGTGCTTCAGTTTTAGACGACACTTTTGATTTGGCATAAGACATGATGTTCAGTAAATATTATCAGACAGCTGTAATAAAGCCTTTCTGGTCTGGGTGCACTAGAGTTGTGATAACCGATTTAAGTCTCTTTGTCAGTATGGAAGTCAATATTTCACAGTCAGAATTTTGGAGTGCTATGGGTCTATATGAACTGCACTCTGTAGGGTCCTTCCCCTTCTTATGAATAACTGAAATTATTGACTCTTTCCAATTCCCCTTTTTCAAATGCACAAGCGTACACTCTCTCTAAAATAGGGCTTTAGTCGTCTACAAAGGTTTTATAGACTTTGTTACAGTATCCATCTGAACCCGGACTCTTGCCATTTTTTAACCCTTTGATTCTCTCCACAATTTCTTCTCTTGTAATGGGTCGGTCCATAACTTGTGAGTCTTCTTCTGACAGCTTTGGCAGATTTATGCCCTCTAAGTAGGCATTGATTTTTTCAAATTCTGTGCACATGTCGACATTTGAGTACAGTTTTTTATAGAAAGTGGCAAAAGCTCCCGATATCTCATCTTTATACAGAGCCACAGCCACCCCATAAAGCTGAGTTAGATCGTTTGTAGATAGTTGACTTTTATGTCTCTGTTCCAATCGTTTAATTTGTTCTTCGAGTTCTTTACGTTTGGCTTCCCCATTGGTTAATGGGTCCATTCCCAAATGGACTCCCAATGTGTTCACCCATAAACATATGGGTCTTCCTTATCTTCTTCCCTTCTGTGCTGTGCCCACTACTAAACCGGAGGCGAGTTTACCAATCTAAATAGTTTTTACAGTTCTGCCATTTCATATTGAAATTAGTCCCACGTCCCAGATATCATCCAGGGTGTAGTTGTAGAAATGTTAACCTTTAAAGTTCTTAAGCAGATAAGTTAATCAAAACCAGTTCTCATAATAAAGCCGCAGGCCAGATTATTACAAACAAACAATTTGAAGCAAATCAATTAACCCTTTTACATACCGTTGATTACGAGTCGTTTATTTGGATGTCACCTGATTATGTTACTTGTAATAAACGTAATAAGCTAGTGGTACAATCCTTAGTTACATGATGGAAGCTGTATAACGTGTAAAACATTAGTCATGGCTGCTATCACGTTAATTAAATCCCCACACCGCTATTTTGAGTAATATTGCTACTATTGCAGGGCTGTGTGAGAGTATTGGGCTTGAAATGCTTCACTTTGTGTAATGAATCTAGAATATATCAAGGATTCAATTTTTTTATTAAATTATGTTAGAAAATTAACTTCTCCACAATATTTGTATTATATTTTTCATCACCTGAAGAATTTATTACACATTTTCCTTCCAGAGTCACACTGTGGATCAGATGTCCCACCTAGTGCCCAGAGAGCTGCAGACCTTGGAGTCCTCATTGTGCTGTTGGGGTAGACTGACGTGGAAAGGCGTTCTCTCCTTCTGTTTACTTTGAGTTTTAAATATTGTCCACATTTGTGTTAAAGGTCCATTAAAAAAAAAGATATGGGTTATGGTTCACATTGTAATAAATCCTATATTTATATTAGCACTCCCTGTCTTTACTACTTACTGAAAAGTTAATTGTATACCACAGATAAAACATGAAACATTAAAACTGAATGAACTCTTGCTAAAGAACATCAGTGTAGTATAAGTTGAAAAGTGAAAATACTCCCAACATGTTCTTAAGTAATTATGCAGTGTATTTCTGTGTGTGCAGGAGTTACTTTCTACCTTGTACTTTAAGATAAATAAGGAGCAATACACCCAGTAACAGAGCCTGAAGTTTCTAAAGAGTGCCTTGTTTGCTGCTCTGATATAAGTCTAGTTTAAACACAGAATAATGTGGGCACAGCCAAACCATCCTGTGGGTAAGTGCTGAAACAAAGAATGATATGCACAGAGTTATTATGAGTCCCACTAGGTGGTTTTTATTGTGACCTTGCAAACTCTGAGGTCTCAGAGCTTACTGAATGCACATGTGGTAAATAGATGAGTTTATACAGTGTAAACCACACAAGAGCTTCTCAGAGGTCGCAATAAATGACATCTCCTGCAGGGCTTCAAAAATATTCATTGTGCAGATAATTCTTTGTTTTTCACAACAGAGTAACTTCTCAGTCAATGTCACATTTGTCTCTTAAAGAAATGTCAAAATAAAACAGTATATAATATCAACCTTTCATTTTTTAGTTTCTACTAACATATATGCAAAATGTTAACTTATAAATACCATCTTAATATTTTCATTTACAGCTGTTAACTATAATACACTTTTGTGTTTAGATCACACAATTTACAATTAACAATAGAAATTGATGATGAATGAAGAATGTGATTTTATTATGTATAATTAGTCTGATCAATTTCAAGTATTTCTAATACACAAGCAATAGTTTAACAAATTAAACTCTTGTCTTGCATTCATGAAAAGATCAATATTAAAAGGTTACACAAGTAAAAGTAGTTTTGTATGACTTGAAATGTGTTGTAAGAGTTATTATAATGATGGAATCTGTTGATAAGAACTCAGTGACATAATTTCACAACAGTGTTCAGGTGTTGTGAGTAAAAAGAAAAGGCATCGCAAAGCAGGACCTGAAGAGCCTCACTGGAAGCTGGAGCTGTTATCTCCTGTAGAGCTGGACACAGCAAATCACATCTGGAGTGTTCTGATTCTGCAATCAGCTCCTCTGGTGCCTGTAAAGACAACAATGGGAAGACAGTTAAGCAGCTTCTTCCAAAGTGCCATAAAGCTACTGAACTCTGAGATCACCTCAGCATGATAACCTCTCTGGCATGTAACAGTGATTAGGGGTGGTGGAAATGTGAAATACTAATGTGTGCAATACCTGTATACATGCATAACGCTCATTGTATGCTGACAAAAAAGGTGGATATAAATCTCTGCAGGTAGCCTACAACATCTGTTCTGCCGAATTATTCATCTACCTCTTAAACTTCACCTCAGATTGTTTGCTGAATCTCAAGGAATGCTACAGCTACTAAGTGTAATAACTTATTGATAACTACACATATTTACCATCCTTCATTGTGTACTTCAATCATCCCCACTGATGAAGCCCACAAAGAACTGTATAACGTTATCATTTTTAAACAGTAACGTTACACTCGGAGGTGCACGGCTCTCCTTGGCGAGCAGGTGTAACAGTTTCAGGCAGAACTCCGCAGCCGCTCCCCCCTCAACTCTCTGCCTTTAAACCCTTCGTGTCCATCGGGTTCAGGTGCAGCCACTTATAATAGTATCTGATTAGTATCTAACTGAGCAGTGACTCCGTTACAGGACATAACAAATCTAACATTGCCCATTAGTAAAATTTACCGTCAACATAACGTCAGCTAACAGAGCTGAGCCAGAGATGTTTGGCTGAGCCTTTAACGTTACTTTACAACTTCACACAGACGCCTTTTCTTCAAAGCATTATCACCCTAATGTCTAACACTAAGGTTAATCTAATAAATTTTGGCTTCTCTCTTCTTGCTGACTTGTCTTTGACACATTACAAGCTGCGGTTAGAATACACTAACTCCCGTTAACTTGGTTTCGTTAGCAGCTTGGGGCTGCTCGTGTCTGGCTAATTAGCATAACGAGGTAAGCTAACAAGGTATATGCCGACATCGATACCTGTTAAATATTGTTAACACATAAATAAAATACAGGAATTTCAATCACCAACTAGAACACGGATTTCCTGGAGGTTCTCTCTCCAATAAACTGCACAGCCTGCTATTATTCATCCGGTCTCTGCATGTCGAAACGGCTCCAACAGGTTGAGCCTCAGAGCTCCGTGTAGCTGAGGGAGGCTAACAGACGGCAGACCGAGTGCTAGGAGTGACAGCGGCCAGAGACGCCTGTCATATAATAATATGATAATATAATTTAAACAGGTGAGTTATAAAAAAAACTAGCGATATGCACTAAAACTATTTTATGAACCAGGCTGTAAATATGTTTTATTCTGCTGTAAAGTTGGGCATTTTAACATGGGGGTCAATGGAGATTGACTCCCTTCTGCAGCCAGCCTCAAGTGGCCATCGATAAATTACAGTTTTAAATTTCTTCCTGGTTGCATCAGAAGTGAGTGCCGCTTGGTGGACACCTAGCTACCAAGCTAGGCCAAGTAGAAAGTAGAAAATATGTCTAAAAAAAGTTTTATCCTCTTTTGAAAAGTGGAAAAATATATTGTTGCAGAATCGTAATTGTTAATGTATTCTTGCAAAGTGAGGAGAATTCAATTCGGTTTAACTGGAAATGTATCACCTTCTGAACTCAGCTGAATCATAGTTGCGTTGTGTGCATATGATGACGAGATGAGGGGAGCACACATTTCTATGAAAACATTGATTTCTACTGAAAGTGTATTACGAGAGTTTTACATACACATATACACAAAAATACCTCATCTGAGCCAAGTGTAGACAATAACATAAAAATCAGTCTATGTAGGGATATTAAGGTGAGAAGTAATGTGGTAACACCACTTGTTTTTTCCCCATGTTTCAGTGAGTCACACTGACACCGAGGCATGTGAGAGCAACTGGGGACGCAAAATTCAAAATTCAGCTTTGGGATGAAAGTTTCTTACTTACATGCTTGGCCCCAGAAGTGTTTTATTTTATGCAAACATTTTTCTTTTGAAATTAATTCAGTGCCGCATATGTGGCCGCATAAAATATTAACAGTATTTTAATATTTTAGTGCAAATAATGAGGGCTCTTGACCTCTGTATTTAAATTTAATCACTACATGCAGAATTTATTAGCTGCATTTTCCCTTGTCTGTCTAGGTAATTTTCCTAGTAATTTTCCCAGGAAGCGTGGGATGATGAAGAGCCTGTCTCCCCATAATAGATGAACACAATTGTAAAATCATCAGGCAAAGAGTCTAATGACCAGTAATAATTATCTGAGGAAGAAAAAATCACAAAATTAGGAGGCCCCTGAATCTGATTAACTAAGAATCAAACCAAATATTTTGCATTTGGACTCTTTAGTTATAAAAATGGAAACAGTTTCACTGTGATATAGTAAAAGGGGCCAAGCATTAAGCGTGTGACAGTTCCATCACAGAGCGCCATCGCATGCACAAGCTGAAGGTCAGCCGCAACGTAATTGCTGCGTCCCGTTCCCATTTGTCTAAACTGAGGGTTTGTGTTAAGAAATCAGCTGCAGGTGAAAAGGCATTTTGCTGCCTGTCATCCTCAGTCACCTTCATCCTGGCTGATATCAGCACAGAGCCATAACAGTAGGCCAAAGGTAGAGCTTCCCACCTTGAATAAAAATCACATATTCATTCTAGATATTTATATCATGGACACACGGAGTGAAATTGAACATATACACATACACTTTGCAACAGAACTTTTGAAGGTAATACGGCTGCCACTAAAAATGCACATTCTGTCTGTGGTTGTGCATTTGCATAGAAAGTTTGTTGCAAAGAAATTCGATGATTGTATCATGTACTATTTCTATTTACCAGATTAGAAATGACACACATTTAATATTTATTTAAAGGTTTGGTTCACCCAACTTACAAAACAACATATTTTCTCACTTTTTCATTACTGGTATTGATGCAGATATTAGTTCTAATGGCAGAGGTTTTGAAATATTCACCTCAGATTTCTGCATTCACCAGAATATAATCAACAGACACCACCAACAGTTTTCATAGGAATTACTGTATGTCCTATCAAAGAAAACTATTCATAGAGAGGTCTTTTTATTAGCTTGGGTAACAAGGACACTGTTCCTGAAAAAAAATTAAGTTATTGTGGAATTTCTTAAATTAAATTTTTCAATGCTGTAAGCAACACATTCTATTCACCTCCTCTGCTTGATGAACTGTCCCTTTAACCCATGATTTGAAAAAATCACTAAGAACACACGCCGTATTTTCTCAGCGTTTTTGCTCATAGCTCACAAAGTGTGTACAATATTGGAAATAAAAATCAATGGAAATGAAAGAATCAATAAAAAATATACAATTTATAAATCACATCATAGAACCTGAATGAATACTTTGTCACGTTGAGATATTCCTTTATTAAAGGAGAACATAGACGCAGGCAAGACACAAATATCTATTAGCTCTGTCCAAACCTTAAAAATACATCTAGCAGCACCTCTAAAGCTAACCAATGAACATGAAGTATCTCGTTTGTTTAATCTAAACACAAAAAGAATGTAAAAATGACATTTTATAGTTTTTACAGGTAGTTACACGCTGTAACTATTTCTTGGCTAACAACAGCCAGGCGGAATGACTTCCTAGAGTCTTGTTGATACCTGAAGTTGCCAGGCAAGTAGTGGAGACTCTAGAGGGACTCTATGTTTTTTTATTTATTTTGTGGATAGCTAGGCTAGCTGTTGACCCTTGCTTCCAGGCCTTTTATTAAGCTAAGCTAATGGCCTCTTGGCTCTAGTTCCATAGCACATATGTGAGAGTGAAATCAATCTTCTCACCAAACTCTCGGCAGCAAAGTGAATTGAAGTAACTGGCGGGCTCTGTTTTCTTCTGTCTTTGCTGCTAATTAGTATATTTCTGAGCTTAGTTTTTCAAACAAATCAGCAGCAGACAATAAATGCTGCCAGTGTTCAGTTGCTCTGCGTCTCCATGACAAGTAACTGAGTGATTAGCAGCAGCTGCAGACCCATTTTCTGTCAGTAAATTAGCTACACAACATTCAACTTTATTAAACTTACAAAAGTGAGAATGCAAACAAGTGAAAACATGAGGAACATGTAAATTATCCAATTATGCTTTTTGTTGTGTTGCATAATATCACTCTGCGGGAATACTTGACTACAACTTTTGGATTATGTGATCAGATCAGATAAATTAAGCAAAACTAATCAGCCAAGAGGAGATTTTAAGAGAGAATACGTAGTTGGCGCCAGTGTTCCAGGTTACTGTACACTTCTGTATGAGTGCTTGTTTCCTACTTTAGAAGAAGATATCTGCTGCTGTTTACATATTTGTTCACCATGAAAAATATCTTAAACAGTATGAGATAATCCATCACTGCAAACAAGGAGAAAGTGTGCTTTATCCTTATTTCAGTGAGCCAAGTTCAGTGTTTTCATATCATTGCTGCATAATGTTACTCTCTGCTTGGTATCAATCACTTTACACCCACATAAAGAAGCAGGTAATTTTAAGCCAGGTTTGAAATCTAATTGCATATACTCCAAATTGCTTGGGGGAATGTAAAGTATACACAGACAGCAGTAGTTTATTTCTTATAAACTGTTTATTTCTCTGAAGCCTTCTGTAGCTAGTGCTTTGAAAAGTCTTACATAAATGAAAAGTAATTAATATAACCTGGTACCTCCAGGCCCAGAAGACACTGTTTTCTCCTCTAATAAAAGAAACAAGCTGCAAGACAAATTTGTCTTGTGTCCATTGTCTTAAAGAGCTATTATAGTCACAAATCACAAAAATGGCTTGGCACCAGATACAATACAAACACATGATCACACATACTGTACGTGAGGTTGGCAAGTTCAGAAGCAGCAATATTCTGCTCTGACCTGTGGAATTGAACGCACACTTACTGCAAGGTTATATGACTCAATGTACAAACATTTTCAGACATGCACTCCATCAAAATGCCGTATCTTCACAATGGAAGATACCCCGTCAGCGAATCACAAAATGAAACTGAAATTCATTATATTAACTCAAAAGTAAGCCACCAAAAGTAAACAATTATAAAAAATAAACTTGAATATGAATAGCTGTGAGTTTTTATTATAAATAAGAGGTAAATTCATTTCAATTTAAGTATGGACTTTTTCCTTTAATATCAATATCAGTGAGGCCTATGCTCACAAAGTCTGTATTTGAGGATCTGAGTTTTTTTTTTTTATCTGTCATCCAATAAAAATCGGTACGCACAGAAACTTTGCACACTGATGATTATTCGATTCGTTCACAATGTGAGAAGAAATCGTAGAGTCGTCAAGCAGAGAGGATGATTTTGCGGACACTTGCCGCTTACATTTGGCACCGCAGGTACCTGAAGGGGCCCAGCTGTCCTCCCTCTCTGTCTGTGTGTCATCATCTACCTGAATATTACTATCTGACCCGTTAAAAGCAACCAATCTGAGTAATGTGCTTTTTGAGGGACACGAAAAATCGCAGAAAATTGAAATGTCACTGAGCATCCATATCAACAGATTCACTTCTGTGACAACTTGCAGTTGAAAGCTGGAAAAAGCTAGAAAGTGGACCTTGAGTACGGATAGTTTTTTACAAACAGGTCTTTGTCTAAGTAAATAATGTGAATAGAGGTAAAGTTAGGTGGGAACAATGTTATTGATTGGAATTGAGAACACCAAAAGTATGCTGCACTTTCAACCTCATGTATGGTATAAATATATTCTGAGAGAAAAAAAAAGTCACTGCCAGTCAGATATTTTTTATTATAACTTCAGTTAGCTAAATTGCTATCTCAAAATCAGTGGCTGAGGAATCTGATTGGCTAGGGTTAAGGGAATGTAATATAGAGTCGGGGGAAGAGTTCAAATCAGATGAACAAGTGGAATAAAAATAAAAAAGAAAGAAAAAGAAAATGTGTGATGAGTGAAAAGATAGGAACATATGGGTATCTGAGCCCAGACAAAGAACACCTCCAAGACCTTAATTCCACAAGAAAAGATGGATAGGGGATATTGATTCCTATGCGTCTTTCACCTGCAATCAGATACTGTACAAATTGCCTTTTGTCGATTCGTAATTATATAGGTGAATGATTTCCTGGCAACTGATAAAATGTGCCTTTTTGCTGATGCCGTTAGCCATGCGAGGTGGAGAAAAAGCACAAGGGAGGCTTAAATCTAAATAACCGATGGAGGGGAGGTAGCTTTCTGTCCCAAAAGTGTGAATATTGTCTTAATAACAAATCTCGGTCGGTTTAATGGGACAGCGTTAATGCTTGTCGTAAATAAATTTTCATCTCAGTCAACATGACCTTGCGCCTCTGACTTTGTCCAATAAGAATGCAAAAACAAATCTGTTGTTGTTCAAGTTGATGCTTCCACTACTGTCAGTGAGACAGGCATGGATTTGGATATGATCTGTCTTCATTAAAGAGACAGGTGGGCAGTGATGAAAACATACTTATTATTTATTATACTTTAAATCTTTGTACTTTACATTGCAGAAGATCTGGAGAGAAACAGCATGATGCATTCTGGTGCTGAAAAGTGAAATATGTTCCTGTTCTCCCACTATGGCTTGGTTGAAATCCCAACACTGCCCTGCTGTGGGCCTCTGGTCCTTGAATATATATTTTTTCTGCAAGTATGTAATGACTGCATTATCAGATGATTTAGCAGGAAGGAAAGAAAAATGTCAAATGCAATAGTTTTTGCCTTTTCTGCTCTGCTTACTGCCACCTTCGTCTCTTCATCGTGAATTGCATGAGATTTTCTTATTGTCATGGCAACGCTGAAATATTTCAATTTAAGTGTTCAAATACTCAAATGCAGGTGGCATGCCACAGGATTATTGAGGTGCCTTGAGAAATTAGTAGCATATCCATGCACTCTGGACAGATTTATTCTCTGGATTATAAGCAACTGTGCAGTTTCCCTCAGCTCTACTGAGCATTTTTGTATCTTTAGCTCTTTGTTTAGATTTTCTGGCCCACAACTTGACTATTTGGTTTAGCCTCACCCTTCTCATCAAGCTTTTTTTCCAACTGCAGCAGCAAAACAACTCTGATAAACCTATTACGCACTACCTGCCAAATGGAAAGACAGGTAAAGTTAGTTACTAGCTAGTGAACAAACTGGAGCAATACACGGCTAAAGTGCAGATATTTCCCTCAGGAGTCAGTGTATATTTGAATAAAATCCCCAGGAGGCCAGAAACAAAAACCTAAATGAACGCTAATGATGCTTTGTGTATGCAGGATGTGTACATGATGTTTCCTGTAAAATTATTATTATTACCGTAACTACGGCTACAGTCCCTTTTGGTTTTTACCTCCAAATAAAGTCGAAGATAACGTGGCTAAATTGTTAGCCTGTCTGAGCTTCTGACCACTTTTGTTTATTGCTTGTTGGACTGAATATTAGCAATATTACAGCATTCCCCAATTGCAGTAGCTTTGGTGAGTACAATAATATCTGAAAATATGATGATGACAAAAACCAACAAAATAAAATGCAAGTTCTAACTAGAAGAGTGCACTCAGTAGCTTGCAGATCTCCGCCAGGTGTGTCTGGGGGCATGTGGGTGGGGAACAGTGAGTTCAGAACGAGTTGTGTAACCAGTGTAAGTTTTCTAATATAGATGCATGCAAAGTTTTAAGTGTGTTTTTTACAGTATAGTCTCTATTTTCTTTAAGATGAATAGAACAAACAATAAACAGGACAATAAGCCCAAACAATCTAATTAATTTAGAGCATTTTCTTATTTTTTTAGAGCATTCTGTTGTAACACACCACACAAAATCAAACTCATCCCTACCTCCCTCTCCCCTCCCAAAGAGCTGAAGCTCACTCAGTGTCTCCTGTCTGTCTTACAGTGAAGATGATGGCGAACATAATGAAAAAGGGGCTTTATTCATCTCATATCATACGTAACTTTAGTTACCTAATTTTAGTTAGGCATGATAGTGAGACCAAACTTTTCTATGGATGGCATTTTTTGAGCCAAGACAAAGACCAAAATGTGTCTTGCAACAGTGTAGGTAAGCCTTGCTTTTAGCCTAGCAGATTGCTGGTGATAATACACCGGAAGTATCCTTGGGGAAATGGAAAAACAGCTAACAAGGTAGGTGCTTGACTGGTATTTGGGGATATCGCAAAGCTACAAAAATGGTTTGTGAAACATTTTGCTGTGATCTCTCATGTGAATCTTTCTCACATTGTTCGGTGCCTACTGGCATACTGGTTTCCTCCCAGAGCAGATTTGAAAAGTGTGAATGAAGGCTTAGAGAGAGCAGCATCAGCTCCTAAAATCCTCCTGCAAAGAGACGCCTGGCTATCTCTAACCGTCCCACACCAGAGGTTTGACAGAAACATGTGCAAATTTTAAGAAGCAGTCTGGATTTCCGGATGGGCAACTTCATTCATTTCTGTGTGAGAGGGAGAGAGAGATATCGTCTACCTACCCTGCAGCCAAAATAAAACCCCAGTGGGGGTTTGGAAGTCAATACACTTTATATGGAAATGACCTCATACTTTCAGGAGTACTTTGTACTATAATGAAAGAAAATAGCAGAATTAACAAATATATTTTAGGTGGACTGCTGGATGATTTAGTGCACTATTTAATGTACAGATGTGTGCATGTGTTGTCTTCCTTGCTTGTACTTCAGTTTCATTTTCTGAGGGTGAAATGAGGCCGGTGATAAGACCCCGAGAAAGAATTACTGTCTCACATTTTCCCATCGCAGTGGGACTGACCCCCAGCTTCGCCACGGCACACACATTGTCAGATATTAAAAGATTATGCTGGTCAGAGGTTACAAAGACTATGACAAGTAACTGAGACATGAACAACAATCTGAGCGGGGATATATCTCATATTAGTTTCCCTCCACGTACCTTTATCTCACTCCTGTGGGAGCACACGTTTGTAAGCGTCAGGCAGGGTTCAGCAAGTCCATTTTGGCTGGTGTGTGTTTGGCTTTAGCAGTTCACTTAGGCTGTGTTCACAGCCAGGATGTTTTCTTTTCTTTCTTTAGTTTGGCAATTTCCAGCAAATGACAACAAACAGATGCCTGAAAATGAGAGTTTAAATTCTCTAAGAAGAGAAATGTGGTGAGAATGTGCTCCCAACAAACTGAATTAAATTGCCAAATGCAAGGAATTATAGGTAGGAGGAAGAGAAAACAGTTTTTCCATAGAAATGTGTTTGACTGAGCTACTCTACATGTTAGTATTTTGTATGTTTAAGACTGAGGAGACATAATAATACCAATGTGTAAAAAAGCCCAGCCATAATCTAAACAATTTTTTTTACCCAATTATTTGCATCCTATTTTGTTTTCTTTTAACACAACTGGTCAGTAATCTCAGATTTCTGTCAGCAATAATTATATTTTGCTTTTTGTCATTCATGACAAAAGATAAAGAAGTATTTGTCACGGTTCCGAGGTGTTGGTGTTTTGTGCTTTATGCTTACTGTTTTACTTTGTAGTTCCCTGCCTCTAGTGTTCTTGTCCTGTTTTACTTCCTGTGTTTGTGGGCTTACTGATTGTCTAGTGGTTTCAACTGTGTGTGATTAGTTTCTCCCTTACCTGTATTTAAGTGCTTTGCTGCCACTAATCAGTACTGGTTCATTATTTGTTACATTCATGTCTCTCGTGCTTACTATGCTCTGGATATTGGATTACTCTGTTTTCATGTTTCTGGCTTCTGGATTATCCCTGTGTTTTTCCACTGTATGTTTTGGACTTACTTCCCATGGATAACTCTCGTGTTCGGTTGTGGATCACTGTGTGTCTGTTTGGACTGCCACTATCACAGCACTAGTAAGTTTCTCCCTTTTACAAATAAATAACGTTAAACTTACCTGATCCGCTCCAGTGTCTGCATTTGGGCCCTAAACCCCTAATATTCCATGTAGCTCTCCAGCCACACGTAACAGAATGAACTAGCCTAGAATGGACCCAGCAGATATACCCCCACAGTCTAATTTGCCATTTTCCTGGCAGAATTTTGGTGTGACACCGGATATATTTTAGCCAGACCTTCTACTTTTCCTGCTTCTGTTCTGGAAACGGGATCCAAAGTTTGCTTGGATAATAACTTAATCCAGATGGTATCTTTATTTAAACTACCTCTCCTGGTCGTTCTGAGCCTGTCTCTGAAGTAAGGTTGCCATCCATCCGTTAAAATACGGAATCATCCCATATTTCAGAACTAAATAGCATGTCCCGTTTTGAATCAATATGGTATGTGGTTTGTCCTGTATTTCCGAGTTTTCTTTAATGCAGCATCCCATGCAAATCATTCCACCTTCTGTGAAGATTTGTCCTTTTCTACCCCTGATTGGGTAATACTCGCTGCCATTATCCAACAAAGGTTCTGACAGTCGTCACAGACGTTAGAACCACCCGTGGCCAGATGGTCGTTCTGACTTGGCCACGTGTGGTTCTTACGACCATGACGACTGTTACCATAGCCAGGAGCACTAACGAACCAGCGGTATCGACGATCCTAGCTAACGATCCCACAGAGGTTAAAAAGCTTAGTTTCCCTACCAGTCAGTCAGAACTGAGTAAGTGTCTCTTGGATGAGGGACGAAATGTCTTCTAGTATCTTCAGCCAAGTACAGTTGCCCTTGATCTCAACCTTCGTTGGATAACTAAGACATGGATGACTGAGAAACTTCACAGACACTCGCTTCCATTGTTGGTTTGATTAATACCGTCAGGTTCAGGGAGTCGAGTTGAAACAATGGTGGCGGCAACTCCAGAAAACCCCCTGCGTTCCTCTGAAATGAAATCGGATGCAAAAGTACAGACGACAAGTGTGGGATACATAAAATAGCCTACTTGATGAGTATCAAGCCAAACTGCACAATTTGTCGGCCAGTGTTCTGTTCGGTGCACGGTGGCCTGTCAGACGTGTGACAGCATGCTGAGGCAGTGTAATGATTTAATAAAACACGCTAATTTTCTGATGGATTACTCTGGATTTCATATGCTGACTATTTGTAAGAAATATTATTACAACATAAATGAATCACATGTCTACATTATGGTATGATTTGTTTTTTAAGGTTGAGGTATACAGTCAGACACATAAGCATTAATTTAATAAGAGATAAGAGAGAGATACACATTTAATTATCAAAATATTGTGCCTATGTGATGAATATAAACAACTAGCCTATGTGTTATGCCTAACTTCAAAACTATAGAATTAACAATAGGTGAAATAAAAACTGAACAAATACATAAATATATTAACTGACCAATCAGAAAAATGGTGTTCAATTAAATTTAGAAATGTTTATTATTGTCATAGCTGTGTATTAAGCTATGACAATATGACCATTATAGTCTGTTGAATTGTGATAAACAGAAACTGAGCTTATCTGTTCACACTGATTTCAAAGAGCTTTTTACACGGAATAAAATTATAAACACAAAACTTTTGTTTTTGTCCCCACTCATAATGAGCTGAACTCAGATCTAAGACTTTCTCTATTTCTCTCAAATATTGTTCACAAATCTGTCAAAATCAGCGTTAGTGAGCACGTCTCCTTTCCCGAGATAATCCATCCACCACACAGGTGTGTCATATCAAGATGCTGATCAGACAGCATGGGTATTGCACAGGCCACTCGAAAATGTGCAGTTCCATCACACAGCACAATGCCACAGATGTTACAAGTTTTGAGGGAACGTGCAATTGGCATGCTGACTGCAGGAAAGTCCACCAGAGCTGTTGCCTGTGGATTGAATGTTCATTTCTCTACCATAAGCTGTCTCCAAAGGCATTTCAGAGAATTTGGCAGTACATCCAACCGGCCTCACAACTGCAGACCACGTGTAACCACACCAGCCCAGGACCTCCACATCCAGCATCTTCACCTCCAAAGTTGTCTGAGACCAGCCACCCGGACAGCTGCTGCAGCAATCAGTTTGCATAACCAAAGAATTTCTGCACAAACTGTCAGGCACATCTCAGGAAAGCTCATCTACATGCTTGTGGTCCTCATTGGCGTCTTGACCTGACTGCAGTTTGTTGTCATAACCGACTTAAGTGGACAAATGCTCACATTCGATGGCGTCTGGCACTTTGGAGAGGTGTTCTCTTCATGGATGAATCCCGGTTTTCACTGTACATGGCAGACAGCGACACCAGATACTGACTCGTGTTTATAATTTTGTTCAGTGTATAATGTCCATTGGTATCAATCTTAATACTTTCCTGTGTTTGCCGTGCCCCCTAGGGCCTCCTCTGTGGCAGGCGTCCCTTATTTTTCTGTATTGATTCTATGGCAACCCTACTCTACAGTCTCCACTACAGACCAGCCTCATGCTTCCAGTGTTCAGTCAGCTAGCCGCCTGTCTGCTAGTCAACAGTCTGCGGAACACCTGCCTGTTTCCCAGCCTACTAGCGCTTCAGCAACTGGCTACTTGGCTGCTCCACCACCTGTCTGTCTAACGGACTCTCAGCCTGCTAACCAGTGTTGGGCAGTAACGCGTTACTGTAATAATATTACTTTTCTCAGTAACTAAGTAGTGTAACGAATTACTTTTCTAAAACGGTAATATTATTACTAGTTACTAAGGCAAGCAACGCTGTGTTACTCATTACCGAACGCGCCATCCTTGATGTAAATCCACAACTGTTCAACAGCTCAGCAGGACCGGACTTTGTTGTTCATGTCCGCTGATAGCCAAACACTAAATGAAGAATGTAGAACGAGGGAGAGAGGCGTTCTTCCCACAGCTGTAAGTAGCTACTGCCATTATTGTGTCACAGTCTAAGATGCAAAGAACATTGTCGTCTATTGTAAACTCTGTGCAACCAGCAAAATGCTTTCAATCGTGAACATTTATACATCTGATTTATTGTAGCATCAGCTGAAGCAGCACAGCGACGTAAAACTTACAGAAAGAAACTCCGGCAGCTGCTGTCACTGATGCTTGGACTCGTCGGGAAAGAGTGGCGTTAACGCTTTGTAACTACTGAATACTGCTCTTATAAATAGGCTACATGTGCAGAAAAAACGCTGTTTAATAGTCGGAATTTACTTGCTTAATTTTTTTATTTCAGCCGGCGGCGTTAAGAAACTTTAGGCCTAGGCTATATGCTTTGTAAAAACCACACTACCTGCTGCTGTTATGGAATGATGTTAGTTAAAAAGTCGGGAGAGACTGCTTTGTTTGGGGGTGAAGGGGGTGGTAGGGAAAGCAGTGTTTCCCATAATTAGCCTATAATTTGGATAATTATCAACGTGGGCCACCACATATTGATTTTCCAAATTTTTTAATTCATTAAGGAGCTGTATTGAGGAGCATAGGTCTGTATTCGTGCAGCACTTCCTGGCTCAGCTCGCTCCCTCTCTCTTGTGAACACTGCTGCACAAACCTGTTTAACGTTATGTCCAGGAAACCCACCTCGCTGCTGAACTTTTTCTTGAACTGTGTTAAAAAATCAGAGACTGTTAGCTCTCAACCAGCTAGCCTGTCAGATAGTCCCTTACTTGCTGGGTTTCTGCCAGAACCGCCCTCAGGCCAGCCTTCTAGAAGATGTGGATCTCGCAGTCATGGTGTCACTCTACAGTCCAGCTTCAGAGTCACCACTCTCCAGTTTCACCGAGTCTTCACTCCCCAGCTCCTTGTCTCCACTGTTGACCACAGAGATGGAACGGTCCCGCGAAATGGAGGTAGAGAGGTTTGATGTCACGGATGTTTAATACCCACAGCACATAGTGAGAAAAACCATAAAGCTTAACTGCTAAAACAACCACTGCACACTCATAAGTCAGTATTATAACACCACAATAAATATTTTAAGAGTGAACCAAGTGGCACGTGAGTCCAGATGAAACCTCAGCAATTGTTCAAGGACTACACCTGTCCAAACTCAATATTAAACAAAGCCCAATTATAAGAAAAAAATAAAGAAAACAAATAATAACTAAAAAAACAAATTCCAAAAGGTCCATTAATCTAAGAAACTTAATGTGGGGAAAAAATAGTGACAGTCAATCTTGCAGTTCATAAATATACTACAAAAATAAACATGTATTAAACTATATTCTATGCACCATGTATTAAAGACACCTATTATACTGCTTTTCCAGTCCTATATTGTAGTGCTGGAAAAGCATAATAGGTCTCCTTTAAAAATTACAAGATGGACAGGAAGCCCAGGTGCACAATGCAGGTCAGTTGTTGCAAGTATCAAAGCTGACAGCGGGGAAACTGCTTGCTATTGAGAAATATAATATATAGAGAGACAACAAACAGAACTACAAATACTATTAAAATAGTAACTGAAATGGATCTATTTAAGTGTAATTGAACACATGGAATCTTTCGGAGGTATTGCTCTGATTATATGCTGTATATGAGTAAATGGGTGTTTGGAACAGAAAACAGCATTTGCATTTTTTATTTGCTCATCAATCTCCTGTGCCCGGAGATACAACTGTGGTTCAGAGTCTTCACTCTGAAATAACATGGAAGCCTTGAGGCCTGCAATTCAGTTCCCAAGAGATACGGTAGCAAAGAAATTGTGGGCTAAACAAGAAAAACAGTATTCCATAGGTTGACACGCGATATGACGCTGCCTGATATGTGTGCTTTCAAACTGAAAAAGAATTAAAGACAATCCAAGCCAAACACCGATAATAAATTACATGTAAGAAAATAACTAACCCAAAAAAGGTTTCATCAAAGCACAAAACCTTGATTTGTCAGTTTACTTTTACTTCAGGAGTTAATTAGCTCTTCCTCTGTCAGGATTCGTGTCTTGGCAGCGGATCATTACTTTGAAGCGGCCAAAAGAAAGCAATACGATATCTGAATCAGAAATCTGATCCGTAGTAAAAAGTCCTACTTTTCTGCCTCTCAACGTCTTTATACTAAAATTTCTCAATATGCAAATTTAAGAATTAAAAACTAAGTGTATTTAATTAATACAGCCCATCTGTGACTAAAACTGTCCAACAAATGAGCTGAGTCACGTTGTCTACGAGCTCCTCTTGGCGTGTAAATTGATCAGTGTCAACCTAAATTAAACAAAAAGCAAAAATACACCAAAGTGAACTTTTCTGCTCTGGACTAAAGTAAATGAGTAGAAGGTGTGATTGCAGCTCGCTGCTCAGATGGGAAACGGCTCCTGGTGTGGTGCATCCTGCTCTGTGCGGTTCACATGGCAACAAGACCCTCCAACCTCAAGAGGTCGGCCACATGGGAATCTTGGGAAGCTGGACTGTCAGATCGGGAAGCCACTCAGGCGTAGTATATGAAGTAGCGGGGGAGAGGAACAAAACACACACACACACAGGCACGGACACACACGTGTTCACTCAAATTCCCAAAATCCATCAGCATTATTCCCCATCCTGCATTACTGTCACAGCACTCTGTGCTCGATTCCAGAGCTCCCTTCCTCCTCCCTGGCAGCCATCTCAGTGTTTTACTTGGGTTAAACTGATACTCTCAGGGTGGCCGGATGGGTGGCGAGGGCCCAAACTGGCAGGTGGGAGCCAGGGTTTCAAGGGATGCAATTAATCTTGATCAAAAATCCCCCTTTAGGTGTGATTAGAAACGAGCTGGGCAAAAGAGAGTGGCAGAAGATTCCAGCAGCGGGACGTAGGGTGGGGGATAATTTGTCTTGCTAACGAGGATGTAATATTGATCAGGATGCAGAGTGAGATCATACAGCACCTCGGTAACATTTTCTCTTTCATATTGATTTCAAATATTCGACCAGGTCACAGCTTTAAATAGTATCTGATTTGGTTTAGAAGCGTTTTAGATCTTGTAGTATGGGGCCACAAAGTGGTCAGTATAGATTAAATGAAATGTTATAAAATTAATAAATGTGTTAGTAAATTGTGCAAAATATAAACAGTTGATGAGTAAATACTTATTTAGTCATTATCCTTTTATTTTATTTAATGGCTTTTTTTGGTTGATTTAAAAATTACTTTATGCTCCAATGGGATACATTTGTTAGCAGTTGCTTGCCTACGGGATGCAGTGATGGGTTGAAAGATGATTTTATAATTTATTTAGTTATTTATATTTTGTACACAATTTATTCAATACAGTATTTTTTTTATAATTTATTTAGTTGTTTATATTTTGTACACAGTTCATTCAAGACAGTTTTTATTTCAAAAAGTCTTATTTATTTATTTAAGGATAAAATAAATTACCGTTAGTAGAAATATAATATTGTTAAAGAGGTGGTATTATGCTTTTTGGCGTTTCCCCTCTCCTTTATTGAGTTATATCTCTTTTTTTGTGCATGCAATAGGTTTGCAAAGTGAAAAAGCCCAAAGTCCACCCCAAAGGGATTTCCCATCTCCCACAGAAAGCACGGCTCTGAACTGCTTGAAAGCAGCTCGTTTGTAGTCCAGCTGTTTCCCTTCCTTCACTGTGACGTCACAATGAGAACGCGTCATAAAGCTTGCCAAGCGGCTAGCGGGGTCAGGCACGCCCTCAAACCAAGCTAGTCTGAGCGGAGGCCCTGTGGCTCAACTCGCCTTTGTTTGGTTTTCCATTGTAGAAATGTTGTACCTGTACCTGCTTCCAGGTACTTTTTTTCGTATCACCTCACCTCCGTCGAGGTTCCAAGCGAGCTGAGGGATACTAAAATGTAACATGAAAACACGACAGACTGCTGATTGGTCAGAGAGAATCGTGCTATTCACTGCATCATCATTGCTGCACCAGACAGAGGCCAGCAACAGAAAGCTTTATATTTTAGAGTTTTTGTATGGAAATTCATCATTAAACCACTTCTGAAAAGTTTTGAGGTGAGAAATCAGCTGTGTAGATTTCGAATATTGACAGTTTTACGAGAAGTGATGGCGGAACAAAAATGTACTTGAATATTTTCGGAGTTGAGTGATTTTTGTAGTGTAGTGGAACAATTGTGGACTTGTAAGTAACTTATACCTTCTGCTAAGTTACGGTCGCAGTCTGAATCAGCTACCTTGTTTATTACCACCCGCCCTTCTCTGCTTCTGATTGGCTAGTAGTCCTTACCTGGGAATGTGCAACTCCCAACAAAGATTTTTGTAAAGATTTTTACAAGATGCATCACTCTGTAGCTCAAGAGCGGAGCGTACAACACATAGGGTGAAAAGAGGAGCTGCAGCAATGTGCAGTATGAGAAAAATATGGTGTTTTTTTAACAAATTAAACCATGTAAACCTGTTCTGGTACAACCCCTAATTAAGATTTTGAACCTGAAAATGAGCGTAATACCACCTCTTTAACATAACTGCTTGTGTTCTGTTTCATTTCTAGCATTTTTTGTGGCATTGTGTTATATGTGTGCTTATGTTCTAGTGGTTCTTTTCTTCCTGCTGAACACCATCACGCCACTGCAGCAGCCCAATTCCCCCACAGGTATCAATAAATTTTTATTGGATCTCATGTTGTGTTTGGATATTTGATTCAAAACCAACCACTAAGTGGAACCACAGAAGAAGTTTGGGTTGTGGTGCATTCATCGCTTTGAATGCAGCAGCTTCCTTTGCAATAAAGACCCTTGATCCTTCTGAGCTGAACCTTCCGCGTCGACTCACACTGAAGTTGTGCCATCAACGCTCGGCTTTGATCACCATGTCAACAGATATATCTCTCACTGGCAAAAGGCAAAGGTGGGAAGGAAGAGCGACATGGGGATCAGAAGCCGGCATTTTCAGCAATTAATAGGGCGTTCTATATCATTAGTCTGGGTGAGCGTTAATAAAGCGGAGTCTTTGAGTGGGCCATGAGAGGTTATTTAAATGCAAAAGAGCCCAGGAGCCCTTACCAATCTATCTCATAAACCTGACTGTGGACTAAATGTTTGATTCATAATCTCCTAGTAATGACTTTGCTGTCAGAAGATGTGTCAGAGTCAGATTTCATCCTAACCTTGTTTGCATAATGCTGCAGGGACTTTAAGGTGAAATGCAATGACAAAAACCCATAAAGAACCATTATGCTTCTAATGGCAAAATTCACTCACATTATTAAAGGAATGACTTACCGTGCATCCCAACCCGAAGGTTCTAAGCTGTTTACTTGAATCCTGCTGTTTTCTAGTTTAGTTGTATTTGTGTGGCAGCACCAAGCTGAAAAGGCAAGAATTATTGGCTCTAGCATGCACAGGTAGTCTCCCCATCACTTGTGTCTCGTCGCACACTTCTCCGTTCTGTTCTCACATTTGCATTCACAGGCTTCACAATTGCTTACAACTTGCACTGCTTTTCAGACTTAATTTTCTAGCATTTGAATATCAATCATCACATTTGCAATCAGCACTTGTTGCATTTTTCTTTACAAATGCCGCAAGATCAGTCGTTGCACTAAGGTGCAGGTAAGCTCATGCAGGTAAATTGTGTCTGACTTGACGGCACTGTTTTTATACCCCATTCTCTGCAGTTGCCTGCAGCTCACGTTATAGTATCAAGTCGGCAAAAGTCAGCCGCAGTCATCTCGAATGCACCTATTATTGAGATCCCCTGTCATTTCCTCTAGTGCCATAAGGTTGACATTTGTGTTGTTTTTTACTGAAATGTCCACTGAATGAATTACCATGACATTTACTACTCACATTCATGTCCCCTCAGGATGAACTGAAATAATTTTATTGAGGCCTTAACCTTTCATCTAGTGGCATCACCAGGTCACATTTTCAATTTGTACAACAATGCTTTATTAAGAAATACTTTCAGTCACTAATCACATTCCCATCAGCCTCAGCTGTATTTTGTGTTTAGCTAATGTTAGCATGCTAAAATGCTTAAGGTTGGTTAACATTATAGCTTGTAATGGTTAACGTTATACCTTCTCTTAGCATGAGCATCCTAGAATTGTCATTGTGAGCATGTTAGCATGCTAAATTTAGCATTCAGCTCAAAGCACTGTTCAGCCTCACAGCGCTGCTAGCATGGCTATACACTCTTAGCTCAGAGTTCTCCTCACACATAGAAGTGCTATTTTACTGGAGGTTGGATTTACTGAAAGTAAGAAATTCAACTAATTGAATCAGACTGTACCTTTAGGCCTCTTAAAAAACAGATAGCCTACTATATGCATAGAGATGAGAGTGGGTTTTCAGCAATGGACGACGAGGGAGATTCAAACATCATTAGCAAACATTTCTAAAGATATAGATACTATATTCAACAGCGGAGGCTGGGTGTGGCACTTTTTTGGCCTTACATTTACGAGTTTGGATAGCAAACTATTGGAACTGACAGCCAAGCTTCCCCATAAGGGGTTAATATGGCTCCGGGAGGGATTCAAAGTCAGGGGGGAAAGAGTAGTCAAAAAAATTGTCAGAATAGAGACAGATCAGAGAATGAGAGTGACAGTGGGGGTGCTCAAGACATGAGAAAAATGTCAAAGTTTGAAGAGCAAGGTGGAGCAAAGATTGTTGTCAAGTTTAAGGATAAGAGTGACAAGGTCTTAAACTCCCTCAGGCTGTCGAAGGAGCAAAAAAATGATATGGGAAACGTACTGAATATGAAAATGATGTTGAATGGAAACATCTTGTCGTCTGTAAATCCGAAGCCCAAAGACTGAATGCCATGAGAGGTCGCCAACAGGCCTGTTGAATGCCTCATACTTGGCCAAGATCTAAATGTTAATGGGGTGATATACATAAGTCCTAAGATAAGAATGTGCCATTATTTAACAATTTACAGAGAGCCGAGATTGAGGCTGCACACAAGTTGCAAAGAGTCTGGCACTGCTAACATTCAAACAGGAAACAATGCCAACAAGTTAGTCTTGGATAAATGAGCTTTCAAGTGAGAATACGGCCCCCACTACCTTCTAACAAGTGTCAGCGCTTTGGGCATGTAGCAGCAGCATGTAAGGGAAATAAAGGAAGTGGAAAGTGTTTAGGAAACCGTTACTTTATACAAAGTCAGACAGAGGCAATCAAGCTGTAACTGTGGCAAGAACCATATGTCTTCCTTCAGAGCATCACATAAGGGCGGTGGAAGTTTACCGGAAAATGTCATATGCAGATGCCTTGAAGAAAGTGAGGGGATTAGGGGAATCTATCAGGTCAGTGGTATCTAGTGCATCATCTTCACTGCCCATGGTTAAGGAGGTAGCAAGACAGATAATTGTGAAACAGTCATTCCTTGCATTCATGACAGACAAACCAAACCAATCATCAATGTGGTGGTAGATGATGCGGAAAGATTCCTTGAGGAGGTATTCTTACGCCAGGAATCCACTGACTCCGGCTACGACACGTTACGGCGCCACGGTTTTGATGAGTCCATTGCCCTGCATCAAAGTACACCCACGTTATTGACTAGTTATTAATTTGCAATTTTTGTGCTTCTACTACCTTCTTCACAGCCGTCTGTGACCCCGTTTCGTTACATTAACTTCACTCTGCATGTTCCACAAGAAGTGTTTTGCCTGCCTGATTTTTCTTACATGTTTAGATTTTGTTGATTTGGTATACATATATAATCAGTGGATTTTAGGGGTTAGGCCCAGAGGAGCTGCACAGGTGCATGAGGCAGAAGTTGAAGCTGTATGCGAGAGGGAGATGAGAAAGGAGTTCAGACAAGGTGAATTTCGCGCCGAACAACAAAATGAAATTAAAATGATTGTTAAGCTGCTGATATTTTGACATTTTACAAGGGAATGCAAGAAGTGTTCTTGCAAATGGGCAGGAATATAAGAGATTTATAGATGTATTTAAAGATCAACAATGGGTGCTGTGCCTAAGGAAACATGGCTAAGGCCTTGTTTAGACTTTGTTGTCCCAGGTGTCAAACATGGTCGAAATGAAAAAGATGGAGGAGACTGTGCAACATTTATATGATTTGATGTGCAGTACTAGAGGGTTAAACTTACGTCTACACTAAAATGTGTAGTAGTAAGCGCATGGGGAAAGCACAGATGGGAAGTTTAGTTTTAAAATCCCTGAAAATTAACATCAGTGAGTTGGAGGGGGTTATGAAGAAAATGGGGACCCCAGTCATTCGGGTGGGTGAAGTAATATAAAGAATAATAACGGGAACACTTTAGAGGAATTTATGGACAGGCATGGGTTAATATTTTTAAATGATGGCAGGACGACAAGGTTAGATGTTATAGGTGTGTGTGTGTGTGTGTGTGTATGTGTGTACACACACACACACACATATACATACATATATATATATATATGTGTGTGTATATATGTATGTATGTGTGTGTATGTATGCATGTATGTATCCATCGTCAACCGCTTATCCTGCGTACAGGGTTGCGGGGGTCTGGAGCCAATCCCTGCTTACATCGGGCGAAAGGCGGGGTACACCCTGGACAGGTCGCCAGTCCATCGCAGGGCCTGTATGTATGTGTGTGTGTGTGTGTGTGTGTGTGTGTGTGTGTGTGTGTGTGTGTGTGTGTGTGTGTGTGTGTGTGTGTGTATATATATATATATATGTATATATGTATATATGTATATAGCCCGTACTGTTTTTTGTATAGTGATAGTATCCAGTGAACTGGCAAAGGTTGGTGAATTGGACTTTTGGACAGGAACATAATAGGCAGTGATCACTTTCCAATACTGTTGAGATTTTTTAAAACCTTATTTGCAAAAGAAAAGATTAAACTACTTCGAGTATGGTAAGGCAGATTGGGAACAATTCTCTGATAGGTGTAATAAAACTATTGAGAGGGTAAATAGAATAACAGCTTATGTGAAACAATTTTGTGCATTGATATGAATGCGTCCCTAGAAAGAAAAATCCTAAAAGGAAAATTAATGTAGCATTGAGGAACATAATATGTGAAACAGGAATTGCCCAACAGAGAATAGAGCAATAGAGTAGAAAAGGTTGAGAGCCAAGACTAGGAAAGTGATTAGGTCTGCAAAAAAAGGGTGCTTGAGAACATATTGTGGGAAAGTAGATGTAGAGACATCAGTTGTTGTGATATGGAGGACCCTTAAGGAAAAACATGGAAAAACAAAATACCAGTATCAGAGGAAGTGGGCATGGTTGCTACAAGTGATTTGGAAAAAGCAAGCAAGTTAAAGGAATGAGACACCAAGGCAACACACGTGTACAAACGGTACAAACTTGAGGTAAATGAAGATAACACTGACATTCTTAATCTTTATTTCTCGATGGAAGAATTGCGCAAAGCTATTAAAAAAGGCGGGGGGGACAGCTCAGCTTAAGTGATTTAGTGTAAAAGGGAAATATTGTCTCTCATAAATAGTATACGGAAAGAGGGTACTCCTAGCTCCTCGAAGCAAGTGGTTCCAATCTTAAAACCAAAGAACAGAGAGGGAGGGCTGGTTTATTTCAATACAAAGTGGCTTTCATAGAGGGAGGAACACTATTGATTATGTGCTTTCCCTTGACTCTGAGATAAAGAAAGCCTTGGTAAATAAAGAGGGGCTAGTGGCAACATTTCTTGAGCCTGGAATACGCACCGACATTTGAAATAGAACTCCCCAGGGAAGTGTAATCAGCCCAGTGTTATTTAACGTTACGATTAATGATATCTTTTAAGACACTGGGACTGGTTTTAGACATGTTAACCAAACAACTGCCCGAATACAGGAAGCCCTACACAAAATAGTTAACTGGGGTTAATAGTGGGGATAAGATTTCAACCACCTTGTGGTGGAGCTGTTGGTTCTATTGTATAAAACTGAATAGGCTTGGTGGGTTTTCTTTCTGTTGCGGTAGGAGGGAATGAGGCAGCAGACATGGCTGCTAAAAGCACTACATAAATACACTGTACACTGACTGTATGCATCGGGAAATCTGAATGTCGATCTGTTATCAAGGAAAACATAACAGCTATGTGGCAGAAACGGTGGGAAAATCAAAAGGGCCGTCGTTACTTCTCTACACAAAAAGACAGTGTAAAGACAGAGCATTGCAATCTGGGCAATGAGAGAAGGCACACTGTCATTATGACCAGACTTAGACTAGGATACTGTGAATTGGCATGGGATCTAGAGAAGATAGACAAGCATGAGGATGGACTGTTGAAACCTGCAGGAAACAAACAGCTTGTTCATCTACTGTGGAATGCCGTAATCTAGTTATGTATCTAAAGAGCAAAGAAAACAGTTATTCATCACATTACCACATAAGGGAATACAGACACTCACAATGAGAAGCCTTCTTAATCTGAGCAAGAAGCAGTGGAAGACTGTAAAAGTCCTTGAATTAATCACCGTAACAGGATCATATAGACGTACCCAAACTGCAACCTAATCCTGACCTGTGTGAGGCAGCAATGTGCATCTAGATGACCAGAAAGCATAAGGAGAAGAAGAAATGTGTGCGTGTCGGTGTTTATTTTGATATTTTGATTTTTATTTAATGTTGTATTTGTGGTTTCTTTTTAGACCATTTATGAATGTAATATTTTCCATATAAGATAAAGAAGTTCAAAATATATAGCCTAGTCTTTTGCAAAACACATAAAACGTATCATAAAATCTCTTTTTCATTAATGAATAGCTGAACCAGTCAACGTCTTATATTATAAATCTAAACAAAATAATGTGGTACATTTACACTCATTTACACATAAAATAAATGACAAATGGTTTCAGTTTTGTTTTTGCAAAACACACTTTTCCTTAACATCAATCCTGAATCTTCATAGAGAGCTTAAGTCACTTTCTTCCGCTTCCAGCCCATGGGACCTTTATTTCGGAAAAAATATGTACGGTAGTCAACGGCGAGAGGCAACCTGCGACTTTCTTGACTTTCTTGACTTTCTTGACTTTTAAATGTATATTTTAAATTGACATCACATGTGTAATTCAGAGCACAATTAAAATTTTTTTACCCTGCACAGATTAGGGATCTCGATTTGACGGTAAGGGTGACTCCAATCAGAGTACACACCGTGACGGAGTGGAAGTGGGGAGGGTCTACTTTTGGAAAGGCCCTGTGTGTATGTGTGTTGGTGGTTATACATGTGAAGGCGCAGACATTCAATCAGTTCTTGTCTTGACTCCTGCGCTTAGTCACACAAACAATTCTTTATTCACAGAAGCGCTCTCCCACCCTCACCGCACAAAACATTGTCAGACATTTGAGTTTGCCAGCTGTGAGTGTCTGCTGACAGAGGACTTGAAGGTGAGAATAATTAAGAACGATATTTTGCTGACACGAGCATTAGAGTGGAGTGAAGTTTCACCTAGATGCACAGGATATGATGATTTACTAGGGCTGTTGAAAGAGCTAATGAAAGGGAGCGGAGGTTTTAGGAGGTGGTAGTTTCTTGGAATGGAAACTTCTAAATTATGTATGTTACGCATAGTCCTACAAACTATATAATCCCCATTTTCTAGATGGGAGTGTAGGTGTTCACTTGCTTTAAAAATAAAGGATGCTTGATTGTGTCACAATAACGGTTCTTACGTTTTATAAGGGTTTGCAGGTGCTGTAAACCATGACAAAGTTTGGTGGTGCAGATGCACACAGAAGAGTGAAATATCCCACTTCTGGCTGATTTGAATTGATGCAGAAAACTAAAATGACAACCCATGTAGATATTTCCAATGCTTTAAATCTCAGCACAGCATTTTGAGTGCAAGAGGTATGAAGCTACTGATGTCATTAGCTTCTACATTCATATTCCAAATGCCTCACAGCCGGGCAATTACTGCCAAGCTTGACAAAAAGCAAGAGGAGAAACAGTAACTGCTGCTCACCGATTTATTTGCCAAAAAATCTGCTTTGTGCTGAAAAAATAAAAAATAAAAAGCAGCACCCATCTGATCTCTATCTACTACATGATGTGAGGCTCCGTCTGAAGCGGCAGCCTGGTGCGGGACTATCCAGTGCAGGTGATATGGAGATCAAATGGCCTGCCAGCCAGCCAAGGCGACCTGTGGCAGCCAGCGCCACCACCAGCCGCCTCTTGAAAGGAGACACAATCCCGATAAATGTATTCCTGTCAACATTGCTGCGATGCCTTTTTAATACAGCCCCCGGAGGATTCAGGGCAAGAACAGCCTGAGTCAAACTCCATTTCTTTGGGCTGAAAGAGAGATGTGACAAGGGTCTTGTGCAGGTCAGGGACAGTCAGGGACTGTCTGCAGCAAACAAGCAGCCATGGAGGACAGATAAAGGCTGTTAAGAGGTTTTTGTTTTTGTTATTGCGTGTGTGTTTTTTTTAAGGAGACTGAGTAATCCCAAACCACCCTGAACAGAGTGGAGCTGCACCATTCAAGCTCAAACTCCATTAGTTATTACAGTTTGTTGAAAAGAAGAATCAACCCAGGCCAGTGGTTTTCAGGGACAGGCCAGCACAAATGTGGAAAGAGCAATTTAGGATGCATTCATGTAACTTATTGTTCTTGTAAACTTTTTTCATTTTCTTTTTTCCTCACTGTTTTAAGGTTTTGTTTCTTTAAAAGCCCTTCTAGGGACGAGTGTTGCAAATAAGCAACTGCTAAAAATGCTGTGCTACACTCATTGGATTGCTGTTTTCTGTTTATCTATGCAAGCTGTATCGTCCCCTACTAAAATAAACTAAACTTTTTTTTTTTTTTATTCACCCTTCCAGTACAAGTGGGTTACTTCAGTCCGCTTCTGAGTAGAAAAGTTGGTTTCTGGGTCAGCTGGCAAATGCCATGCACATAGCTGGGAAGCCCTGTAAAATCCCCTCCAGCCTGGGGACACTGATCACAAGCAGCATGTTGATTGGACAGTTGTGGTAACCCTTCACCCCGCTGGTTAAAGATTCACAAAAGATTCTGTATGATTCTTACAGAAGTTTATAGCATTGTTTCCAGTGGTTGGTTGGGAATGCAATATGTGCACACATTTATGACTGAAACATAGTGCAAACCACAAGTCAAAGTGGGAGTCAAACATCAAAATTAATACAAAAAAACAGTTTGATTTGTGAAGCTAAGCAGCTTTAAGTTGCGTTACTTGCAGCTGAAAAATCTGTGTTGTGCTGCAGCAATGCGGCTAGCCAATCGGAGCCCCTAAATGACTGTGGTTTCAAAAAAAGACATATTTTTTTTAAAAAGATGTAGGGGGAAAAAGGTTGAGCTCCTGTCTCTTTGGAGGTTATACAAGGGAAACTACAGAACTGTTGGCTGTCGCAAGTACTTCCAATGACAACTGTTGACAGTGACAACTTCCAATTATATTGAACATTGATTCTGGAAAGACAGACTTTAAATTTTAGCAGCTCATCCTTCTGGTGCAATTGCACAGTCCAGTAATTATACTAGTAAGGTGTCTTTTAGTGCTTGACAGTACAGTTAAATAACACCTTACTAGTATAATTACTGGACTGGAATATATGTGAAAAATCTATGATGTTCCCTTGTAATCCATGCCCCCTAGTTCAGGGCAACATGACATTTCTCCCGATCAGGGCAACGCAACCTTATCTACACGTTAAAACAGGAATCAACTCGCTGTGGTGTGAAGAGTTTTATTTCATCCTTCCTCACTGCCAGAGACCAGTCGTTCTGGATTCAAGTGCATCATTTTAAATATGGGAAGGGGACACCATAATAAAGCCATAATAAAGTGTTATATTGTTCATCAAATAAACCTCTTAGATCACACTGACAGTGAACACAGCCTTGCTGCATGCGCCACACTCTTTCTCATCCTTTCAGACTCTTGGATGCTATAGTTTAAAAACACCTCCATCCTTGAAGAAGTCTTCTGAAGGTCCTTCACATGGTGGCCCAATAATCGAATGTTCTCGAAGTCATACCCCGACATTACAGTAGCACAGCTTTCATTATGGGCCATCCATCGATTTTATGTCAGGGAAGAAACAATCAGGAATTGATTATGTAAGCCCCTTAGACCTTTTTAAGTTCAGCTAATCGTATACGTCTTTATGGGGTTACAAGCCAGTTTGCAGTGACTGGTCAGCCATACGTGAGTAAAGTAAAAGGTTTATTACATTTTGGGCAGCCGCTGGGAAACAACACAAGGAGGCTCACAACTTTTAGGGCAAGTGCAGGTCAACTCTCTGCTCTCTGTCCTGATCTGGCCTTCTTGCGACCTCAACATTTATTGACATCTGAAAGGTTACATTGGAGCATTAAATATTGAGCCTTGCAGACACAGTAAAAAAGCAGGGGAACAAAGTTGAGGAAGGGAGGAATAAAGAAGACTGCCGACGGGCAACACTTCTCTTGGTGTTTACTTCTCTGGGTAAGATAGTCATGCCTTTTCATCACACGGAAAATATAATGCGCGTGTGCATGATATTGTGCACTAGACTCTACGGATTCATGATGTTCCTGTCCGATTACAGGTCAGTTAGAAGAGGCTGAAAAACCTGCAGTAGTGTGTTATTGTACTGTTGAATAATGATTTTTTTTGTAAATCAATTATTCATTCAAAAGGCAGTAATTAAATTGGTTTGCAGGGCCCCTCATCATGAAAGAGATGCTATAAAGAAAATGGTTTCACTGAAGGTTTCAATGACCCATGATGATTACTGTTGTTTTAGAGGTGGTTGACATAAAATGGCATATAAAGATACTGTATTTTTTTTATTGTATCTTTCATCCTTTTATTGTCCCTGGTTAAATTAATTTAATAGAGCAACTTTAAGTCACTGTCTGTTTGTGGTTTATTATACTGATACTGTAAGGGATTCTCATGCCAAATCAGTTATAGTCATATGAGCTACACAATCTGTCTGAAAAGGACTTTGTTAGTCTTTAAGAACACATTAGACGAACTCTAACACGCACAAACAAGATCCACAACTTCTCCATTAGGTGCGTCTCCGGAGTGTTTGAGATCAAAGTGGACTGGAGGTGCAGCCTCAGAGTCAGTGCAGATCACAGTGGACTTCCAGGTTTGGTTCGCTGCCAGCGAGCTACTTTGGAACAGCCGAACAGTGGAAATTTGCTGTTAGAGGGTTTTCTTTATGGTAAATCACTGACAGTCCATATCAATAATCACATCTATCAGATTTCTGGGAAAAAAAAACTTATATGTAGCCCTCAATTATTCCATGTGCACACCCTTCACACACCTGTTGCTACAGCGGAGAAGTCCACTGTGTGAATTACAAAGAGACACTAAAAAGGGAAAGTCACATTGTCTTAGATATTATTACAGAGATTTAATGATCAGTGTTGAGCAGATCATAAGTATTCTACAAGTACTATAAGTAACTGAACTACTTACAATTCTTGTTACATTACTTTTGTTACTCAGTCATCAGCTCTGTCAAATGTGGCTTAGCCTGCACACCCACATGTTAAATCTTCTTAATGTGAAAAAATAAAAATATGTGTGATTTAACAAGCAGCTGTTTTGAAGTTGTTGGTTTTTTTACTGGCCATCAGCAGCTAACGTTAGCTTAGCCCCAATGACGGCACAAGACACTTATGAAGTCCGCGGGGTACACACACCTTTTAACTCCAGGTGATTCTGAGTGTAAGCTAACCCGTGGCTAACGTTGGCAAGCCAGCTAAGAAGTCAAAGCACAGCACATAAATTAGAATTCTCTATATACACAAACTCTATCAAAACACAGCAAACCTGTCTCAAAATCAAATCATTCTGTCATACACTAGCATGTTTTCTTTCCAAGAGGAACACATCAATCTTAGCACAATGACTTTCTAAATACAAACAGTTGATGGCATTACAAAAACTGCATTACTTTTCATTCAGCTCTACCTGCATACAGTAGACAGTGTGAAATCTATTGTTTTTTGTAATTCCCTTTTACTGTAAACCACCCTACATTTTTGGCTTGGTTTACGTTCCTTCTCAGCCACAATGCTCCTCAACAAATGCCGTCTGGATCTGCCATCCCTGCACACAAAGCAATCTCAGCCCCGGCAGTTCTCATCTGTAACACCACAATGGTGGAACGAGCTACCACATGCCCTCAGAGCAGGGGCGCCCTTCTCTAACTTTTAGAAGCTCATGAAAACTCATCTCTTCTGAGAACACTTACTTTAACCTCTAACATGTACTTCCTGTGCACTTCTTCTTCTATCCCCTTAAAATTCTCTTGTATTGATTGCACCATTCAGTAACTCTTACTTCATTCCCCAGGTATTTACCCTATCAATGCAGTATGTGCTAATAGCTCTTACTCAACTACACTTTCAACTCCACAGATCTCTTACTGTATTGATGCTTTACTGATGCTTGTATGTTGTTCCTCAAATGTAAGTCGCTTTGGATACAAGCGTCTGCCAAATGAGTAATTTTAAATGTAAATACACAATTACATTGAAACAAAAAATCCACAGAAGGGATAGAAACTGCCTGTCCTGTTCTAATCCATATCACTTTATCTTCATGTTCTCATCCACATCACATCTAATGTCATCTCTCGCTATGCACCTGGATAGAAACACTTACCCTGGTTCAGCTACTCCTGTCTCTGGCCCTCTTCTTCTCCCTGGCCCTTTTCTTTCTTTCTCTCCTCTTCTGTGTTGTTCTATATCCACATTGGACAACTCAACTCCAGATGTGGGGATAACTGTGTTAAGAGTTTTGAAAATGTGACTACTGATTGGACAAAACGATTTTAGTGATTGTAAAAACAAAAAAAACAAAGAAAACTCTAACCCCAAAAGGTAAGAAACATTTTGTAATAATATGAATATATGAATCTCAAGTTTGATTAAAGGTCACACTGAACATTATAATCCCCTCCATGTACTTGTGCTCAATCAGAAATCATATATGCAGGGTAAGCACGAGATAATTTTGGCTTCGTTGTGGGTGGTTTTGTGAATATAATGAACTAAATAAGTCGAGATGAAGACATGGCTGCTCACGACCTTCAGCTGTTTTTATCTTCTATCGAGCTGTTGCAGCTTTGACGGCTTTGTTTTCTTTGTTTTGAAATTCTAAACCCAGTTGTACACTGAGTCCTGAAGAACTCACTTTCTCTCAAAAAACCTTAATTGCTTACAGCAACAGGGCTGTCACAAGTTAGATTTCAGACTGCTAATGATTAGCTCAGTGTAATCACAGACTCTTAGGACTCTTTATGAAGCAAACCAGGAATAATGCCATCCAAAATGGCTTAATTAAATATATGATTGAACATTCAAACTGTAAATCAATATTTCTTTCTCACCCTTACAGCTGGAAGATAATTTATTAGCATTTTGTATGAATAAATGTTCATTTAGCTACTACTTCTATACAGTAATTGTAACATAATAAGGTATAAACATGCAACAGGTTTAGGAAAGCTTTTACATTTATCACTGTGGTACTCCTTTGCTGAGAAAGAGAAATTGAGGCATTTTCCTATTTTAAGGCCGTCTCCACAGGCTAACAATGTGGGAATAAATATAACCCCATTCTGTTTCACGTCAAGGCTAGAAATCAGAAAAGAAAAGTGCCTTTTATTCCACCGAAAATCTTGTTCCAATTTAAAGAAATTGGACTTATTCTCTGGAGTTCAACCATCTGAGTTGTAATCAACATCCCTCCAAACCAAACATCCCACATCTCATTTCAACAAATGATGTGCTGACAAAATAATACACAGGGTACAAATGCATTTACATATAAATTAAACCACAAATCGCTGGCTTTGGCTGCACAGAAATGCTGTGTTATGAGTCAGTAATTTAGACTAATGACTGCAATAATAGCAGCGTTACTGTAAAACAATGTAAATGGGATATCATTTGGTATAGGATGTGTTCCCAACATCCTGGCATCAGTCATCAGTCATCAGAATTTATTTTTTAACAGCTTACAGAATAATGTGTGACGGACAACATGAGAGCTGACTGCAGAGAGCTCTTCTCATTTGAGAATTACTGATCCCACTCTGGACAGCTTTATATGGGGGGGAAAGTCTTAACATTATGTCTTTATTTTTTATCAGAAAGTATAGAAATGTGGCATCATTGACTCCCATGTTCACCCCCCACCTCCCCGAAAGGTTCGTTAAAACCGAGTCACAGCTTTGAGAGTGTTTTCCTGATAATACTGGAGCAGTTATTTTTAATTAAGTTTATTCTTAACTTGACTTTTCAAAATCACCCCATATTATATTTCCATGCTTACATCTTTGGTTACACATCGGAAAGCTGAAAACATTCACACATCACGACCAAAGGAGGGACCCTTTCTTATTTGACATCCAATGTTTAAAAATACTGATGGCATGATGTACCCTAAAATATCTATCCCTTGTTTTGAGTATGGTTGTCTGAATAAGTAGGTATGCCAGAGAAAGCCTCTGGGTGTGCCAAAAATTTGTAGGTATTTTCTGCTAAATAAAGTAGCCTTTCTGAAGCTTTTATGTAAGACTCACCATGGTTTAGAGCTGAAATGTTTAAATTTTGTTACAACTTTATGTTATTTAAAGCTGCTTCATCAATATGTCTTTATTAACAATGGATCCAATGACTAACGTGACGGGTGTCATTCGTAGTGAAAAACCCACAAAAGCTGTGTTTTAGCATCTTTCAGCTCAATGTTTGGTGTTTTGGTTTTACAGCATGCAACGATTATGTTTTGATTCAGTCTTGCCGCTTTCCTCAGCCTATCTGAGTCCCCAGTGATGTGCATATTAACCGTTACATACACAGAGCGGTGAGTGGCTGTCTTAACTGCACCAAACAGTATTTGAAGCTTAGCCCCGTAAGTGAGGGCCCACAGTCTGGTTTATCAGCTAAACAGGAGATAATTTAGTGGCATGAGATTCACAGTCCACGGGGTCACTGTGAAGCTTTTCTGCTGCTCCTCTAATGGAACTGTAAACTGAGCATTGGGGGTCGCCTGCCACGTCGATTGATTGCAATTTTACCTCCTCTACAATTGTAGGTTCTGTAGATTGCACCCCCTGTGGATGTGCTTGTGTATGATTAGGCTCAGCGTGACGAAAAGACATGAAAAAAAGCCTGTTTGAGTCACGTCAGTGGTGGGGGTGAGGTGCAACACTGCAAATCTGAATGCTCCTCAACTGCTTCCACTTTGCCCTCACAGCTGTGCCTTCAGTTCCTTTCCGCTCGGCGAAAAGGTTAATGTGTTTTCCAAAAGCAGCCGTGTGTTGGGGTGTTTTTCAAACTTTTTACACTGAGTTAAACTGTCTGATGGCAAATCAGATCCCGATCTCCTCTCTGGACCATATGCTGCAACATATGTTTCACGGGCTTGTTAAAAACGCCAATACTTCGTTTTTTGTTTTGTTGCTGTCATCTTATCAGCCGGCCGTTTATTCTCAGGACATGAGAAATTGTTGGTGACAAGCAGTGTTGGGCAAGTTACTCTGAAATTTTAATATATTACTAGTAACTTATTACTCCTTAAAAAAGTAATATTATTACTGCCCAACACTGGTGACAAGTGTGTTGGATAACTTGGAGTAAAATCATTCCTCTTACTGGATCAAATACGGTAAGTTTTTTTTCTTGGAAAGCACAGCATCGCCTATCAGAGAGGTTCAGAGAGGTTAGAAAGTCAGAACTTACTGATAATTAAAATATAATGGGACAGTGATTCGCCTGAAATGTCCTAAAACTAGTACAAATAGTAAGAAACGCAACCAAACATCATGGCACACACGTTGCTAAAATACACCTAGAGGTTTGCTTTTCAGCACGAGGGAGGGGTATTCGATATGAAGCCGAACTTTTGGTACATATATCTGACTTTGTCAGGTTACCAGAACCACAACTCCAAATGAATGCTCTGTGTCTGCTCGATGTTTAAATAAGGCTGGGCAATAAAACAATAATGCTAATTATCGCAATATAATTTTCCTCAATACCAATATAATAAATGTTCAATATATCGTCACTAAAATTTGGTTTAATTTACTTGAATCACAAACAAATTAACACTTAATTTTTCTATTAAAATATTTATTTTGTTGAGGAAAAGGGACTGAGAAAAGATTTACCAATCATATTTGTTGAAAACAGATTTTATCATAATAGTTATAGATAGAATAAAAATTCCTCCCTCAGATTTCTGAAGTGATCCACTGTTTGGCATCAAGTGTTTGTCACATTCTGAGCGTAAAGAAAAGTTTAACCACATAATTAACCATCTGGTTTCTTCAATGTTTACCTCGGGGTCAAAAATCAGCCTTTAAACTTGAAAGAATTAATGATTTGACATATATCGTGATAATTATCGATATCAAATGATATGAAATGTTTTTATCGTGATAACATTTTTGGCCATATTGCCCAGCCCTACGTTTAAATAGGATGTGAGGTGATAAACTATTTCCCACTTATTCCTCTCACCAAGAGATGTCCTTTAATCCGCTAAAAGTTAACTCACTATCAAACCACTCCCTTCAAAGTGCCATACTAGCATCTGTATCAGATGGATTTTTTTTTTGGAAGGAAGATGCTGCTTCAGGAAATCATTTGTTTCCTTTTTGCAATCCACCCCTCTGCAGGACCTTCACATGCCCAGCAAAGGCAATCGTTAAGAGCTTCTTTTTTCTGCTGCCATTAAGGTCTAATATATCAGTTGTGCAGTCAATTGTACCTGACAGGCAGCTTCTTGAACTTGAACTGGGTCATCTGGTGACAGATAACATGGCCTGTTTGTTCAATTTCCTCCTCTGCAATGGCATCGCTCTAAAGTGAGTTATTATAAATCACTGTGGATGCGTTCATCATGTATCTTGTCAGTGCCGGGGAGAGTGGTGCAGAGTTTTTGTGTGTGTGTGTGTGTGTGTGTGTGTGTGTGTGTGTGTGTGTGTGTGTATGTGTGAAAAAGGGAGAGCGATAGTACAGTACGTGAAAAGGAAAAATGAGAGAGGACAAATAGGACAGGTGACAACGTGAGCGTGTGTGCAACTTCTGTCAGTTTGTGTGAGTGTGTGTGTTTATTTCTTTATGTGAATGTGTGTATTCACAGTCAGTGTTTCTGAGTCCATTGATGCTGTGTATTTACATGTGGGTGGATGTGTGAACCTCTGCATGTGAGGGTGTTTATGGATGGGTATATATCTGTGGCGGGTGGAACCACACAGCCCTGGTCACCCCAGGGGCCCAGGAAAGGGCTCTGGTGGATGAGCTTTAATGTGACACAGAGATAATGAAGCTCTAACCCCCCCCCGCCCGCCTGGGAGAGAGGTTATCGTCTGAAGTGGACAGCAGATACTGGGGGAGGATGGCGGATTACTTGGCAACGCTGTCCTCATTCTTCAGCCACACTGCAGGGGACAACTTCCTCCCCTCTAATATTACAAGTAATATCACAGAGTGTGTGCTGCTTTTATCTAAACGTAATAATAACTGACATTATATATGAATGAATTTGCTTTACTGCTTGGTATTATAACACAGAATCATATTCATAGACCTCTTCCACAGCAAACATTTCTACTTGTCACAGCAGGAAAAGCACAGGTGGAGCTACTAACGTTGACAATGAACGGCTCTGTGCCTTCCTGCTATTATTGCAGCGCAGTAATTAATGAGGTAATCTGTCCCACCTGTGTTTGACAAGTCAAAACGTCTGCTATAACAAAAGGTCTGACCACTTTTCTTGCTTTTAAGGCCTAATCCACATGTACAGGGGTATTTTTTCCTCCTACATCCACATGAAAACGCAAAAACACAACTGAAGCGCTGTTAAGAGCATGCCAAACCAACAGGCAACAATATAACCCTAAACCTAAAGCCATGTTGGCCAATCAGAAGCCTGAAATGAATATTTCTGGTAGGCTGACGCATCTAGAAAGGGGGAATCAAATGTGTGGACTGATAGTGAAGTGGAGAATATCACACTCAAATATATAGTTAGCAAAACAAAAATGTTAGAACAAAATTGTTAAATGTTAAAACAAAATGTTGCCCCGTGTAAATAAAGGAGATTACGGCTCGCAGTCTGGCATCACAAGTCAAATACTCTGTTTTCCCATCTGCATGTCAACACTACAAACGCAATTTCTGCAAATCTTCACCCTGGTAGAAGTTTTCAAAAAGGTTCTTTTTAGTGACTTAAAATGTTTGCGTGTGGATGAAAGACCAAAATGCAATGCTACAGCGATACAGTCAGTGCTGGAAGAAGTATTCGTCTTTACTAATACCACACTGTAAAAATACAAGTACAAGTAAAAAGTAAATGTCAATCAAGTCGGTATTAGAAGTAAAAGTACTCAATGCAGAAAATGTCCCCATGACTGTTCATTTCATTAGATCATTAGATCGTTATTACTCATGCATTAATGTAAAAGCAAAGTGGTTAAGGTGGAGCTAATTTTGAATTGTTTTGTACAGGCTGCAACTAAAAATTATTTCAATTAATTATGATCTTCTGATTATTTTCATTTACTTAACAATGTTTTTTTGTCCAACCAATCATCAAACCTCAAAAACTTTTAAAAATTCAAATTATTAAAATAACTAAAAGGAAAAGCCGCAAATACTCACATTTCAAAAGCTGGATCCATGAAATGTTTCTGCATGAAATGTGACTTAAAAGGTCAAATTAATTGACATGTTTAATATGCAATCATAATGTGTTAAGTAAATAGTAACTACAGTTATCAAATAACTCTAGTGCAGTAAAAAGTACAATATTTCCCTAGAAGTATAAAGTAAAGTACAAGTACAGTACTTGAGTAAATGTATTCCATGACTGGATACTGTACATTTACAGCTGTAACTGAGGCTGTTGAAAGGCCAACGGGTTGTAAGATGAATATCTATGACTTGTTTTCTTTTTAGTAACATGGTCTCTACAGATTAATTTGTCTGGCTAGCTGTCAGCTAATGCTAATGACACAAGTCAGATGTAAACAGTCCACAGTGTTTGACGCTTTCGAAATAGTCACACTGGAGACCTTCAAATTTCATGCACTTTATTTGCTATAATGTATCTATTGTGTTAAGAATTAAGAATTAACCTGACAGTAAGGGATGAACTATATCTGGCTCAAACCTGTAAGATGAAATAATTGTTAACATCCAAAGCACTAGTTTGCTGTTTTGTTTTACTTTTTAAAAAGCAACCATTGAAAGCAATATCAAAATCTAAAATAAACAACGGCAGCTAACTACCATGCAAGGTTCTAGCCTAACCATCTTTAGTAATTTGAGGTTTCAACCAGTGACGGCTGTTTCACAGATAATGAAAAGAAATTCGCAGCACAACCTGGGTAGCACATAAAAAGACTCATGATGCAATATGTATCAAGATTTCATCAGTGTTAACATGGGGAACACACACGCTGTGAATGTAGACCTTAACTAGGCCTGCACTGAATCAGCCAAACAAGCCTCCAGGCTGAACAGCCAGCACAGGTTCAAACATTCAAAAAGCAAAATACAACAGAAATGAAAATGAGGTCAACATATAATTACTGGGTCACTATAAATTAATACCCGAATATGAACAGAAACTGGTATATTTCATGTCATGTGGCATTTAATTAAATTTATACAGATTTATTTATATAGTGGAAATTCATAATCATGAATGAATCATGAATCATACCAGAAGTTATGTCATTGCACTTTTCATATTGAGCAGGTCTAGACCTCAATATTAATATTGCGTTATTATCATAGACTGTATATAAAAAGGTTATTATTTACAGAGACCCAACATTTAATCATGCGAAAACTGATTTTGACTTGAAGCCCGAGTCAGGCTTGTTACAGTACACAATCTTATCTTAAAGAACCCTTGAAGCTGAACTTGGCTTTTTATTAACCAACAAGAATGTATGGACCTCTTCTGACATTCCCAAAGTTTTAGAATTGTTTTGTTGACTTTCTAAGTAGAGCAAAATGAACCACCCAGTACACTTCCGGAGTCTAAAGACTAAAGGTGAGAGGATCTGAGCATTGCTGAGTCAGTGAGATCTTTTAAATCACTTCTCAAAACTCATCTTTTCAAAAAAGCCTTACACCGTTTCATTGGGAACATGTCTTATTCTGTTTTATTATTAGGATTTATCTTTATTGTTGGGGGTTTATTTTATTTTATTTCATTTTATTGCTGTGCCATCTTAATTGCCTGATTTTTTTGCCTTGCTCCTGGAAAAAAAAACTTTTTTTCGGAGACCAGCTGCAAAAATTTTACTTCTCTTTTCACAGAAAAGAAACAACACCCAACAGATTGTGTGAGAAAAATTCTAACACATCTCACTTCAAAAGACACACAGAACCAAACCAGCCACACAAACCAAAGTGAATTAGGATGAAAAAAACATATGAACAGAAGCCCAGCTGCTCAGGAAATCAAAGCGGCCCTCATTCCTTCTCATTAGCTTCTCAGATTGCTGTGACAGAGCTACCTGCACATCACAGAGAGTGAGTGAGACGCCAATTTGTCTTGACATGTTAAGTTGTGACTCGATCGGATTACGAAAGCGCAGCACTGTTAATGGACGAGCTGAGCGTTTGTCTTTCTACACTGAAGGCCGTGCCAGATTTAGTTACCAACATAAGCCTATGACCTTGCCAGTGTCCATCATGCAGGGACTTCTTAACAAGATCATTGCCAGATTTCAAAGTGACTGAGGAATCACCTAATCTTACTCTCCATGTGCCGTTTTTCTTCTCTTTGGTGACAGTAATACGTTAAATGAAGCAATGTTGATTTTTGGCACAAACACCCTTTAGGTAAACTGTTTCAAAACAAGTCAGTTGAACTAATATTTAGCAAAAATCAAGTAAAATTTACTTTGACTCTATTGATTTCAACAGGGTTTTTTTTATAGAATAATCGCTATTTAAACACAAACTGACACACAAAATGTGTTTTTGTCACTTATGATTTTAATTCACTGACTTTCTTTTCAGTCCTTGGATAAGAGATAGAATAAGAAAGTAAATTTAACTTGTTTTTGTTCTTCTTTTTCATGTATGCGTTTAGTGTTATTGCCAGCTGTCCCTTTACATCAGGCGTTCAGCCACCCCGCGATGCTGTGCTGCCCTCAGTGCCCTGTTCCAGTTGTGAGGAAATCTGTTGCCTGAAGCTCATCAAGGGCATTGCTGCTGCCGGCCACACAGCTCCACGTTTCTCGGTATACCTTACGTGTATCACAAATACGAATTTAATACAAGCAAAAGCAGAGCTGCCACGCTGCAGGATTTGTTTTTTTCTAACCCTCAAACTCAAGGATGAAATATTTCCATGATGAGGTAAAGTTTGATTACAAACACTCTGAACAAAACTAATTACAATGATCACATGAATATGTCACCTTGTTTATCTGACTGCTTTGCAGGCCCTTCAGTAAAATCAATTTCCATGGTTAAATTGAATCCCTTAATTAAGAGAGGTTTTTTCCGCGTTTCAGCACCCGTTGCATTGCATTGATTGATGTCTGGTTTAGCGATCACCAGAGGGAAACAGCAGCGAGGAAGCTAATACCGCATGAAAAATGCAGACTTGAGCAGACAAAGCGAAACGCAAAATGAAGTTCTGCGAGGGGTTATATTATTAAATGAGGTCTCCATGCGTGTGTTGCGCATGTCCATGTCTGCACCTGTGTGTGATTGTGTTTGTATAAACTCACGCTGTCTCACATGTTGAGTTATAATGATCTTGCTGTGGCATCTGGTATTTCTGCCATTCAATATATTATTTAAACACCAGAAACCTTGCAGCAACTTAAACCTGCAAACTGTGTCAGAATCAAGCTATTGTAAATGAAAGATGCTGCCACATCTCAAATAACTGTGAAGCTCTAAGGTCATACTGGTTGCCCAGATTAATCACTGAGGAAATTGAGGGGAAATCACCACAGAAGAAGTGGTGGTTCAAACCTTTTCACTTTCTCTGGAATTTGGGGGATGGAACACTCCAAATGGAAACAAGAAGAAAAGGTTTGAACCTGACTTTCCAGAAATCCTGTCAGATGTTATACCCTACACCAAATCCATTCACAGAATCCGGCTTCTGTGAATGGAAATTCATTGCTGTATTAGACACTTTTTGGTTTTCAGTAAAGATTAGATTCATCTGTTGGTGTTATGAGAGCCAAATTGTCCTTACTGACACCTGAATTTGATTCCTGAGACTACATCATCTACAGCAGCTGGAGGCATGGCATAGACTGTATTAGAGCTGACACCGAATAGTCGAAGATTCGATGCTTCAATGGGCGGAGCCTGATTCGACTGGCAATATCACAGTCGAAGCTTCGCAGAACAAGGATCATGCCATTTTGGCAATATGGGGGTGCTCAACGTTGATTTTACATAGAACTACCAGTTTTCTCCCAAGAAGTTAATACACAGCCTATTACAATATACATATTAACATTTAATGCTGTAAATAAACATGTAAAAGAATAAAATTTTCAATAAATGTTTTAAAGTGCGTGGATAAATCCAAAATTGTAACCCTAACCGTGGGTCGTCGTATGTGTAGTTGTAGCGTGTGTGTGTGTGAAGGGGCAGAAGAGGAACACCCGCTGAAGAGACGGAGCCACAGCTTCAATGGTGTTGTGCCGAGTTGTCCACACCTCGCAGAACTTTCGGATATTTTATCAACGTTGATGAACCACACAAAGAATATTATATAATTTTTAAACAGCCAACTACTTGAAATAGACCCGCGCATGCAGTTGCCGGAAGCATGGCATGCACGCTAAACTCGGCACAAGACCGGTGAAAAAAGGGTCAACAATAAGCCTCACTTTAGCTGGAAATTTACAGAATAAGTTGAATGAATAGAGACTGAAGATTAAAGAGGAGCCACCATGTGTCCATGTTAAACATTACCTACTAAACATCAGCATGTTAGCATATTTATTGTGATTGTTAGCATTAAGTGCAAAGCACCTCTGAGCCGAAGTACAGCCTTGCAGAGCTGCTGGCTGTATACACATCTTTCCTGTGCAGATATTTGCTTTTATTTGTAAGTCAAATAAAAGCAAGTGTCTACCGATTATTTATTTGAGTATATAATTAATATAACACAATTAAATGTCCTGCTATATAGCCTTTACTAAATTAAAAAAAAGTGGAAAAAAAGTTTATATCTGATTTGTTTGTAAAGTAATCCATCAGATCAGACTTACAGAAGTATAGACGCCTGTTAGGTTTGTCCAGACACAAATCTTGCCTGAACAACACGAGCATAACATTAGCATGAATCATCTCTGAAAGATGAGTTATTGCACAGCTGCACAACAACAGTTGTGTGTTGGAAACAAAGCAGTTGTCCCTAAATTATTCATGAGATATAATAAGAGGATAGTTGCTATACAGAGCGTTTGTCGATGGGGATGGGACTTGGGGTAGATAGGAGCCGAGAAGAGGGAACTCTATTGTGAAAAGTGAACACCTTTCAGTGAGATGGAAATTTGCAGTTAAAGAGTAAGGAAAGTACGTTTCTATGTTGCACACAGAGCTACAGCCTTTCAGAATGGAGAAAGATTTTCTGAGGAATAGCCAGACCTCTGCTTTGGCTGGCTTGCTTCAGGGAACCTGTTTGTAGTATAATGTTATTCTGGCCCGTGGACACATTGAGTTCTGCCACAACAAAAGGAGACTCAGTCGAGGGGAGGAGAGAGACATCTTTCAAACAGCATATATTAAATGTCTTCTTTTGCTGCTTTCACCTTCTGTGTTGCCTGTCCTTTGAGTTTGTCTCACATCCGCGGGCTAAGGCACTAACAAGGCTCCCTGCCATGGTCTCTGGTCACACTGTATTTACCTTACTGTCACTGCAGCTACGCGGTCAGCAAAGAGTACACTGCCTACAATAGCAACACGTTGTAACTTCCTGCCTAAACTTTAATCTATTGAGTCACACTTTTACAGAGATGTACAGCAGATGGTTTGGAACACTGTAAAGTAGAGCAGTCACAAACAAGACGGTTGCATCAAGAGAAAGATTGATCAAATATCACAGTGACTCACAGGAATTCCATGTCAGCAAATCATTCTGAGCCAAAACTCAGCAGCGTATTGTGCCAGTTCAAATAATTTATCGGTGAACATGCTGTTCCTGTCTGGAATTGTCAGTGCCAAATATATTGCAGCTATCACCAGGTTTTAGTGTTTTTTGGCCAGCCACTGCCATTTTTAAAGGTTGCTAACACTGCACAGTAGCAGTGGGATCCACTAGTTGTCAAACTCTGATTTGAGTATTGTCTTTTGAATAAGCCATTTATGCTGCAGTGCCCCCTTAAAGTCCCAGTAAAACGTGAGACTCTCAAGGGACTGCGTACCTGGAAGGCGAGACAGGCATAGACAGCAGTGGGCATCAGAATGAGACTTTTTTGCTAGATTACCTTTCTATTTACTGATACTGATGAAGAATATGTCATCAAAAATATTTTAACATTTAATGTCATATATAATACTCAAAAATCACTTCTTTTACATATATTTGACTGTTTTATTAAATGACAGAATATAATTTTGAGTTGCATCACTGCCTGAAATGGAAATCTGGAGTTTCAGAAGAATAATGGGGGAGCCTCCTTTACTCCGGGAATCCACTGACTCCGGCTACGGCACATTACGGCTGCGCCACGGTTTTGATGTGTCCATAGCCCGGCGTCAAAGTCCAGCAGAGCGTGCAGCCTGCCCCACGTTATTTACTACTACTACTACTTCTACTTTAATTTGTCCTTTTTGTGCTTCTACTACCTTCTTCACAGCTCTATGTTACCCCGTTTCTTTCCGTCAACTTCAGGCTGCATTTCCCACGAGGAGCATTTCAGAATCAAAGCATGTCCAGGGTGTACCCTGCCTATTGCCCGATGTCAGCTGGGATTGGCTCCAGCCTCCCTCCACCCTGTACGCAGGATAAGCGGTTGACGATGGATGGATGGATGGATGCATTTTACTTTGACGATGTCATCTTACTCTCTGTTCTTACATGTTCTGTGAGCACTATCTTTACACGCTAACTTGCAACCTAACACGTCCTGCTGGTGCAGACTGCAGGTGAAGCTTTAGTAAGTTTTCCCACCTGCACTAACCTGCACTAAACTCCACTGTTGGCCTCTCTGAGCTAGCCTGCAGGGAGGCCATGTTACCATCAGGCAAGCTAATGGGTGAGGAAGAACACATCAGATCCATAAAAGGTTCAAGGGAAGAGTTGGTCCTCTTCCCAGGGAGTCAACTTGAGGAGGGGAAGTCATCGATGCTACCTGACCTCATGAAGCAGCACTGCTCTCGCTCTGCCATCAGGAACCACGCCTCTACAGGAGCTGAGATTCAGCGCAGCAGCAGAGAAATCTGTGAGGTAATTTGGGTGAACACATTGAAAGTGATTCATTTTTATGCTCTATTGTTCTTCATATAATGAGCAGAGAGGTGTTCATTACAGACTTCTACCTCCAATTAGGGGTAAATAATTAGCAAAGAGACATGCTGAAACCCAGTTCTCATTGAGACAGGACGTGTATTGATAACACTACCCCTCCTTACAAAATGCATCAGGTGCTAACATTTGTCCTTGATTTCCCCAAAGGCTAAGCTAAAGCGCTTTCCCTAATGCTTTAGCTTTGCTATTCTCCACTCTGGACTGCTAGCTGGACACATAGCCCAGCACAGTTTCCTTACAAATTAAACTCACATAGACAATTCTGCACCTCTTCCGCTCAAAATCACAATTTCATGTCATGCATCAGGTACTGAGAAGGTCAGTATGAATTTTCCATGTTAGTGTAACATTACTGTGTAACTTTAATGGCCCTGAAAAGCATTTTTTTCAGTTTTAGGGTATTAAACTCTCAAAATACTTACTGTATGTTTTTTTTCCAAAACTTTGATTGCTGTATATTTAAGGTAATAGGAAAATATGTAACACTGGGAACCAGGGGTTTTAAAATGTGCAATACTTCCCGCAGTTGACTGTGGCCAAAATATTGTATGGCTAACTTACACAACTACAAAAAACAAACACAATATCAGGCGTGTGATGAATTTTCAACCTCAGAGGCATATTAGCAGAGCGAGAGAGAGAGGATACGTTTGTTCATCCACAGTCTGACATGGTGCCCAGACAGGTGACCTTTTTACCTCACATCATGGCATGAAAGATGCAACCTGCTGCTGTATGAATTCTGGGTAACCTTGCCCCATAGGCAGGACATGCCTAAGTATAGCCGCCTGCAGTGTGATAGGTCAGGAGGTGGCCTGCTCGCCAGAAAAACGGACTCTGTGATTAAAGCATCCTCGTGTCCTGCTTAAACCTGTGTTTTGCTTTTCAAGGAGACACGTGGGGACCATTAGTAAAAAAAAACATCTTGAATTCATGCAAAGAGTGTGCGGTCAGGAATCACTATATGATGATGTGATGTGACGTTAAGTGAACCTGGATGGGTTTTTAGCAAGCTGAGAGGCGGATAGAAGCAACATGAAAAGGGCTGGAGACGTGCTGGCAACTGAGCCTGAAGTGAACTCTTCCTGCACATTCAACCTTCCTGTGGTGACACTCCTGCAGGGCGGACGACTATAATTATATGACCGACAGATCAGAATTCAGCTCAGACCTGTGCACACTTCAATATTTGTACATCTCCTCCCAATTAATCTTTTGAATAATTCCATTAATTCCCATGCATAGGAGAGAGTCTGAGTCAAGCTTCTGCTGGGTGTCGGGATCGCAGTGCCTTTTTATGGTTATGTAAAACAGTTGAGTAATAAATTATAGCAGGCACAGACAGTGCAAGGTGCTTTTGCTGGCGAGCTAGAGATGAGCATGAGAAGCGTCAGGGAAACTGCTGTGACTTGCAGCATATTAGTTTGGATGTCAGCACTTTGATTGTAATTAAATACCAAACTGGTGCCCTACTTTTGCCCAACTTTGGCAGCCGAGCACATAATCTCTGCACTGTCGGGTTGAAGGACATGATTAATGACATCGGTGTGTGAAACAAAGAGAAAAGTCTGTGTCATCTATTGTTTTTGTTTGTTTGATGAACCCCCCCCCCCCCCCCAACACACACACACCACCACCCCTGCCTCAACCGTGATTTATCTCCCAGTTGTGTGTGTCTTTTGCACGATGGTCTAAATTGATTTCAGGGATAGGATTTTAATAATAGGAAATACTGGAATAACACAAACCGGAAAATAGGGAATTCTGAGGATACTTGCTTTTGCTTTATTTTCCCCATATGCTTTCCAACACAATTAGCCTTTTCCCTCCTGCCTGGCTGTCACTATCACTGAGAAATTGTTCTTAATCTCCTTACCAGGCTATATAAAAAAAATGTTACGTAAAATAGGAATATGATTAATAAATTTCCACTGCCAAATCTGCAGAAATTATTCTGTTTTCTGATGTTCTCATGTCAGCACATATTGTAGCTTTATGCTCAAGGTGTGTAATGGTGTGTTTGCGGCGTCCTTGTTGTCTCGTCATATTTGTTATGCTGTTTGCTCTCCCCAGTTCTTGGTGTGTGTCCCACCAGCTTCTGCTTGTCCTACTTTACCATCTCCTTCAATATTATGATTGGTTTATTATATTGTCAGAAAGTCTTCTGTCCCTGAATTTTTTTTTTTTGACATTTTGTTTATTATTACAAATACAAATGAATGAAAATAAAAAAAATTTAAATGCTAATTTTGTACAGTTCCACTGAACTGCTACTTCCTTCTTCTTTTATTAAGATAAGGTAACAAGCTTAAATCATGGTGGAGGAAGAATTCAGATCATTTACCTAAAGTTGCACAAATCAATATTTTTATCAACAATAAATCACTGGACTAGGCTTTGTGGTGCATTTCAGTGTCTTTCAGCTCATTGTTTTGGTTTACTGGCCCACTACTTCATCATTTTGCCCAAAAACCAATGTAAACTACTACTAGCCAGTGAACACAGTGGAGCATTTAGCAGAGCCAGAATTTTCCCTCAGGAGTCGGTGGAGACCAAAAACAGTGTGAATATTGTACTTAAATTCATCAGGTGGCCAAAAACGCGAATATTATTATTGATGCATTAGTGTGCAGTGGTACTTTAATGTATAGCTGGTCATGGTGGGGCTAATTTAAACTGTATACTTTAATCTATGACAATGCATCATTTTGTATTAACTGATGATGTTTTGTATGCGTCCTACTTAAAAGTATATATAGCTGTTGAAAATATATTGTTAAAAATGCAATATTTGCCACGTAAATGTAGTGCAGCAGAAGTATAAAGTTGCATGGAACAGAATTACTAAGGTAAAGTACAAGTACAATAACAAATACGATCATATGATGTAAATGAAGTTGGATCCAAAACAGTTCTTATGTCCCAAAGAAAAACATGAAAATTATTTAATCTGACAACAAAGCGACTTTGCTTGTTTCTGCATAATTACCAGAGATCAAACTCATTTGTAATCTTAATTTCTCACAACACAACAAACCAATGACTGTAAGAGACGCCTGTCTCTGGTGAGCAGTCTGCTTGTTAGGTATTAAACTAACAATTTCTTGTGAAGCAGAAAAACAACATGCACTGAGGACAAAACAAGGACACGCTGCCAAGGAAAGGCGGGGTTTTTTTGGGACACATAAATGTTGGCGTTTCACCGGTAGAAGCTGCCAGTCTTCTTGCCAATGGTCTTGTTTGTTTGTTGTTTTGTGCTGGTGTCTGAAAGTGAATGTGGAGATTCTTTATTGATGATAGCTCCTGATGAAATTCTGCATCAGGAACTATGGACTCTTTCCTAAACTGATGAACCTGATCAGCTTCATAAATATAATCAATGATCGGAAAACCTGTCCCAGACAGCGACATTGAGGCTGACAACTGATTTGAGAAGAGTTTATTTTCTTTTATACCAAGCATTATTTCATAGTCAGGCTGACAGTTGTGCAGCACAACCTCTGCCCACAAACCAGAAAATTCCCCCTCAGCACTGACAGGAGTCCACAAATTTGGCCTCCCACTCACTGTCAATAAATCCAGAGAAAGCGTGTCTGTCTCTTCATCTGAACTGAACTGTCCAAAATCAAACAAGAATCCTCCTTCAGGGTGGACTTCCACTGCTGTCGCTGTAACAAAGACATTTCAGACCTTATACTTATCCAATTTAGCTTTGTATAATTTCTTTTTCCTAAATGATAGACATGAGGAAACATGAAGGCAGTCTTTAAAGTTGAAGACAAAAGACACAGAGCTGTCCTTTCTGTCTCACACAAAAGCAAAATCACCTCAATAAAACTTGCTCTCTCTCTTCCTTTGAAGCCAGCCTCTATAAATAACTTCCCAGTGGTATTACATAGCAGTACTGCAGAGAAAACCGAGCTAAGAGTGCCCTCTACGTGCAGGCTGAAGCTTTGTGCCTGCAAATGTGGCATACAGTCATGCAAAAATGCTCAAGACATACACAGAGTGTACAGAAATGAGGCATGTCTCTCAGATATTGAGCTACAGCTGCGTTTGCACAGGATGAGTTGGCTCAAATTTTGATCGGTAAAACATTTTCCCTTTCACCTGCCTCTTAAGCAGCTGAGACGCATTTTTTTCCATATGGGTTCAATATTAAGAGCGTCTTAGGTGAAAGTCAGAGGGAGATCTTCATGGTGCCCTCTCTAAGTGCAGTGTCATCAGAAGTTAAGTGGAAAGGCAGGCCAGATCAAAGCAGAAAAGCAGATCTTCACTGTCTGACTTCATCTCTGCTAAAGCCCGAGAAAACCTGTCACAACCTCAGATGCTCAAAAATGATTTTCCTTCTGGACTCATTATTCCCTCCAGCGCCGGATGATGCTACACACAGCAGTCACGCTTGTGTAACCCAAATCAAAGCGCTCCGTTTGAAGGCTTGTTTGGTTAATAAGTCTATTACAGAGCTATAAAAACTGCAATTAGGTGGAAAATCTGGAGTCAGTGTCAAAATCCCAGCTGATTTTCTCCAGTCATATTATGCAAAGACAGGGTTTGTCACCTTAGTTGACTCATAATTCCACAATGAATGAATTAACAGCCATAACAAATAAAATTATAAATATCATAGGAAGAGAGAGACATTAACATACACTCAGGTATGTAAATATATGTAAGACAGTAAATAGGAAATAGTCAGGTGGATGGATGTTTCAGCTTAAATAAAGCCAGTCTTCATTCATATGTCTGTACAATATTTATAGTATTTGTAACACAAAGAAATTAATAATGTCATATAAAGAATGTAAAACTATTGGTGTATTACACAAAATAGACATTAGTGAAGTGCAGCAACCAAAAAAAAAACACACCAAAGGATATATTTAATAACACGGTGAAGCAAAGGGAGGCCAAATGTATGGTGTTTAATTAGTCTCTTGGAGGCAGGGATTGAATAGACAGGGGCTGATGCCTCCTCTCCTTTGATTGGTCGCTTTCAACACCCACAACAGCCTGCCTTGGACCCCCTTTTTTTGGGCGGCAGAATAATAAAGATCTTGGAGAAAAAAGGTAAAGTGAAGAACAACCACAAAGTTAAAGTTAACGTTAAAACAAAAAATGGCCATAGGAATAATTTATCAAGGGATTAACATTTAGAAAGTCAGCTAATCTACGTAATCGGGACGGTGTGGGTGTGGTTTTATCAGATTTGAAAACAGCCTGGCAACATTAGCAAACAAACTCACATCTGTAATCACATTCTGATTCAAATATTGCTAAATCCTGATTGGTGCATGGAAGGGTATGACATTTTTCGAACTAAGCCACACCCATTTCAGAGTACTGAGAAGGGCACAGGCAAAAAACAAGAGTTATAGAAATCTCCATTTTGGCATCGCTTTTCAACGCCCTGGGTACCCCTTTAGCGTCAAGTTAGCAATGCTTAGTAACAATAAATTACTTTCAAAATAAAACGGTAGCGTTTCAAAACAACGTTGCAATTTGGTTAGGTTTAGACACAGAAACTACTTGGTTAAGGTTAGGAACAGATCATGGTTTGGGTTAAAATAACTATGTAGGTCAGTTAACCCATAAGTTAACTTACGTAACTCACGTAACAAATAAAAATATTTAATGTTGACTTTTTGTCAAGGGTTCAGGGTTCTGGCCCACTGCGTTGAACTATGACACTCTAGGGATCCGATGCCGATGGGTCTTGACCATGCTTCCATATGTGACGAGTTGGGGAGAGAGAGCGGGTTGTAGTGACCAAAAAAGAGCCAAAACGAGAGTGAACATTGGAGGTCTGTTCTCGAAGTGGTCAGAAACACAGCTTCGTTTATGCTAAAGTCATGTACAACAACTATTGGCCAACGTGTCGCTATTGTGTTTACAGCTTGTTGCGCTGCCCCCAAGTGGTCAAAAAAATCAGTTGAAAAATTAAATAATAGACACAACCATATTAGAAGGAATGTCTGCTATAGATCATATTTTTCAACATTTTGCAAGGTTGGTGGTTTTATACTGGTGTCTGAATAATTACCAGTAAAAATCCGACTCATTGGGCCTTTAAGATCAGGATAATGTCTTTTTAAAGTGTCTTCCTGACACTAAGATCCAATCAGTAAGTGGCAGAACACTCGCAGGAGAACGAACAGCTAGTTCTTCACTCCACAACCTGGCGCTGGAGCAGACAGCTGTGCTGATATGCCATCCATAGCCTCAGGCCTTTTCTGACTTCTAAAGGCTTCCGCTGTCAAAGTGGGGCGCCTGGGAGTGCATGACACAAAAGTTAAATGAAGGTTAAATGGAAGCACTTCAAAGTGGGAGATCTCCACAGAAAAATAACGGAGAAAAGGTTAATGTGTGTCTTGTTGAGACACCAGTGCAGCTTGTATCTTTTGGGCATGACGGTTTGAGGTCCAGTTTGGGTCAGAATGCCTTAGGGCTGCCGTTTATTGGTTTCATTCACACAGTCGCTGTATGCAGCATGACAACAGGGTTTTATACTGATGCTTGGAGAGCTGTTTCCTGCACCAGTAGATATTCTGTAATACTGGAGGCAGACAATTTTGGCTTTGTACATGTTAGAATCATTCATTTGGAATCATCCACCTCTGATATGATGGATGCTAGTCAGTGACAGCTAATGCAAAGGAACAGTCTGCAGAAAAGCTTAATTTCTTCCTCAGTTTTGTTACCCAAGTCAAGTTCTTTGCCTTACAGGAAACATAAGGATTGGTGATTAGCAGATTGAAGAAGTTGTTCGACATTATGGGAAATGTATTTGCTTTCTTCTTTCAAGAAATTGTTCGAACAAAGTCAGGCTAGCTAATTACAACTGCCTCCGGCTGTAGCATTATATTTAATGAACAGACATGAGAGTACCAATCTTCTCCCCTTTAAAGAAATGTTTACAAAGATCTTAGTTAAATCAACAATACCAAAAATATTGCACATAAAGAATGAGGTGGTGCTTGTGGCAGCTGACAGCAACAGAGCTGTGTCAGGTTAAAAATCCTGCGCTCTACATCATATGATTGGAAGTTACAAGTCAGCTGTGAATGAGCCGGTGATTGTGAAGCATGAATGAAACAGCTGATGCCAATCAGCTAATAAAACAACTCCAGTGCTCAGTCTAAAGTAATGCGATGCTCCATTAATTTTATTTAACAGGCAACATTTCCTAAAATTTATTGTTAAAAAATTATTTATTATTAAAAATGCACAATAAGTGAGTGAGTATTTGCAGGGGGCATTCGTGCACACATATTCATACATATTCAAGTTTATCTATGCATAAATCATGAAAGACATTAAAAGTAATAAACAATAAATACAATCGGTGTTTTTATTTTTCCAAATGTTACATTTGGCTGCTGCTCCCATACAGATGCTTTCATAGCCAGTAAAGCAGGGAAAAAGCTTAAGCTTCCAAACCTCCAATATAAGTCAGACAGTCCTGTTTTTATGTTTATGGAACTCACGTAAAAGACATCACAAAGGAAATCAGAAAAATAAGAACGATTGAAAGCACGTAGTTGAAAGGCAATTACCAGCTCAACTCCACATCAAAAGAATGGTAACATCTCCACTGGGTTGCCTGTGTCCCTTCAGTGTTTAACCTATTATCACAACATTGTTAGTGAAGCTGGCCTGCACGCTGATGTGACATCTAATAGCCAACCGCCAGGACTCAAAGGCAGCCGACCTAAAACGCTGCAGCTTTACAGGGGATAGAGTTTGACACTGATTTGAAGGTCAACTTCTTCTGCATTCAAACCCCAACAGGTCTCTCCCCCACCCCCGCCCCCGCTCCCTCCCCACCCCTACCCGGTTGTACTGAAACGCCTATCACAGAAAACTGGAGAGGATTATTGTTCTCTCCCCTCCTGTTTGACCCATACCGCCCCATTAAAATCTAGCCTGAAACTCCGCCTGAGGGTCTCCAGCCATCATCGGCACGTGCAGCCTCGGCAAAGCATTGCATGCTAATGAGACAAAGGGTAAGGAGTTTGAAGTGGTGGTGGGGTTCGGGTTTGCATCTTTAAAACCGTGGGTTGGGATTGGTTGCCAGGCAGAATTAGTGACAGTCTCATGCTTGATTGTTACTGGGTTTGATGCAGGCGGAGAGCAGGAGGAGTTGCACTTTAAGTGTAAAGAGAGGAGCTGGTCCCATCCAGGTGATCTTGTGTGCTGACTCTAAATGTAACTACACACAAATATTATTGTTCAGTGTGTTGACTTGCTAAAGGAATTTTACCTCCAGCATGGTGTTTCTGTTTTCACCTAGTGTTTTAGGTGGAGAATGGGTTGACTACATCACCTGACATTGACCTGATGGTACTAAAGGGGTATCCAGTGCATTAAAAAGTGACACCAAGGGGTCTTGCCCAAGTGTCCATATGTGATGACTTGAGACTGGTTGGGTTTGTTTGTCTCTCTGTCAGCAGGAGATCTGAAAAAAAGACTTGAGGCAGGTCAGCCGCTACAATTTAAACTTCTGTGGGGATGAAATGAATCTGCAGCACATACTGTCTCTTGACTGATCGTACCCACATTAGTTCATAATTTATTGTTGTGCATACTATTATTATAAGTATAATTATTTGCATATTTTTATGATGTTACTCGTGATGATCTATGGAGCCCAATCAAAAATAAAATATTGATCAAACATGTGGTTAATATAGCAGTCTAATTGTTTTTCCTTGACCAAAGAAAAAAGTAGGAAAACCCATTTGTTTTACTTTGGGTCATTTCATTTCCCACTTATTTGTAATCTGCCTTTGAATAATAGCAGCTCTTCCTCTGTGACAGTACAGCTTTGATGAAACACGTGGTAACATCACATTATATGACACAAAATGTCAGCTAAGCTAGTATTAAAACATTGAATGTTTCAAACAATTGAACCATTCAGTTATAAACAGGAGTCAGGTGGCTTATTTGGATATATACTTTATTTATTTAGCTACTGTGATAGGTGATAACATTCTATTAGAATTACAAAAACATAAATCAGTTTTCAATACCCGTGTGGTACTTTTCCTCACTCTGACATGACGGCTACAGAGGTAGTGGAAATACTGACACAATCTGAAAAACGGTTGCCCTGATGAGAAAGCACACAGTACGTCTGCTACTGGAAGGACATAATGGACTGAGTTCACTGCTGAGACAATCTACAGTACTGAGGTCCAAACATGTGAACACTGTCCTCAAATGCATTCATACACAGATACAGATATATTTAAATTTCTTTTGCGTAAAAAGCCCTATAAACACAAAATATCGCAAATATTGTCAAAGACAAATTTTTTTTATAAATATTTAGATTATGGTTGTGTTAGCATGGTGCAAAGACGCAGACAGGAGTGAATTTAGGATAAACAGCCACAAAAGTGATTAAAAATTAAAAAAAAAAAAATTATTTACATAAAATGAAAGACTCCAATGATTTGTAAACTTACAAACAGTAGACCCAAGGACAGAAATCGAACATTAAATATCATGGTTTGAGAAATGCAATACAACTTTTTTACCGTTTTCACACAAAATCTGTTTATAATGGTCAGTATAGCACAATAAGGCACAGTTAGCTTAACAGCCAGAGTCCTTCAGCCTCCCAGTAGCATACTACCTTGTATACAATCAACACCAACACATGCTGATCTTCTTACCACATCAAAATGAAAAAGAAAAGAAAAAACTCTTTTAGAAGTTGCAAGATTTAGTTCTGCATATTGGAATCTTGTTAAGTTATAAAACACTTAATGGAAACCAAAATGGTCCCATTGGCTTAGTGGGAAGAGATTTGCTTTTCTAAAAATCAGGGTTGTCAAAATGGAATTCTGAATGTGAAAATCGTGAATTCAATATAAACTTTAAATTCTGATATAAATAAAAAGACTCAATTTCATCAAAGTGCATCCAGGTCCCGAGCACATAACTCAAGAGTCAAAACAAACAGTAACTAAATATTAATTCATTGTTGCTTGTGGCAAGACACCACACTCCACTAAGCTCCACTCCATGGCATGACTGTAATGATTTATTCACCCAATTTCTGCTTCATGGTTGAAACTCCAATATGCTGTCATTTCTACCAGCTAATGCTTTCCAATTCAACCCTAAAAACTGAAATGTTGCCACATTCTGCCACGTTTTAGGGACACAACTGCATGTAATCCGATAGAAACTAAGTGACATCTCTTTCAGTCTCTTCCCAACTTTAAAGCCTTTACATTCTGCATATTAATTCCACACATCAGGGGAAAACACAAGACATGCAGCAGTTATTAAAACCATTTTCAGCCAGCTCTTTGCCTAAACTGAACACTTAAACACGCACAATTATGCACCTTTACAGAAGTAATACAAGAGGGGTGAAAGTATTTAATATTCATTTTCAATATAATCTATCAGCTAAATTTAAAGCAAACTTATAATATACTGTACACAAAAAAAAGAAAGAAACACAAAACATGAGATGCCAAGCAATATAATTGATAAGGCTAACGGTGCATGTTGAATTCAATCAATTATCTCCATTTGAAATAAAACATTATAACTGATTTCCTCTTGTTCATAGATTACTGATCAAAATACATGCTTACATTTTAACAAATAACATCATGGTCTTGCATTTTAGTAGAATACCATAACATTTCAAGCATCTGTTATTTACTATATGTTTTCAGTAGCCACCCTGTTAGCAGAGAACAATGTTAGGGACATCTACTTGTGAGCCCTTATCACACAGTTAATATAGCATGTACGAAGCAAGTGATATTACCTTCTCAGAATTTTAAAACTACAAGGAACAACCAGCTCTTTTTCTTTTTAGTGATTATACAGATAAACTCATGGATGGATAAAAAAGGGGGAAAAGTTGAAATTCACTTAAATTACCCTTGAAACCGAAACCTTGTTTGGGCATTACAAAAAGTACTTGAGCATGAGTGTGTTCTCCTGTTGAAAGGGACGCTTGGCTTGCTTTTGGTCTATGTGGTTTGGAACCAGCAGGGGGCAGTGTTATTTGGTAGAAAGGGATTGTATAGCAGTCTATCGCCCTCATTGGGAGTCAGCACGTACAATGACCTTAGTGATGTCTGTTTTTAGTGAATGAAAGTAGTCCCTCTTTCCACTAATTAAGAGCAAGCATGAGAAGTTGACATTCATAAGGTATTCATGTCATTCATTATAAGAGCTATAAGGAAGGTACAGACATGGCAATGTAAAACTGCAGTCTAATATCGACATGAAATGCTAATGAACTAACTGCTTTATGGGAGACAGAATCTGAATAGCTAAGCTAACAGACAAACTCTCAGGCGAGCTAAGCTCAACATACAATGTGTGTGTAAAGTTATGTCAAACTGGCTTTGTCCACATGTTGCTGAGGTGTGAGACCAAGTCCAGGTCTAGAAGCAAGCTCAAATATGTCAGATGCTTTGTTAAGCTAGGGAACAGAAGTGTGCAAATCTTTCAAAATTATGTGATGTACAATAAACGGCATAGCAGATATTCTCAATAATGTTACACTTATACCCTCAGAATTTAACCATCCAAACACAACGGCAGCTAATTCCTCTGATTTAAACCAGAGAGGGTTTCACAGTAACGTAGTGTTTGTTTTTGGTAAAGACAGAACATGGCTGAGAACCACTGCTACACAGCTGGAAATTCATTTTGATGATTCTGAATACACATTCCACTATTCACAGCATGTGTTGGACAATAACATTGCTTTTTGTTCATGGTTGCTTTCTTATTAAAACCTGTTTAGCTTTGTTAGGACATCTGAAACAGGACACCATTTGGTCAGCGTTTGAGACCAATGAGATTGAGAAACTGATCAACAGCACAGCAGGATGACATTTACAAAAGTGAACACATGGAATGGATAGAATATTGAACAATATTAACATTTACAGCAACATTTAAATTGTTACGTGATGTCTTCATCTAGCACAGTTTTTTGTACACAATACAACTGAAAATACAAGTAAACTTGATTAACATTCATTAGTTAGTAGTAGTATCAGTAGTATTCCTTCAGATGTTCTAACAAACTGGTATGAATGCTGTTAGTGAGTTAGAGACTATACAGAACACTAGTACTTAATCTTATAGCTTTAACATTTCACAGACATATTAGGAGACATGGAGCAGATTATACTGATTTGTGAGTTTTTAACTTCAAAATTAAGTGGGTCACATTTAACACCAAGGTTTGTCAGCTTCATATAAGTATTCACTGTACAACTCCACTGCATTCATTACATTACATATAAGGCAATGTATCACAGAATGGACTGTCACACTGACCACAAGAAATACATTTCCCTGTACATCTGCATTAAAATCTGAGGGATGATATTGCGCATGGGCTTTATGTGTAGAAAAAACGTTATTATGCAGATGGTTTTTGGTCATTAATACCGTATTAAGGCCCACAGAGGAAATTACATTCAACCATATTTCAATTCATTGAATTGCAGCAGTTTTGTAAAGATGTTTGGAGTGAATTATGGCCATTTCTCTCAGAGCAGCATACTGTATATGAGTGTAATATGGAACACTGAGGACTTGCAGGAAGCATTTTATGACTTGATTGAAAGTATTAAAGTGGGACATTTGTGCAGGTTTTACTACTAAACTACAACATTACAGTGCTCAGGTGGGTAGCATAGTACATGTTCACCAGTGTCACCAGCTGTCAACACATCTGTTCTTTATTTATGGAAGTGGGAATTATACGGCACCCAATTGTCATATTACAACCAGTGCAATTAGGATTTTGCGTTCTTGTTTGACACATATAATTGATTAGATGGATCAACCATTTCCAGTGCACTGGGATTGCTAACGCTGCATTCACACTGCGAGTAACGCCATCAACAAGTCATCAGGAGTTTTTGCTTCCTACAGAGCAGACAAACAGGGAAAATCAGACTCAAACTTTTTAGGCTCAACAGGTGCCACCATCAAGCCAGAAGTCAGCTCCTATTTTTTTTCCCTATTGGTATGATTTCACGGACATTAGCATAAAATAGGAGCAGTTGATTCCAGTCTTTTAGAGCTGCCCATTTCTCCACAACGTTGAGTTTTGGAGCTTGGGGAATGGGTGTATTCATCATTATGATCCAATGATAATTTCTGAAAAAGTTTTATCTGTTAGTTTTATGTTGTAACAAATAAGCCCCTCCAATTGTAGCGTGTCTGATCTTACAGTTGGTCCATTGAGAGCCTACAACTGTCCACAATCTGTAAAAATGAGCAACGCATAAACCAAGTTACTCATGGTGTGAATGCACAGTTAGGGTCCTGCTCAAAACTTCACCAAGACTCAGACTCCCAAGACACTGGCTGTTTTTTTAGCATCAAACCAGTAATCTTTCACTCAAAGAAAGAAATTTATTTATTTATTCCTCTTGTTCATTTGTGTTGTGAAGACAGATTTAATTTTGAACATGAATTCAGTTTGCTGGTGCTGTTGGAACAGTGGCAACACGCTGATGCTGCATTCACGTCACATCGGAAGACACAGTAGGAAGAACAGAATGACGCTAGTTGTTACAGATTTAAATATTTTAACTTGTTGAAACAAACAAACATAACCAAAATCAACCATACACAAACTGCAGCAGATAATTCTTTTCTTAAGCAGAGCTGATTGTCTGTGAATTTAACACATTTTCTGTCAACATCTGTGGATTCGCTATGTTAACTCTCAGTTGACATAATTTTTGGAGTTCCTACATACCACTGACTATAATCCCACATCCTGATTTTAACTGCCACTAGGGGTCTGCCTTCAATGTTCTTTTCCGTCAGCTGCAGTCTTGTATTTACAGTAAATCCGATATGAGGTGAAGGTAGCAAAAAAACAAAATATAGTTATTACTACACTGTTTTCCACTAAATTTTCTTACTTTTTTCCTCTTCACATGCATAATAGTATCTTACACTTTTCTTTATGGTAAATATTTCTGTTATAGTCAGCTGATACTCTTGAGCCTCCTACAACATAGTTTTTGCTTTGGCAGTTAGTTTCAGAGAAGTGCAGAGGACCCAAAATAGAGCCTGGTGGAACACCGAGAGGCACCTCTTGGCTTGGTGCTCAGTTTGATCATAGTGGAGGGTGTTGCGAGGTTGTCGTGGAGATGAGGGTTAGCTGTTGGCAGAGCACAAGGATCTAGATGTTGGTTTCTCGCTGCATAGGTTCGTCATCCTTTTGACTTTTTTCAACCACCTCCTCCGACGACTGGGCTTTCCCATCGGCCTCCTTCTGATCCTGAACTTGGTCTGGATCTTCCGTCTCAGTCCGTTTGTACATCTCTGCACACTTGCGCTCGCGCTCCAAGAGTCTGTAGTTAATGAAGTTTCCAATGAAGAGCCAAATACTTGCCAAAATCACGACAGCTCCGCAGCAAAAATACATGTATTTGTAGTTTTTTGTGACATCGACCAGTTTTCCTGCAAGATAGCACAAAGTTTTTAAATGTTAACTATCATTTATAGAATTTGAAAGTATTGCCAAGTAGAATTTATATAATTTACAGAAAACATGTCTAAATGTCAGTAATGGCCTGGTCATACCACATTTAAAAACAACATTTCAATGTGAAATCAGAAATGTTTTAATGTTATCGCCACAATCAGTTGATTGGCTCACAGGGGTGAAGGACATACAAGTAAATCTTGTGTGTCAACTTTGGTGACCTTTGAGGGAGCGGAGACCCGTATATTCCAAAACAAGAGAAGATAGCAATTATATTTGTTGCATTACTCCACTTATATAACCCCCTCTGCCAGAGTAAAAATATCTAGTATATATAGTATAAATAATATAAATATCTTCCATAAAAACAGCATGGTTTGATGCCAGTTATGAGACAAAAGTCAGTGATCCAAAAAAGGTTTTATAATAATCTGTGTGAACATTGTGTCCTGTATTTTATTGCATTAGCAACCAAGCTGCTCGGGCTGACGAGCATTGGCATATTCCCAGCTGGTTACCATGTTTGCAGTTAGCAGGAATATGCTAGCTAACTACTGTGAATAGTCACTACCAAGCTTCTAAAACCACTGCACCTTTCTGGTGAGAAGGGGCTTTAACAATGTTGTAACTAAGGCTACGTTCAGACTGCAGACCTTAATGCTTAATTTTTTTTCCCAGATCAGATTTTTTTGTTTGACAGTTCACGTTATTACTTAAATGTGGCCCATATCAGACTCCAGTGTGTACTCTCCATGTCCTGAAAGTGACCCGCATGCACAGAAGCATAACACGACGCTAAACGCAGCACCGCTGTGACAGCTGCTCTAGAGTAAAGTCAAGGCGCATCAATTCCGATCTGAGTGTTCAGACTCAGGTCGCATTTAAAAAGATTTGATCTGTATCCGATTTGGACCACATATGAAAGTGGCCCAAATCCAAACTGGAAAAGATCAGATTTCATGTGACTTGGACTGTTCACACTGTTATAAAAAGATCAGATCTGAGTCCCATATGAGCAAAGAAATCGGATTAGGGTCACTTTGACCTGCAGTCTCACTAATAGCCAGAACATTTTTTACACACTTTAAAGTGAAGGCAGTAAAAAACATACATGTCAAGTGAATATAATGTTCTCAGACAGAAAGATCATACCTGCTAGAGGTGGACCAATGAGGACCGGACAGCACTCCACAATGGTGGTGAGTCCCACAGCACTGGAGAACCTCTGAGGCCCAACAAGGTCCATCAGTGTTTCAAACAGCACTGAGCTGACCATGCCAAATGCAAAGCCGAAGAACATTGCATACACTACCAGACCAGTGTAGCTTTCCACCAGTGGGCAGAGGATGTGGCACACTCCATTGTACAGCACAGCAAAGCTAAAGAAGTACTGGATCCTGGGCCGGACCCAGCGTGAATTGGCCAGTAGCCCCATGGAAGGCCTGGCAAACATGTCAACAAAAGCCAGAATTGAGAGCAGGAAGGCAGCCGAGTACTCATCCACACCCATGTCCTTAGCGTAGGCTGCAAGGAAGACAATAGGTGCAAAGAAGCCCAGGAACATGATTACATTGCCTGACAGATAGATGAGGAAACCACGATGCTTGAAGAGTGTCAAGTCCAGGTACTTGTTGACTGTTGCCAGGCAGTGACCTTCTCTTTCGTTGTGGTGGCAATGGCGGCTAACTCTTCGTCCTTCTTGATCTTGCTGGGTGGTGGTCCCAAAGGCCTCATGAGGGAACCAGCCACACAGCAGTTCAATAGCAGGCCACCCAGGATGAGGAAGCTGCCTCTCCAGCCGAACTGGTTGAATAGGTACTGGTTGAGAGGAGCCAAAGTGCTGAGAAACACCGGACTGCCTGCCATCGCCAGGCCGTTAGCAATGGGACGCTTTTTATAGAAGTATCTGCCTATCATTGTCAGCGCTGGCTGCAGGTTGAAGGCTAGTCCAAGTCCTATGCGGAAAGATGACAGATGTACATTAGACATTAGACTACAGTCATGCTACAACTGTTTATGTACCAGTGCTAAAGAACACTTATAAAAAGGATCTATTTTAGTTATTAATCACCTAAATATGAAACCAATTTAAAAGTAATACTTTGTGTCAAGTGTCTCTGGGCAACAAGCTAGCAACATGAGTGATGCTTTTTTTTTTTCTGTTTTAGCTAGCTAGTAATTTTTAACTCCAATTAACTAATGTTATTAAACTAAAATAATAATTTGATGTTACAGTTGAATGTATAAAAATTGTAACTTGTAATGCAAAGAGTTGTTACAAAAATAGATCTAAGAGTATTTTCTTCTATTATCTATTTTCTATGTACATTTCCCAATAATGTCACCACAGGTTTTTGCACACATCCCTCCTTTCAAATGCTCCATTAAGTACTATTGTTGATATTGTTTTTTTAATTAGTTCAAAATCAAACTAACAAATTCAAAGCTGCCCTTAGTATGGCCTGTAAAGACACAACTATCATTTTGCTCTCTACATGTGGGTATTTATTATCAGATGGTAGATAGCTATCCTGTATCTACAGTAGGTCTCTGAAATATGCCTGAAAGATTTTATAAAGCCTAATGAAGGGAATATTTCAGCTTTCATGAGGGAACTAAATGATTTTGCTGGAGGTAGATTAAGTCAAGAACCAAATTAGACTTTAACAAAACAAATGTTCTTCCTAATACAGTTATTTTTAACCTGCTACCTAAAAGTAGAGGCTAATCAAATTAACTCAAATGGACTTAAGTGGATTAGATGGACTTACCACCAACAACTCCTATGCAGATGTAAAGCTGCACCACGCTGGTGCAGAAGGAAGCTAAGATCATGCCAGTGGCACAAAAGCAGCCCCCCATCATGACGATGGGCCTGCAGCCGTATGTGTTGACCAGTATACTGCTGATGGGACCTGAAACAAACGGAAAACATTCAATCAACCCACATGTCGGATGTTTAGAGTATTCAGGATCACTGCAAGTGAGTGCATATAGATTTAATCTGGTTAATGCTGTACACCAGTGGGAGCACAACTTCTATTAATAGCAGCAACTGGGCTGTTTCAATTTTTAAACACGGCACTCCCATTGCATCCTGTCAAATCAATTTAATAGAATTAACTGACATTGTGAAGGATGAGAAAATATTTAGAAGACCATATAAGAGTTTCATTTTCTATTCAGTATAATGTTTTTTTTAAATTACTATGTCTGTATTGGAAAAGGTGCATCAAGTAATATTGTTCATCTGCATAAAGTGTCGGAAATATGGTTTTGATCATCTGGTGGAGCAGGGGTTTGTTTAAAAGCTATTTGATCATCAAATTCCTGAATCTCTGCACCTTGTATCACCTTGTATAGTTAATATGGCGAACATTTTTACAAACAGTTCTTAAACTACACATCTAGCAAGTTATCAATCTACACATCTAGCAGCACAGACCAACATTAGTATTCATTTGGAGACAGGTTTGTGTCTACCTGATGATTCTGTCCTATTTTCACTCTACTTTTAGCTCTGGATTGGTCTCCAGCAACCCCTGAGGGTAATAATATCTGTCCCTTTAGCAGCAAAATGCTACACCAGCTATTTGCTAACTTTGTCAATGTGCTGCTTAGTTGCGTACTGTGGGTAAAAAAAAATCGCTGTCTGCTGCTGCTGGAAACAAAGTTGATGAGAGTGGTGAAATTGAACCAGAACAATAAAAATTACAGGCAGGAAAACCAAAACCATGAGCTGAAAGTCGCTACAATGCTTTTTTAAGCTAACAGGAACTACAGAGTCAGTTGATAACCCTCTGTGGATTAACCACTATGATTGCCTTCTTTGACATGACAGTTTGATCCATAGTTAATATACAATAATTGTTTGATTGAAATGTTAGAATGACTAGGGATGATAACTACAGGCGTTTGTTGTGACTACTACTTCGGTACTGCCCATATTAAAACCAGCCACAGAATACATGGACAGAAAGAGCATAATGATGAGGCAAGTTTCCTCAATACTAATGACTCAACATCTGTATTCTCAGTTATCACTGTAAACGTTGTTCGGTCTTCTGATAAGGTGAGTCATCCGTTACTGGGGTAAGTAAGGTTTTATTCCTAGTATGCTCACTATGTTCATAATTTTTTAATTATTATTATTATTATTTACATTTTTCCACTTAAGGTATATGAACATTTGATCTGTTTAATATCTCTTGGTACATAACATCCTATGAATAATGTGGATGCTTAAAGCCCTTTTTAGGAGTCTGTGCATCTTATAATTGACACTGTCCCCCATCCCTTTGCTGAATTTTAAGTACAGGAGGTGTCAATCGAATAGGGAGAGAGAGAAGTAATGAAAGATGTATATTTTTTTAAATAATGCTCTCATTACCAGCCAGATGATGTATCGTATTTCTGTAGTGCAATTTAAAAAGTCACAACGGGCGAAGAGTCATCTGACTTAATTTGCTCTGCATGAATCTTTTTTCGACCTTGAGGATAGTTCCCCTCATTTGCATCCACAGCAGTGATCAGTATTCTCGGGGGCTTGGCGGGGCCCGAATTGGCCAAGATGAGGAAGCCCCTGAGCCTGCACATTACCTCCCTTGAAAAAGGCTTATCATCTTCTGGCCAGGCAGAGCGTGGACTTCATTACACAGTGGACAAAACCCCACACTAAATATAACCACCTACATCCCAAAGGGTAATGACACATATAGAAATGTGTCTAACAGTTTTTTCCATGACCCTTTAATGTGAGCTGAAGCAAAGAGGCTGGTACAGCATATGATGTGAGGGTGCCGGCTATCCATCACACTTCAAATAGGATAAAGTCCACAGAAATGGAAGCAAACAACTTTTAAAAAGCTTCTCTGCTACAAGAGGACACAGACATGGTTTTCTGAAGTTACTGTGTGTCTGGATCCCGACCCATTACACAGATATTTGCAGGGACATAATGGAAGTTGAGCCAGCCTAAACCCGATTTATTTATGTGCTGAAACTTTATCCAAATTTTCAGGTTGACATGAGCCTTTGAGGTAAAGTTTAGAGCTGTGTAACAGTAAGCAGCATCAAAATGGATGACATTAACATGGTGGGCAAAAAGTGGGCTAGTGATATCGCAGACTGGCAAGATATATCTGGGTGGAGAATATTACCACCACTGAGGGCTGCATAAGCAAAGCCCTTTCCTTGCTAATGTTGCTCAATTCAGACTGTGGTTGCACTGGGCAGTTTCCAAAATGATGCTAATGAGAGCGGCGAGTGTGCAGATTTGTGTGATAATTCTCTATGGGTTTGTAAGTACAAATGAAAGCTTTCACATTACATGCAGTCATTTAATCATGTGTTAATATAAAAATATTATAGCAACTTTCCTGGGAACAATCTCTCCATTACACTCGACATTTCACAGAACTCATTGACACAACATTTTCTATCTGAATGACTTTCTACTTTAGAAATAGTCCCCATACAAACAGCATGCTCTTTGGGTTATCCAATCAAACATGCACATTAAAAGACTGCAGATGTGCTCAATCAGTTTCACAGGCATTAAATCCAAGGAGACCTCAGGATGCTCTTAAAGTCGAAAATGCTTTTTTAAGTTCAAGTGAACATTCTTAAGGGGCTCTTACGTAGAGCAAATAAAAATTCCGCTAAAAGCCTTGATTTAGTCGAGCATAATGGCTTAAACTGGTTTTGACCTTTCAGTTTTGATCAGGGTGGAAATAAAAATGAATTAATGACACCTGATATTCTACATAGACATCTATGGAAAAAAATGGTTTTCCTTATATGAAAATATAAAGGAAATCCTTCATGTGCGTCCCTGAAACAAAAGCTACTTTTGCTTCCTTAACAGGTGATCATGTTTGCAATACTGTATATTTGGCATCCAGTCTTCTATCAGTCTTTATGACAGACAGTAAATGTAACTCAGGTGTGCACTGTTTTCACGCTGCTCCGCCCCAAGGTCAAGTCTGTCTTTGTCTGGATTAGCGACACTGATCCAACACAGACACACAGACTGCAGCTTAAACACGTCATCACAGAGCGACGCTTGCTGTGCTGAGAGGATGAGGGACCACTTCATAGCTATCTGATGTAATGCTGTGAAGGATTGCACTGAAAAACTGAATAGTGCCCAAGCCTGTTTTTTTAGCCCCATAGGCAAGATAGAGAAACTAAATTAGTGCTGTCTTTTTTATCTCTATGCAGAGTATACAGATTCTTTGGGTTTGTTTAAAATCTCATAGTAAGTTAGGAGCATGACATTTTAGCTCTGTCAAACCGTTTGTTCCATTAGTTGATGCATTTACAAGGATGCAAAATATTGTATGGCTTCCTAAAGCTGTCCTGTAGAAACAAGTCAAATCTTAACTGAGCAGTTTGATTATAGTCATTAGTGATTCATTTATCCATATTTTTAGATTTACTGAATTGTTATTCTATAAAATACCTTCAACGAAACCTCTGCTGTAAATATCCCAAAGCAGTCAAACTAATGATATTAAAAAACTTGCTAGCATGAAACAGACTGGAAGTAGGTAGGGAGAGGGAGGAGCAAGCAGTTACGGAAAGGTGGCTGACCAACCAACCAACATTGCCATCCATAGTTACTGTATGCTAGCATGGCTAAAAACAGAAATCAAAGATACGATTCTAAACGATTAAAACTTATGTATGTATTTTGTATTCAACTCTGTTTGTTGAGTGAAAATATTGCATCTCTGTTTGGATGATTTTCATGTCATCTTTAAAACTGAAAGATAACACACTCCAATCCGACATCTTTTGCCTATGAAAATCTGTCCGCCAAGCTAAAAACAAACTTTTTTTAGGTTCAGTTTTAAAAGATTGCCATAAACACAAGGTCTTCACTGGACATTAGTGATAAGTAAATGGTCCCCTCTGCAATTTGGATTAATATTTCAAGGTGTCTGAGGCTGTTGCTCATTATCAGGCAGCTTCACAGTAATGACCGAGCAGTGTAAACACCAACGCACGCGCGCTCGCGCACGCACACACACACACACACACACACACACACGCACCAGTGGGGAATTAAAAAAGGAATTTAGCATTCAAACAGTGATTGCTTCATCAGCGTAAGAGGCAGAACAAGAGAGCAGATGTTTAATGAATTGCTGATGAGTGCAATCAATATGAATGAATGAGTAACAAGAGCTGCTTAGTAACCGCACATGTTGTCGACATCACTACATGATAATGACATAGTCATTGCTAAAGCTAAAGAAATGGCTGGTGAACGGTAAAACAACTGTCATGTGGCTGACACACATTTCATGGTAAATGCTCTCTCAGTGGGGTCAGAGGTCAGTTGAAATACTTTGTCTCCAAAAACAGACTATGGTACTAAATCAAAGAAATCGGAGAGCAAACTTTCTTGTTGGTCGATACATTTTACTTATAGTAACAGAGATTTTAGTTGAAGTAACCTTAAGTTAGTTAATATTCACAGGGCTAAACCATGTCTAATATTGAAATTCTTTATTATAGCTATTAAAAAAACATTACCAAAATATGTACTAAGACATTTTACAGTTGAAAAATAAACTCATCTCTGTTTGATGTCTGTAAGATCACCATTTGCATAATCAACACCCCAAAGTACTGTATATGGCCTTATACCTGGCGCAAAGCGGCAAACAGCGCAGCATCACATCATCATACATCAACACAATAAATAAACTATGGAAGAGAGAGAGATGTGACCCATGACCAGTTCATCATAGTTTATAATAATGCAGCGCAGTGAGGATACAGACCTTTTAATAGAGGACAGACGCATATATAACATGGATCTATCTGTCAGTCTGTCACTGTTAACAGAGGCTGCAGTGTAGTTCATACACTTCACATATAAACCATAGAACCGTAGAGTAACATTAGGCTTCCTGATCAAAGAATTTGACAGTCTGATTGGTTTATTGCATGTTACACACATGACTAATTTACAGACATAGTACAACCCTTCTGAACCATGCGCCTGGCGCGCTCACCCTTTTTTCTGCATTTATACTAGCAAAAGTGGATTTGGACTTACGCTGTAAACGCAACTGCACCATGTGCTTCATGCCATGCGCTTAGATTGTTAAAATAGGGCCCATAAGGCAACCTGTTCCGCTCCATTCATTCGGGCAAGTTTCAAGACAGGAAGAACTGCAAAGTGCAAAATTAACAAAGTCCTGCTGTGAGAAATCAGCAGATGAACAGAGCAAATATAGCTAGTAGTGCTGTGTCATAGCAGAGCTTTACTGCAGGTGATGTTACAACAGAGGATGTTCACCTGGACAGGCCTGGACCATTTTTGACACATTGTGTCCATAATACAACACATACAAATTAACAAATTAATATTCTTTAAATTATGAGTCACAATATTTGACTTAACCTTGTGCAACATCTCTCTATTAACATATGGACTACTGACAGTAACAAGAAGTCTGAATTGAGCATTTACTGAATTCTTTCACTCTTCTTGGTGGACACTGCACTATACAACAAAGGGAATGAGATTTCCTGCTGTTGACCAGTACAGATGGTGACAGCAGCAGTGGATCTAGTGACAGGAGGATTACAGCGAAGACAGATGGCAGTCATGGCACTGCCAAGCATTAGGCTGCCGGGCTGAAGCCAAAGTGGGAAATACAGCAAGTGAGCAGAGAATATGGTGGAGAAAATGACCTGATCAATACACATTCTGCCTCTTCAAAAGATCCTTATCCAAGAAACAAAGCAAGTTGTAGCACTGTGTCAGTGTCATATAATTAAAGATGAGCCTTTCTATGTATATTTAAATAGTATTTTTTATACCTGTTTTATTTTTATTTTCTATTTTATCTTTTTTAAAAGCCTTCTCTGGACAGGTGGTTTTAAATTAGTGTTCTGCAACAAACACTAAATACAGTACATCTGGTGCTTGTGCATAATTGTATGTTGCAGTTCCAATGCTATGTCCTTGTCAAATAAAATAAACTTAATCTTGAATTTGAATAGTGATTGAGCTCTCGATAATAATTATTTTAGGTATGCAATAAAAAATACAAATCCTAACAAAGTGCTGATTTTTTTATGCTGCTTTTATAATCTAGATTGTAGATCTGTAATTGACTGAATTCCCTGGTTGTCTGGAGGCTCAGCGTGTGATGCTGTGCCTGCGTCCTCTGATGCTGTGGTTTCAAATCCAGGACATGGTTTTGTGACACAGCCTACTTCCATCTCTATCCTCTTATTTCCAACTGTATCTTGAGGCAGAAAAAAAAACAAAAGTCCACCATGAGACCAAACACTGTTGACTAAATCCTCACAAGATGAATCCAATGCGCCTCCATCTTTTCATTTATGTTTACTGGCCATTTGAACGGAGGATCTGTTCAGGAAACAATGCACCACCTCCTTGCAACACAAATAATCCTTTACAATGACAACATGTGTAACAAAATGAAATCTTAAAGAGATTCCCCTAGAAGCAGGTTAACATTCTGATTTAGAATATCATAGTTAAAATAGAGGGCCTGGATTCAAGCTCCTCTTTCCTATTGGAGTGTGCTAAGGTCTGGCGATATGGCCAAAAATCTTATCAAGGAAAAAAGTTCATATCAGTCAATATTGATATTTATCATGATAAATTATAAATAAAGTTTAAAGGCATATTTTTGCTCCTGAGTGAAAGTTAAGAAAGTTTTTTATGGTCAGAACATGACAGACAGTGGATCATTTTACCAAACTGAGGTAGAACATTCAAAATAATTATAATAACAAAATTATTTTTCAGCATGAGTAAAATTAAGTATAATCTTTTTTCAGTGCTTTTCCTCAACAAAATAAATATCTTAATAAAAAACACAAGCTCTGATTCATTTGTGATTCAAATTAATCATATTTATTAAACATTTGTTATATTGTTATTGAAGAAAATTATATTGCGATACTAATAGTTATCGTTTTATCGCCCAGCCCTAGGTGAATCTAATATATATATAAACACATTATCTGTGTGGACGGGCACTAACAATTGATTATAAAATAACAAACATGCATTAAACCAGCTCACGGACCAGCATTGTTAGCTGTGCTTGTAGACCCATCTGTGATGTGAGCGCTCCGTACGTAACTCCGTGACTTTGTAAGTATTCAATTCACAGTGTAACATAATAAGTGCTGAGGGTACAGGACCTCTCGTTGCTGTGAGTACCCAACTGGGACCATGAAAGAGAGAGCTCACACGCAGCTAGGCCCCTTCTTTGTATAATGTGGGACAAACACACTCCGCAGGTGTTGAAATATATGAACAAAAAGTAACTTTAGCAAGCTAGGCTAATGAGAGTGGAAGCTAGTAAGCCTTGCTTACTAAGTCTTCTGATTGGAATAAAAAGCATTAGGGGTCCTCCTAAATGTTGAATGTTCTGAAGGGACAGACTGCTAATGGTTGGAATGGAAACTAACACCAGGTGAGATTTTTGTAAAAGGGAAAATTTGTCTTGAATAAACATTTGTAGGTCTGTCTTCATGCATTATTGCCTTTTTAGTTGCAATATTGTACAAATGAGGTATTAACACAGGCTGTTCCATGGTTTTACAAATTGGGACAGCTGTAAAATTTGTTTTTGCATCAACTTTCAAGGCTTCATTTACTTCCATTGCTGTAGAATAACCAAAGAAGGTAAAGAAAAAGTTCAGGTCAGCAAAACTGAGAAATAATGTAAATTTCAGATATTATATATATTAAATAATATTAATGAAGGAAGACAGACCAGTTGGTCATCCATTGATCCTACAGTGAAATAATGAACTCCTTAGGTTAAGTTTTGGTGACGTAAACATTGTTTTTACCTTTGGCAGTTTGCTGCTTACTTTTGTATCATCAAGGTTTTTCACTGGACTTGAACTACTATATTTCAATACATATTTCCTAAAACTCTTGAGTGGTAGCGTAAAGTATGACATTCTCAGGTCAGTAGAACACCATGTAAGTTGACAGAATGTCACCTAGCATCACTGGCGCTCTGATTTCATGTTCCAGTGTCAAAATGAGATACGGTAACAGCCAATGACTCACCTGCAGCATACATGACTGCAAGCATGATGGAGGAGATCCATGCGATCTGACTGTAGGAGGCATCGAAGATAATCTGGATGTCTTTGAAGAAGACAGTGATGGCCTTGGGGAAAGCGTACGAGAAGCCTATGGACACGAAAGATGCTAACACCACAGCCCAACCCCAACCGCCGTCTGGTGGGGGCACTGCAGGGGGACTTGTGGCTGGGGGCGGCATCACTGGCCCACCTCAAGGCTGACTACTCACTGCAACGACAGAAAAAGAAGGGAGAGAGGAAATTAAAACTCAGCAAAGAAAACTTACCACCAGCATTCAGGGTCCTGTCCTTTTTTTACTTTATCTTGTCCTGTGATTGATTATAGACCAGTGAAGTTCCAGACTGGCTCTTACCTCTTCTCTCTAAAGTCCATCTAGACTTTAAAGCTGGAGTGCGGGACTTCAACATATAAATGAAGATCCGTTACATTCAAGCCCTTGGCACACAAGTACACAAAATTCTGATTAAGCTTATCAGTATAATAGAGTTTTTAAATCTGGTGTCTGTGCGACATTCCTAATCTGGTGAACCGGTAGTGATGTGTTTTATGCCAACCAGCAATGATTGGTTTACCACAGCTGAAGGGGAGAGCAACCGTAGTGACAGCAGCAACACAATATGGCAGAGCCTATATGTCATAAGCTCGTGTCGACAGTGTTGTGTAATTACTCTGTCGTTTAAGGATGGAAATACATTAAACTAAACAGTTGTGTATAGGAAAATATCAAAGATAGCTACTGACAATATATAGATAAATCACATCACTTGCTGCAGCTTAAATTGACAGTATACAGACGGCTGTGGAATTAAAAGGAGCTCAAACGCTTTGTCCTTTCTGTCATTTACATGAACACCTGCCAGCAGTAACATGACACGAGAGGAAGAAGGACATGCCACAGGTCCGTATCCTGGTAAAGACAGGCAAACACAAAGAATTAATTATCCACTCCAGAAGGCATACACTCACTCGGCCTGAGAGACCTGCCCAGTATTCACCTTGAGCCCCCCCCCCCTCCACCAGTCCTCACGCAGTAATGGAAAAAGGGTAGAGGCAGTTCAAAACCGGGTGCTGCTGTGTACAAAGCAAACATTTTAGAAAACCAAAAGTGGCAATTGTCCACAGCCACACTTCACTCTGTTGATTTTTTAAGCTAAATGACGTGGAGAAACAGACACATCATAGTGCACAATACGCAGCAGTTTTAGCTCTGTCTAACCTCATTATCTTCACCTTTCTAATCAGCCAGGAATAATTTACAGCCGTTTAATTTAGCCTATGGTTCATACTGAGATGACAGCAGCCAGTTACATTTAAATTAACAGCCAGTGGAAGAATCAACATGTTTCCTCATGTTTGCATTGCTGCATCACAGGTGAACAAATTGAATTTGATTGACAGTTTTACACAAGGTCATTTTTCTTGTCAGGGTTATACAAGTCTGTACAAACAGTATAATACATGCTCTGTGGCGCTAGAGGGAGAGCTTTCTGAAGAAATACCCAGATGATGTCATCAGGGTTGCAGCCTAATGTCATTAGGGTTGCATTATGGGAATTTGAGATCTACCCTTTTTGGGTCTTGACAATGCATCAGTTTTGACCATTTTCTTTGAATACCACTCTTGTGTGTTGCTCAACTTTAGGAAGTGCTATACTAAAAATACTAAATCACCGGAACAGTTTATTTTCAATGTAGGACCTAAATGCAGACTCACAGGCACAACTGGTGCAATTCAAATCATTTAATAACACAAATATACAAAAAAAAAATGCAGATACAAAAAGCTAATTGTTTTTTCAGAAATTGTCAGAAAATAAAGACACACACATTAGACATAAGAAAAACATCAATCACACGAGACACACAAGACATGTGAAGTGTTTAACCAGAAAACACCCCCACATGAGGTGAAACTGGTGGTTAACCAAGAAAACTAAAGACTGTAAAAAGTCAGCAAAGCAATAGGTTACTGTTGTGTACAGTCATTAAATCATTCAAAAACGGAACGGCTACAACAGTCTCTACAAATCAACTGTTTCACTCTTCTGTTAGATAAGGTATAACATCTTCCCCATGGGAGTTATCTGGTCATACCAAACTATTTTACAGGCACTATCACCAGCAGCCATACATCCCACACCCCCTGCAATTCATCTATACAGACTACAACTATGCCCTTTCAATAAAAAAATAACCCTCCCCCAACCTCTCCCATCAAAACAATTTTACTTCTCAAACAAAACATAATTTCACTGGATAATACAATAAGAAGTGACCCAGGAGTGTTTCTGTGGCAGGCATGACTACAGACCGAATTTTCTGAAAGCAAAACTAAGGTCTTTGGAGCTTTTGTTGCTGACCAATAGTAACCACTACTGGGTAATGTTGGTGGAAACCAACAGAGATATGGGCACTTTAGTCATCAGAGCGTCTGTAAATGGCACATGAACATCAGTTAGCAACATCAATAAATAATGTCACTCTCTTCCCTTGTTGCCACTCTAGCCAGATCAGGTTGCGATGTTGCAGAGACTCCCACATACTGAGTTTTGCTCTAAGTGTCAACAGGAAGCCATTTATGGGATGACTCACTGCTGTGCCAAGAAACACATTTGCCAAGATTTTAAAATCATAAATAAGTTTGTCACTAGACAGTTTTATATGGGTTGAAAATAAGGAGTAGCTGCTGGCTGTATGGAGGATGGAGTGCCACCAAAAAAATTAAAACTTGGATCAATATCTTCATCAATCTTGATGTTATCTTGAGTTATTCAATAAACTGTTTAATCATTCAAACATGTCTTCATTGATGATTCTAAACTAGGGCTGTCGTGATAACCGCAAAATTGAGATACCGCGCTATTGGTCAAGCCTAACACGGAGGATGGCAAGCACCACAACAACCGCAATGTTCATACTTTACACTTAAGGGCGTGTTAAATTAATAAATTAGTGCTTTAAAAACGTTCCACAACTGTTACAAGTTCTGTAACGGTTCAAGGACGGATCGCCGTGGGCTGTACGTGACCTGACTAACTTGGAAGCTGTAAGTGTTGCCGTGTTTTGTGTTGTTTTACTGTTTATTTTTAATGTTAGCTAACTTGGTATACTGTGTGGCTAATGTGGCTAGCAGGCTCAGGGACAGTTGAGAGAAACTGTAAGCCTCATTTGAAGCTCACGCACTAACGAGCATAGTGTGTTGGATGTCTGCAGCTGTTTTTCATGGAAATTTAGTTATAACCTTACTACAGCGCAGAGGTTAGTTGTGGACAACCTATTTTTCTCCGCACCGCTGTGTGTGCGTGTGTGTGTTTACATTGCTGCGATATGTAAATTGGCGTGATAGACATGCCCTGAAGGTAATGATATAGCTAACGTTATGTGTGAAAAAGACATGGTCAAACTACAAAAACGAACTTGCTTGGCAATGTTGTTGACTACCACTCAGCAGCTAGCTTGCTCCAACCATAAAGCCGCTGTTAGCGGCTCGCTGTGCAATGAGGTGAGAGCCACAGACACTCTTACTATGCTATATGGCACCAAATTACTTCATTGATGAAAAGTGTGATAATACCGCACCTGTTGAGCTCCAGCATAGTTCCGTGGGGAAAATTACTTCACCGCAACTGCTCTATTCTGAACACTTTTTAACAGTTTTATACACAGTTTTATTGTTTATGTGTGCTAAAGCCATGATAGTTCTGAAATCTTACATACAATACACTGAATTCTTTGGTACCTTTGAGTCCCACTTTAAATCTGAGCACTGGCTTAGAAATCAATTGGTCCATTTAAAACCATTAATAGCAACACAGCTGCCATTTTGTTTCGGGTCTCCTGACAAATGGATGTTGAATATTAATTCTCCTAGCTCTGTTTTAGTCTCCACCAACTCCTGAGAGAAATATCTGGTTCCTTAGCTGCTAAATGCTCCACTATTTAGTAGTTGTTGTTTCATAATGCCTCTGCAAAGATTCTCCTGTGACATTGGCGAATCAGGCTCCTTCTCTCGAAGCACCGAATCAACTATTCAACTATTCTTGACGTGATTTTTTTCTCAAAATATTATAATATGTTATTCTGTATATGTTAGAGAACAGATATGTGGGAGAGAATGTTTATGTGTGTATTGAACATGAGCAGAAAACCTGCTGAAACACAGGAGCTATTAAAGTCCAGGAGTTTATAACTGAATTAAAATGAATTCATTTTCACTGAGGTGAAAAGGTACCACATGCACATTTAAAGAGGTTACTTCCCCAGACAAAGACACAGAATAGGAGGGAGGAGTAAATCATGCCTGCATGAGTGCTGACTCAGCAGGGCTGATATTACATGAGAAAAGTTGATCTAGAGGAGAAACATATCTGAAAGCAACACAAAATGCCTGAGAGCCTTACAGCATTGTATTCTGTTAGATTTTGAATTGTCACCTGTCACCTGAATTTTGGGTTACCCTTTATAAAATAAACACATTTACTCAATAAATTGGTGCAGAAAAATTCACCAGAATGCAGGAAATTAAATGTTTAACGTGCAATTTTATCAGGGGAGGACCACCAGACTCCCCATTAATATTAATGGGCATGAAATATTTCTGGGCTGGGCTAAGCCCCCAGTGTTTCAAGAGCATGACAACGCCCTAGGTCACCCCTACTATTTAGTTGGTAGTTTGTCTGCTGTTTATTCCTGGGCAGGTAGTGTAATGTGTAGGGGTGTGACGAGATCATGGGACGAAATCTCGCGATATTAAAACGTAGCACGAAGCAAAAAGTTGCGGACCTAAAACCTAAACACTGTGCTGTGTATTAGTCACTACAAGGGACCCCTTTCACATTACACATAGTCATTTAATCCATTCTTTATTTACAAATATTTATTAGTGCAGCTTTAAACATTCTGCCAGTCTTCCACACTTTATGTTACTGAAATCTGAATTTCTCCACAAATCACGATTTGCAAAGAGGAAGGACACTTTTTTGGCACGTTTATTTGCTTAAAAATTAGTCACACACATCTACGAATGAATGAACAAACAAGGAACATAAATGGGACTAATTAAATGTAACTGATTGAGGTTGTTATTTTTTGGGAATAAATTCCTTAAATGCAAGGTTTAACTAACAATAAGTGAAAAATGAGTAACACTAAATATGTTTGGGTCTTTTATTTTGTGATGGTGGTTGCCTACATATTATATGGTATGTAGCATTTTAGCATTGGAATTAGCATTGGTAATAATACCTGGTTTTAACTGGGTGGATGAATGAATACTAACAAAACATCTCTAACTTGTGCTAAAACTGGCCTGACAAATGAAAATATAATCCTCTATGTATGTCCTCTTGTATTAACCCTTTAATCAAAGTTAAAGATTATGCCTTTTTTCCATAGTGCCATACAGTGGGTATAATCCACACTAATCAGATTACAGGCTGTCCGCAGCAGCACTCAGTGTAGATACTGGTTTTGATTGATTGAACGTGACGACAATGTACGAATGAGCTTCATAACACATAAGCAGCTTAAGTTGATGGGTTCGAATATGAAACTCCAAACTGATTGACCGTAAAAGAGCAGCTAAAGAGACGGAAAAGGGCAAACTTTTTAGACAAGCTTGACGAATTCGTTTATGATCAACCATTTAAGTACATAAGAAGTCAAACAAAGCAAAGTCACCGTTCAGTCACTACAATGTCAACACTTCCTCGTTGCTTTAAAGCCCAGATCCTCATAATGTGCTGTCTCCGCCGTGTCCTTCACATTACACCACTGACTAAAAGAGCAGCTGACAGAGGACTGACAGGCTGCGGTGTTGTGAACGGCCTGTTAAAAACACAGGTGTGGACCAAGTCAATTAAACTCTGGTGATACCAAGGTGCCTGAAGGTATCTGTGGTTTGGTTTGTTGGGAGCCACAACCATAGGAAAGTTTAGTATGACTTGATAGTCAGATTTGGGCATATTAGGTTCCAAATCTGCAACCCGCAGCATTTGATAGTCTAAGTGTAGGGTAATAATAAAGCTTTGTTGATCCCTGCAGGGAAATTCTTCTTCTCTTCCACAGAAAGGTAAAGCTCAGCAGCTACAGCATGCCAGCCATGCTGGTTGTTTGGTGTGTCATTTCCTACAATAATCAATACGGACCATCTTACCAAACACAAAAGTCTGTATAAAATTTCAGTGCAATCCATCCAACAGTTGTTGAGATATTTCAGTCTGGACCAAAGTGGTGGACCGACATTGCCATCCCCTGAGCCACAACGCTAACATGTTTGAAAAGAAAGGATTATGTCAGAAAAAATTACCAACATTCATTACAAGCAACTTGAATACGCAGTCAATAACGGAACTAGTGGTCTGACCAGCAAGAATTCACTGAAGGAACAGCAGAAAATCCTCCCACTTTATATTACGATAGAATTGTCAGGTACAAAGAACCCCAGTTAAAAACGCATGAATCATGGAGACACCCACACACACACACACACACACACACACACACAAAGACTTGTCCTTGTGTGTTGCTGGGCCTAGCCCACAGTTTGTTTGGTCCATTGTCCCCTGCATGTACTTGAGATGACTGGTTGCCTTCACCTTGGTGAGCCTATTCAAACAACAGAGCTGAGTAAGTGAGCAGCAAGGAGTTCAGAATAGTGTTTCTATAATCAAATCATCCAACTGGCAAAAGCTGATCCGACTATGTTACACAGTACTGGACTACAAGAGTGCAACTCTGTATGTGTGTGTGTGTGTGTGTGTGTGTGTGTGTCTATCTGTCTGTATGTCCTCCAAGTACATCACTTGGTACCTTGGCAGAAAGCCCAAAAGACTGCATTGTTTGTAGCATGGACTGCCAAAGGAGCTCCGGTTTAATTTGCAATGAAGGCCAAGCTGAGCAGTGTGTATTTCAGGCAAGTTTCAGTAAAGGAGGCGTAGATGGGTGTGGCTAGCTAAAGCCAACCACAACTCACACACAGAGATGTTAAGTCATTGATTGATTTAGCCACCATCTTGACAATTCTGAAGCCACAAATCCAAATGTTCAGTGGGGAAGCCTGTGTCGAGCTGAGGACAACACACATCAGCAGACATGCATATGACATTCCAGCATTGTACAACATTCACTCTCCTTTCAGCTCTGATTTGGTCTCCTGTAAAAAATATCAGGCCATTCAGCTGCTAAATGCTACACCATGTTCAACCTTGTCTGTTGTTTGGTCAGATCATGTAGAGTGGGTTTAACCAAGCTTTTTTGCCGAAAATCGCTGCCTACATCTGCAAACAACGCTAATGAGAGCCGTGAGACTGAACCATAACACTAAAGTTGTGGGCCATAAAATCAAAACAGTAAGCTGAAGTTGGGATAACAGGGACCTCACCGATGAAGCTGTTCATTTGTGACCATAACTGAACTTTTATCATGACTCACTGATCCTCCAGGAAGTCACACTGAGGTGTAAACTTCGCCCATGGACGCAGCGGCAGCTACAATTGGTCAGTAACCTCTGACCTATGCCATCACCTCATTGATAAAAATCCGTTGTATGACATCATTGTCCCTATCTATTCCCTTGTTCCTCTTCTGGATGGACACTGACCCAGCGGCCGCAGCGTGGCCTGCCTGGAACAGAACTCTCTGATGTCGACATCGCTTAACTGTAACGTTACTTGTCTAAGCACAGGATTGTTTAGCTTTTGTAAATGTACATATACATTAATGTATTATTTTCATGGAGCTTTTATTGTTGTGATCCTTCCATTGTTAACAGAAGATTGTGTGACCATACTTCTTAGCCACCACTAAATTGTTGTTAGTAATGTTATGCTTCACACAGATGCACAGTGCATGCTAACCGTTACTGTCCTTATCACACAAAAACATCTCTTTGTCTTTGTTTGGTGCATTTTAGTTAGAGTCATCTTGTTATATAAATGATTTTGTATGTACATGCTGGTTTATTTTAATATTGCATAAGAGTCAATATACTGCCAACCTTTTCTACGTAGAATTCCAAATCCTTCAACTGACTAGTTATTAATGGTCAATTTAGATATAGTTTATAATTTAATTATTAAATTAATAGTTTAATCTTCATGATGCAGCCTGTCTCGCAGGTCTTCTAAGAGCGGAGGCTACTCGCAATAATATTGCTACATTTTTTCCAGGTAATGTGACCCCCCACCGTTACTCTCCCTGCCTGCGTTTAGAGAGAGAGACACACACACAGAGAGCGCATTGCTCACAGCTTCAGGGCAACTTCTGCATTGTCCCGAGCAAAATTGTAATCAATACATTTAAATATAAATGTTGTCAGTCATTGTCTAGTCAGTGTATAGCTACACAAATGGTTAACAGTTGCCGCAAAGTAGTGAGAGAATATCATGACACACCTGACCGCGACACAGACACCTGTCGTGTCGTATTGACACCTGTGACACCTGTGTCCTGCTGCCTCTCTCCCACTCACTCAGACACTTCCCTCTATTTGATTGTCTATCTGCTCCAGGATGCTTCATTCCCTCTAAAGCAGATGTGAGCTGCACTTTATCAGAGGCTGAAGTGAACATTAGTGTGGAATTGTGGTGATATTTCTGTCTGATCACATGTGTTTCCGTTTCGGATTTCTTCCTCTGGTGAAGAGCAGTACACTCCTCTCATCGAGTAGGCTACAAGTCAAATTATTTACTTATATAGGCCTAACTGTTTTTTAAAAATGGGCCAATGATCGGCCCATAAAGCATAGGCCTATACTGGGCTGGTCCAATCACATCTTTTACAGCACCCACTCCCTCCCCCTCTGCTCAGCTGTTTCTTGTGTTGTGGACCAAAAAAATTATAAATGTGCGAAAATAACCGATATATAGATATAATCTAAAAAAAAAAAGAATAAGCTACTGATTACTGCATTACTTACTATATTTTTTTATTCTGAATTGTCACCTGCCACCTAAATTTTGTTCTTCCCTTTATAAAAATAGACATTTCCACCATAAATTGGTGCAGAAAATGTCTCCAGAATTCAGGAAATTAAGTGTTTAATGATCAAAATCTTCTGGAGGAGGACCCCTGCTGGGATTATATTAAATGAGAAAAGTTGATCTACAGGAGAAACATATCTGACAGCAATACAGAATGCTTGACAGCCTTACTGCATTATATTACACTATATTCTTCTTATTTTGAATTGTCACCTGAGACATTTCCTCAATAAATTGGTGCAAAGAAATTCACCAGAATTCAGAAAATTAAGTGTTTAAAGTCCAAATTTTTGAGCGGGAGGACCCCCAGACCCCCTCTAGTTGATATTATCAGTGTTAATTATTATCAGTAGTAATTATCGAAATTTAGGCTATATATATAATTTACTGTTTCTTTATAGACGTACTTTGGGTAAGCGGCAATGGGGGGGTGGAGGGGTTAAAACATGAAATATTTCTGTGCTTCTGGGGGCTAAGCCCCCAATGTTTCAAGAGCCTAGAAACGCTCCTGTTTGTCAGACATTGTCAGACTAGCTGCTCTTTAGCAGAGGCAAAGTGAGAGTATTTCCCAGTACCACAAACATCACACACACACTCATTCCCTTCTTCTTCTTTGGAGTCTAGGCAGTCTAGATGATTCTTTTTGACAGTTATTTATATTTTTATATAATCCAGTACTGTAGAGATGTTCCACCAGTTTCTTCATTTTAGTCCAGTTATTTAGGTAAATGTAAGTGAACAGAGCAAAAACTGCCCCCACGTCTTTAACAGCTTACTCCCTTGAAGTGACTTATTGTACAGTAATGTGTAATGTAATTTTATTTTTTGTTTAAATGGATTTTATAAAACTGGTATCAAAAGGATAGTATAGTTCAGGAGCTGGTATTGAAGTCAAGGTATAAGTACGAGTATAGAAGATTCTGAACGATACCTAGCCCTAGTGCAGCATTAAGGCTTCCTATCTATTTAACTTAGGTAACAATTATCAAATACCGTGAAGATACAACTTTGTAAAATGTATTATTATATTATTATTATTATTATATTATATATTTTAATTTTAATTACAAATTCCAGGGGTGGGAGGATAACTTAGTATTTTGAGAGAAATTGGGACTTCAATCAATCCAGTTAGACTTTTTGGAACGAACCTGTAGTGGCCATTAAAGCAGGAAGAAAAGAAATGCAAAAGTACCATTCACAGGATGAAGAATTCCTTTCCTCCATTTTCCCCACTACTTAAAGCATTCTTTTGACTTCTTATTTGCTAAGTGGGGCTACTTTCGCTGATTGGTCGGACAGCGATTACTGTGGGTCTTTGTGAAGCCATGTAGGACTTAAATAAAGGACAACAACAAGGTCACATGACAGACAGGTGCTGTGGTGGGAACATGACTAAATCAGATTTAGGGGGCCAAGCAGACATTCCTGTTGAAGCTGTATAAGACACACAACACATACGTTGAACAGCATAAGTATTCAATAGTTCCAACTAAAGTCCAGTTCAAATAAACAGGTGATGTAAGCTCTGTCAGACAAAAGAAAAAAACTTGACCTCTACAGTCAGCTGCTGCCGGCATGACCCTCACCACACCTAACCCCCCCACCTCCCCAAGTCTCATGGGACTTAAAGTTATGTCAACGCAAGATTAGCGCTAAGGTCACCTCTGAGTAAAACTGAGTGTCAGTGTTCACTTTGTTTTAGAAATAGTTCATCATTAACCAGCAACTCTTCAAATGTTGACTGAACCACACATTTCATTCCTCTTATCAACACAACATCTAATCTCCCTACAGTGATGCAGTAAACACACATACCCTTGGTCTTGCACACCAACAAACAAACGAGAAACAATGGCTCTCTCTCAAAGCTGCTCTCTGATCAAAAAGGCCACGAGGCAGGAGGTCTTCCCATAAAATATACTAAGACTATAATACCCAGTCTACTCTATTGTCAGCCTCTGCACTTTGAAGCCCTTGAGCTAATTCCTGGTGAGGGGCCTTGATTAAAAAACTTTCAAGTGGTCTAATACATTTCCGTCAACACACCTCTGACCACTAAAACTGAATGGTAAGCCTCTGTCAACACAGAATAATTCTCCCAACCTGCAAAGCTGCAGACTCCATGCGTTTACTGATTCTTTTTGGGGGTTTGAATTACTGACAGAAAAAGCACATTTATGCAGCACTCCTTGGCAGTTTAACATCAAGACAGGCCATTTGTAAAGAAGGTTTGATCAACCGTCACCTATACACAACTACACCTCTGTGGACACAACAGCATGCTAGGACTCCTTCCATTCACTTTTCCATGGGGCCTGCCAACACCCACATTCAACATCCAATCCAAGGCTTCCGCTTAGCTGCACTCCCACGGGTACATCATGAAGGTCAGAGGCACTGATCTCTGTGACATCTTCCTTTCAACATTTGAGCTTCCAGCTTTCATGACTTGAAGCAAAAGCGTGGATATTTGATCACGTAGGAAATGAAATATCATACATATAGCGTTTAACCGAGCATCGTCAGATTGTGGAGATTAATCTGATGTGCAGAATGGCACAAAAGGTTACGCACATCCAGCTGCAGCCAGGTTATGATGTCAGTATATGCAACACAAAATGGGTGACACTGAGGCTTTGAATGTTAAAATCAAGGTTAGGAATTTATGTATTTTTAGCTTCAACCATGGCTGTTCAGCCACCTACAGAAACTTCATTAGCAGAGAATCCAAGGATAAAGACTTCTTATATATACCCACAGAGTTTGATTGACAGGTGATCTCTGGGTGGTAAAGTGCTTAATTAAAACCCTGTCAATTACCAGTTAGCAACTTTTCACTGCTTTTAAAATAGGATTTCACCTCCAGTTTCTCTATAAAATAAACAGGCCTAGACGTGTAATTATATTTATATACTATATTATTATATATTATTATTACTTTTTTGGGTGATACATTTTGAACATTTTATAGCTGGAAAAATCAACTCGTCAGTTCTCTAAGATGGAGAAACTATGTAATGATGCCACTATTTCTAACTGACCTCAAACCTACTTTGGCCTTTCAGCAGACATACGTATATATATATATATCATCAATGAGCTAATATCCACTAAAATATGTGACTGATACTACGGTATCACCATTATCCAATAAAAATAGTATAAAAGTCCTGGACAACAAATGTGGATGTTTACTTTTTTATAGTTTAAAGGTAATTGCTAAGTGTTTATTAGCGTCATATGCTCTTAATGTGGATTACAATAGCTTGTTCTGTATCAGGCGGTGTTCTTTGTAAGCTTGTGTTCATAACAAACATCCCCCAGGGAACATGGAAAAAGGTCATGATCATGAAACCTGATCCAAACCTATGACACACTACAGAAATTTATTCATATCTCCAAGGTACACAGGAGCGCGTCAGTCAACTGTGTGTGGCACAGAAATATCTGAGCACAACCTCACCAACAAAATTAACCTCTGACAAAAATGTCAACCTTTAACCCCTGAGTAATGAAACAGTGACAGTGTCACAGTCAGTCAAAAGTTCACCATTAATGCTCCTTCGCACATGACCAGAGAGGCCCCTGCTTAAGAGGGCAACAATCAGTGTGGACAATGACAACCGAAGAATGTTTCCATTACAAAACAGACTGAAACATTACATGTAACATAAAAAAATAAAATCCAGAGTGGAAAAAAAACCTTCAGTTTTTAGTTGCTCAATTCTTGGATGCCTATGGGATCATGGTCATGTTGATATTGATTGGCTCCAGACTGTCCAGAACTCAGCTGCCAGGCTTTTAACTAGAACAAGGAAATATGACCACATCATTAGCTTCATTCCACTGGCTCCCGGTATTCTTTAGAATTGACTTTAAAATGTTATTGATCACTTTTGAAGCTCTTCATGTCCTCTTGCCCTGTTATATCTCTGACCTTTAGTCCCATATGCTCCAGCACGTACCTTGAGATCCTCGGGCAGAGGTCTGTTGTCTGTTCCAGAGTCTCGACTGAAAACTAAAGGGGACAGAGCGTTTGCAGTCAGGGCCCCGAGGCTCTGGAACAGCCTGCCCAAGAACGGTTGAGTCAGTGAACTCTTTTAAGTCCCTTCTTAAAACATACTTTTATAGGAGAGCATATACCTGATTTGATATTTTTCTATTTTAGTTTTACTTTTAACATGTATTTTAGTGTTTTTTGTTTTTATGTGTTTTACTGCCTTTGCACATGTTAAAGCACTTTGTAATTTGTTTTTGAAAAGTGTTCTATAAATAAAGATTATTATTATTATTATTATGTTATTCATCCCATAGACATTTAGCAATTGAACAAAGATAGCCTAATGCTACTGTTAATATAACTAAATATAACATAAATTCAGACTACACCAAATACATTAAAAAAATCAGTTCAGTTTCTGACTCTGGAAGGTGGAAAAAGCAGTAAAATTCCCCCAAAACTACTGTGTCTTTGAACCAAATCACACACATTTAGGCTATTCATTGTGATCTCCTTTTGATAACTAAAGTAACATTTTTTTCAATTCCATTAACTGAGCCTCCCCTGAAACTGTTTGGAGCCCCCCTGGGGAGGCCCGCCTCACACTATGAAAACCTCTGCTCTAGGATGCACTCTCTGTCATCCTTTGGTGACAAGCAGACTCCCACCAGATCACTGTCACTAAAGTAAGTTGTTTAGGCTGTATAGAGTGCCGCAAACATTTACAGTGTGGTTTTAGAGGAATTCTTGGACATTTTGGAAACTACGCTTCACTTTCTTGGCGAGAGTTAGATGAATAGACTGCTATCATTCCCATGTCAGTACGGTAAACATAAGCTACCACCAGGAAGTGACTGCACCTGGCCAAGAGATAGTTCAGTACACCCTCCAATAAAACCACAAAGTGCGGTTTTTACACTTCAGTTTGTGTACAGATTAAAGGTTACATATCAGGTGCTGGGAGGTGGATTTTGTTACCTTTGGACACAGCCAAGTTAGCTGTTTCTCCTGTTTCCAGTGTTTGTGCTAAGCGCCTGCTGGCTGCAGCTTCATATTTAGTGTACAGTCATAAGAGTGGTATTCATCATCTCTTCTACTTCTCAGCAAGAGTGTCACTTCCAAAATGTCCAAACTATTACTTTAATTGAAACGCACTTTCAATTTGGGGTGCTAATTAATGTGATAAAAGTAGAAAACAGCTTCTCCACCCCAACCAATCAGCCTCCTTAGGGCGGATGAATTAGTTTTTTGTGGCTTATGCTATTGCAGCCTTAATAGGTTGCAAAGTCAATTTACTGTCCAACATTCATTGCAACCACTCTCCTGTTGAAAACAAAGTAACAGATAAGTTTGTAATAAGGATTACTTGACAATCGAGATTATTTTAAATACATGTTTTGGTTACTTTTAAATTGGTACTGTTTAACTGACATTAGGTACTAAGTCAGTTCTCTATGTGTTAGCATTTAGCCTACTCTTGTCCTGTATGGCTATTACTGTAGGCCACAGTGGCTGTCGTTTCACTAAAAATGACCTGAACTCGTGATGATGTGATTGTGATGCTATCTCACAGCAACTATTTTGCAAGAGAAGCTGATATTAGTGATGGTTTATTTAATTTTCAGTGTCAACACCTGCCTGGTCACAGGCCTGCTTGGTGTTCAGTCTACATAACCAGAGCACAGTGATACACTTTCCAAAGGAAAGCAGCACAATGTGACATGTGAAGTTATTTTTACAACTCACCACCTGACCGCCAGTGAAACATCCTCATTTGGTGCCAAAGCTATTTAGGGAAACACTGCTCATCACATCTTCCATCACCAACAGACCCGCTGTGATCTGTGAGATTCTGTGAAACACCTGCAAAAGTTGGACCCCGATCAGGAAAACTAGAGCTAACAAGGTGATGCAACAGCAGAGTGATTCCTCAGCACTGCAGCCTAATCATATGATGCTGCTGATGTAAGGATAGGGACCGGATGAAGCCAGTCTACATGCTCAGGGCCTACATGGACTAACCCGGGCGGGAGTCATCAGTGGCTTAAAAATATTTTGACTATTAAGATTTTATCCAAATCACTTCCCTCCAGGAACGAACCGCTTGCGGCTGCGCGCACCTGGATTTCCACTTCTCTCCAAAGGCTCGTGAACGCATCACAATATGTATTCATCCAACATCCAACAGGGACCCTTATGCAGCCCTTCTCTCGCTACAGCCTATTGCTCATTCATCGCAGCTCATCTCTGCATACCGCGGCGCACCGAAAACGCCAAAAGCTCTGTTAATCCTCCTGATCACCGGCGGCTCGTCTTACAGCGCCTTCAAAACAGGCATTTAATGTTACTTTACCTTTTGGGGGATTGAAGGTGTGTGTGTGTCCTGTGCAGGCGGTCGGCTCGGTGACCTTGGAGCAGAAAGATGCGTTTGTCTGTGTTGTGGACGGCTCTGCGTTTAAATTTCCTGACGTGGAGCTGCTGCGGGCTGCAGAGGGCGGCGCTGCCTTCCTCCGTTTCTATTTTAGACCAGAGCAGCGCCAAAGGATTTACTCATTCAGTATTCGTTACTCTTACATCCACGGCTCCTTAACCCTCCCCCTTCTGTGTACGGTAGTATTTATCTGTGCTTTGATGTGTCCCACTCAAGCAATGAAAACGCTGATAGCAGGAACAAACACATAGGCTGCAATAACGGTTATTGTTATTCTCAGCAGATTGGGCTAGGCTATAAAATGTTAGAAAATATGCCAATCATAATAAAGCAGCTAGAATAACATAGCATTTTTGACGTTTTAGTTTTAGCTTTCATGGTTGTTATTTTGTACGTTTTTTATTCTGACTACTACAGCTAACAATAGGAAAAAGCAGATTAATTTAAACTTTAAGCACTGAAAGGAATTGAAAGGACAGTTGACCTAGCCACTGAAAGTTTAGTTGAATTGTCAGTTGAAGAGTGAGAGATAAAATCGGTTGCGATATCAATTTAAACATAGCCAATGATATATAGTAATCACGGGGCAAAGGTTTTAGGCAGGTGTGGAAAAAATCCTGTAAAGTAGGAATGCTTTCAAAAATAGACATGTTAACAGTAGGGGAGATCGGGGTATGTTGTCACACGTTTCACACTGGCTAACATTTACTGGGCATCATCCATAAAAGTATAAATGTCATACCAAATGAAAGAAGGAAGTCTTGGGTGCATATTTTGAGTTACATTACATCTTCATATCTTATCTTATTATAGAGTTGTAGATGGCTGAATAGAGAGTGTGCTCTTGTGACAATTTGCCCTATTGGCAGGTAAGTTGTCACACAGGATTGTCAAAAACTAAGAACACAATTACTACTTATTTCTAATGACGGGAGCCGATGTGAGCAGTGGGGTGGGAATGACAGCATGATTATGCAAATTGCTTTGGCTTAATTCAGAAGATGACACGGGGGAAAGTAAGGTGGGTTTCTCTAAACCAAGAATGCTAAAGAAGGACTTGTGTTCTTGGGGACAGGTTCTTGCTAGTTCTTGGAACACTGACAAATTGACACTTTGTTGTAGTAGTTTGTAAAGCAGTGAGTGTACAGCTTGTATAACTGTATAAGTGTAAATTTGCTACACGTCACACAGCCATTAATGTCTAAACCGCTGGCAACAAACGTGAGTACATCCCTAAATGAAACTTCCTCTACTTTATCCAAAATTATAATTTAGATTTTCTTTTTATTGTATAAAATGAAAAGTGCAAATGATTTACTTTTTCAGTGAAAAAAAAATTATAGTGACCATGACCACATGTGAACATTAAGCTGACCATAGAACACAAACTCGCACAAAGTGGCTATTTAATTTTTGAGATGGAGTCTTTTTTGAGTGTGACAACTTACGCTCTCCCCTATGCTTCATTGTTGCCTGCAGACACTCATTCTTGTATCGCTCTCCAGCCCTTTTGCAGTGTTGCAAATGCTGTAGCTGTACTACTAACACAGTATGTTTTTTTTATACACAAATCTCCTAACATACATTTCTTACCCAATACAGGCAATTGCTCTGCTGAAAAACTAGCTCTCTGAACGAAGCGCCTTAGACCCCTCTGCCATCCTGACTATAAAAGCTAGTAATTTGGCCATTTCATGATATAGTACATATGTTATCATGAATCAACTTATACCACAACATAATGCAGTTGGTCAGGACACAGAGTCAAAGTTTCCTCATACAACAAGATCACACAAAGATCTGTGGCATTTGCGCTTAAAGTCAGGTTCCACCGAGATTTGAACTCGGATCACTGGATTCAAAGTCCAGTGTGCTAACCATTACACCATGGAACCTTTACATAAAGCTGCCATGCAGTTTCTCAATGGAAAGCTTTTGGGTGAGGGGGATGTCTGCCTCTTTCCCACATGATATCACCATGAATGTCATCTCTGCAGAGACTAGGCGTGGGAAAGCTGTCGGGGGAGGGGGTTCCCCAAGCTATTTGGCCGTGATCCGACAAGTACTTCTGATGGACCGTACTGGCCCCTTCGTTTTGAGCACTGTGGCCTCAGAACGCAGAAATCTGAGTTCACATCTCAGTGAAAAATTGTTTTTATGATGAGTACAAGACAGAATTCAAAGTGTGCATCCGTCATGTAACTCAAAAGCATTGGCCTCTTTCAAACCCTTTTTCTGTGCAGCCTCAGTTGCTTCTCTCTCTCTTGTGTAATCCCAGACAGACTCGACGCTGTAGAGATCGGGGCTCTGTGGGGCATCACTTCCGGGACTCTGTGTTCTTCTTGACGCTGAACATCGCTCTTAATGACTTTCGCTGTATTTTTGGAGTCGTTGTCGTCATGCTGCAGAATAAATTTGGGGCCAGTCAGATGCCTCCCTGTTGGTATTGCACGATGACTAAGTGTCTGCCTGTACTTCTCAGCAATGAGGAGACCATTTATTCTGACTGAATCCCCCACTCCTTTTGCAGAAATGCAGCGCCAAACTTGCAAGGAACCTCCCCCATGATTCACTGTTACCTGCACATAGTCATTCTTGTACCGCTCGCCCGCCCTTCGGCAAACAAACGGCTCTGCTCCTACAGCCAGATATTAAAAATATTGACTCATTAGTCCAGAGCACCAGCTGCCATTTTTCTGCACCCCAGTTCCCTGTGTTGTTGTGTACAGCTGGTTTCGTGCATAGCTGAGTCGCTTGGCCTCGTTTCCATCTCAGAAGTATGGCTTTTTGGCCGCAAGTCTTCCATGACAGCCAGTCGCACCGCTTTCTGCCAGTTCTGACCTGATGGCACTGCGGGACATCTTCCGATTTCAGAGCAAAGTAAGCATGAGTTGTCTTTCTTCTGCTGCATTAAGTATCCTTGGCTGACCATAGCACCTACAGTTCTCAAGGTTGCCCGTTTCTTTGTGCTTCTTCAAAAGAGCACATCTGGAAACCCCTGTCTGCCTTGAAAGTTCTGCCTGGGCGATACCTTGCTGATGCGGTACAAGTACCTTGTGCCTTGCTGCTGTGCTCAGTCTTGCACGGTGTATGACTATTGACAGTCAACTGTCTTCAGCAACCTCCCCTTGTTAGCTGAGCTTGGCTGTCCCTCACCCAGCTGTATTCCTCCTACACAGCTGTTTCCAGTTTCAATTGTTGATGTTGTTTCCACCTACGTGTTTCATTGGTGATCAACAGCACCTGTAACTGTTTAATCATACACCTGACGATATGCCTACAAAATCCCTGACTTTGTGCAAGTGCACCTACAAGCATTTATCCTGTTATGAAGGCAAAGGGTGGTCAGACCAGATATTGATTTGATTTAGATTCTTCTTCTGTCCTCTCACTTTGCATTTTTTCAATTGATAAATATAATCTATTAACATGTCTACTTTGGAAAGCATTCTTAATTTGCAGTATTTTTTCCACATCTGCCTAAAACGTGCGCACAGTGCTGTTTGTAATGCAGAGACTATGACATAGCAGGCGTGCAACAATACCAGTGACACAGAAGATAACATGTGAAAAGGCTACCTTTACTGGTTGACCCAATCACCTTCCTCAGTTTAGCGTTCACAGACAAGAGGAGATGTGGGCAACGGTAAATGAAGCCACTGTTAGACTTCCTACAAACAATTCATCCTGCATCAAATAGGCCTACTGTACACAAAGACATACTAGCCTGCTGGGCTTCCAAAGGTTACGATACGCAGGGACTCAGGGCCGTTAACACATCCGGACTCAGAAGCTGCGTAAGCCATAGGCTGCTAATCACTGGGAAGGCGCCACTGCTTTGTGTGAAAGCAGCCTTGCAAATGCTGTACTACTAACACTGTATGTTTTTTTTTTTTCACATACAAAGAGCGGCTTACACTTCTCTCCCAATCTCACCTTACAGAAAAAAGCTGTCAGAAGTGGGATTTGAACCCACGCCTCCAGGGGAGACTGCGACCTGAACGCAGCGCCTTAGACCGCTCGGCCATCCTGACTGCGTGCTGCTGCTTTGTGGAAAGTTTGCCATATCATGATAGAGCACGTAAGTCGTGATAGGGTAGACTACACCATGGCATATTATCATAGCCAAAATTTCCACATACAACAAGATCAGACTAAGGTCTGCGCATTTGCGCTTAAAACCAGGTCCCACCGAGATTTGAACTCGATCGCTGGATTCAGAGTCCAGAGTGCTAACCATTACACCATGGAACCGCGACACAGGGGGTGCCAAGCTCCTTCCTACATGATATCACCTGAATGTCATCTCTGCAGAGACTAGGCGTGGGAAAGCTGTCGGGGGAGGGGGTTCCCCAAGCTATTTGGCCGTGATCCGACAAGTACTTCTGATGGACCGCACTGGCCCCTTCGTTTTGAGCACTGTGGCCTCAAAACGCAGAAATCTGAGTTCACATCTCAGTGAAACCTCATTTTTCCAGTTTCAATTGTTGATGTTGTTTCCACCTACATGTTTCATTGGTGATCAACAGCACCTGTAACTGTTTAATCATACACCTGACGATATGCCTACAAAATTCCTGACTTTGTGCAAGTGCACCTACAAGCATTTACGCTGTTATGAAGGCAAAGGGTGGTCAGACCAAATATTGATTGGATTTAGATTCTTCTTCTGTCCTCTCACTTTGCATTTTGTTAATTGATGAATATAATCTATTAACATGTCTACTTTTGAAGGCATTCTTTATAGAATTTTTCCACACCTGCCAACAGTAGCAGTTGAAAAGTCGGAATGTTGGTCAAAATCAACACATTATCACTCCCAACTCGTCACATATGGACGCTTGGCCTATACTCCTTTTTAACACACTGGGTACCCCTTTTGTTGTTTTTGCGTGTGTAGGGCTCGGCAGTCAAGGCAGCAATAATAAATATGTAATGAGGTTTAGGCAAAAAAACTACTTGTTTAGGAAAAGATCATGTCTAGGTAAAAAAAAGTATGTTGGTTACATTAGCTAAGTAACGTTGGCCTGAAGTGCGTGGCACAGTTTAGGGCCCAGTTTATGGCGCATTTAAATTATAACGGCGGATAAATGACGCATTATTCAAACCATCAGTTTACTGATTTAGTGGCAGACTCACAGCAGAGGGGGGACAGAAGTGTGGACTTGATATAAAAACTGTTTCGGATCATGAAACCTAATCTTTCTCTGCAGCTACTGTTTATCAGTGAAGCAGCAAAACAAAAAACAACTGTAGTTATAAACGTGACATGATAGGACAGACAGAGGAAATTCTCCAGAGGACACAGAATTAAACTTTTAGTTCTGTTCTGTTAAGTCCAACAAGCATCACGTTAAGTCAGCGCTGCACAGCACCGCTGGAAGTCAAACGTACGTAATGACACTTGCGCTGCACTGCGTTTTGTGACGGGTGCAAGATAGGGCCCATAGTCTTTCTCATAAATGTTCTGTGCTTGCATAAAGTTGCTGGCATTTCCCAGCCGCAAACTCAATCTGGGCCATTTGAACTCAATCCGTTGGATTAATGTGAACGGGTCACAGTTCATGCATATGAAGAGAGTGACTTGCCAAATGTGAAGAAGAAATTTCTGAACAACTGGTTACAACAAAAATACAATGGGAGTTAGATGAAGCAATGTGTAAAATAACTGCAGGAATCTGTTAATCTGTAATGAATGAAAGAGGAAGGAGCTAAAACTTAAACTTTTACATGGCTTGTTATGGGAGTACAATAGGAAAGATGTAAAATTGATCACTGACTTTTGAGGATCCCAGACATTAGGTAACACAATTATAGCCTTATCTAATGGGAATCCGTACCAATGTGTTCCAATGTTGAAGCAACATAGTGAGATAAACAGGAAGAGATTACATATTAAATACTTTACTTCAGTATTTCCATTCTATGCTTCGTCATACTTCTACATTTCAGAGGGACACATTGTACTTTTATTGTACATTTATTTGAAACCTAAAATTACTAGTTACTTTTCACATTTTAAAAAAACACAAGATATATCCAGTAGTAGATACTGCACATTATCACTATATACTTAAATGTATATGTTAATGATAAAACAGAATAATGTCATGTTCTATAATAATATAACACTGTGAAAGAGCCATTCTGCATAATAGGTACATTTTGCTGATAATACTACTGTAGCATGCTATTTCTAGTGCTATTTATTTTCTACCTCTAAGTAAAGGAGCTGAGTACTTCCACGACTGCAGTTAGTCTTTCTTCCAACGTCTGGTTCTGGGAATGACTCACTCTTGCTCTTGACAACAATGTTAATTCATTTTCAGGAGGATTTGCAAGATAATCAGCGGAACAGTCGCTGAGTCACTTCTTCAATTCCCTGTGTGAGTCATTTTCAATCTAACGCTTTAGTCTACCGTGTGTGTAAACCTGGATCAAGAACAAAAACGGTTCTGTTTGGTTCTGTTTGGCAGCTTGCCTCTTTATGTTTGAACTTCACTTATCTCCCTTTTATATATAATACCTTGTGTTTTGGAGTAATTTCCAGGCGTCCCTGTGCTGCTAAAGGGGAAAACTGTAGCTTTTGTATGCTCGGAAGATGCAGGCTGTTAGCTTGTCCTAGAAGTCTTTCATTAAATTCTCATTCCTAAAATGCAAGGTTGCCAAATAAAACCTGGTGGTGATGCTCTCTCTGTATTTGCTATTACATTTTAATGCAACGGAATCATAGCATGTGGCCACATGACAGATTAACGTTTTCCAGGAAGTATATCCTGGTCCAACTAGAGGTATAGTTTTTTGAACAATCTATGCCCTTATGCATGTATGTATGTACGTATGTATGCATAAACATGTTTGTCCAAAATGGAGATCCTCACAGTTTGCAGATACATCAGCTTAATGTAACAGCATCGTATCTGCAATCTGCTCAGTCCTTAAGTATGTTTTCCTTTCAGCAATCAACTTATAAAATGAGAAACACTGAGAATTGGATTTTATTAGATACCACATAAACAAGAGTACACATGTTCACCTCTTATTATGAAGATGGGAAAACGATTGACATTTGAATTTCTTAAGCAGAGACAGAAATGCAATGAATTGTCTCACATGGTGTACCACTCTGCCATAAAACAGCTCTGTACACAAAAGAAATTGTGTTAGGCTGGTTTCAGTCAAGAGTTTGAATGCCCCATGCTGGTCTAAATGTTGTTTCAGGGACTTTTCACTGCTGAGGAGGATTAAATATCTATGAGAAACACATTTCATCAAAACATAGAAGATTTAGCAGTTCTTCAGACCAGTGCACGTGTAGTTTGGCCACAAATGGTTGGGCCCTTTTTTGATTTTTAAAAACTCCCATGTCACAATAACAATAGTGCTTTTTGCCAGATTTATTTTATATTTGACTAAGGCCCTGTCTACACGAACACAGGTCTTTTCATAACCGTGACTTTTTTTACGCGGTTCGGCCGTTCGTATCAGGTCACTGAAACCGAACATTTTTGAAATCCTCTGCCAGGGTGAGGATTTTCAGAAACGCCGGTTGCAGGGTTCTCGTGTGGATTTTGCCTTGTAACGTCAGAGTGTGCGTCATTATCTGCTGTGTTTGATGTCAGATTGTGCGCCTCTGACTGCTTTGTTTACATTAGGTTGTTTGTTTTTATTAGGCTCTGACTGGCCAACGTGGCTTTACGGTTAGGGTCATATCGCCACCTGGTGGTTTGGCATGCTCTTGACAGTGCTTGATAGCGTGTGTTTGAGTTTTCATGTGGATGGAGATTTTTTTTAAACGAAGGAGGAAAAACTCCGGTTATAAAAATACCCTAATACCTTAATAAATGACCTAAAAGTTAAAAACCCTGAATCTGACAAAATGTAGCAAAAGGTTATCAGACAAATCCAAACGTTATCTAAATTCATCAATAAATATGTTAGTTAAATCACTGAAATAGAGTGTAAAATAAAATATAAAGCAGTAGGAGAGACTGCTCTTCCTACCCAATCATTTGGTAAAAAGAATGTATTTTATTTTTCCCTTTACCACCATTCAGTTGATGAAAACCAAATTAAACGTGTTTAGTTTGGTTACTTTGACATCCTGAGAAAATAGAATAAATATCACTCATCTAAGAAATTATAATAAAAATAAGTCCAAGATAGAGGCCTGGTGTCTGTGGACTTCCAAGTTCGCTAGCTAACTTTGTTAGCTTTCTGGCTAAAATGCTTTTATCGCACAGTGATGCTACGGCAGTATGCAGTAAAGTATACGTATTGATTAACATTACGTGCACTAGCTGGTGTAGCCTTATGAAGGAAGTTAGCTTCAGCTAGGTAGCTATAGCTGAAAAAGCTAGAGTTAAGGATGTGTTTAGTCACCAGTTTCTTTTATCACTCCATTTTGATTATTTACCAACCAATATAGTATTGCTGAGTTGTCGGATAACCTTTAACTACATTTTGTAGTGTGTGAGTTTAAAGACAGAGGGCATCAGGTTATTTAATGAGAATCAGAATCAGAATCACATGAGGAATTTGACTCCGATTTTTCATTGCTCTCAATGTACATACACAGAATAAGCATAGTTAAACAGGACAACAAGCTCAACAAAATAGACGTATGTTACTATTTACAGATATACATACATATATTTAAACATAAACAATAACATTTGTAGACAGTAAGACAATTGTGCAAAGGATGCTAGAATAAATATTTTTCTGCAGGTATTTTTATGTACATGAGGTAAGTGGATATGATATATGCAGTATCTACAAAATGAACAGTATGATATGAACAGTATGAAAATTTGATGTTTTATTTCTTTAGATTTACCTTACAACCATGTGACTGTATCTTCTAGGCTATTTCTGGAAAACAGATTTATCACTTTCACATCAGACCTCCGTCTAATGATCCCATTCAATACAATCTCTTTAGCACCAAATAGATCCACTCAGGCTACATAGCAAGCTGCCTTCCAGTTTGTACTTTCATCTCAACAAAATCATGTTCTGTACACTGTGAGAATTCACGTGCGCCTCTCTGCTTGAAACTGTAGGCTAAACAATAAGCTTTCAGGTTGTAGATAAAAACACAAACACGAGGGCAGGAATGGATGGAAGTCTGACGCTCCCAAAATCCAAACAGAAACTTCAGACGCTTGCACTGTTGAGGTAGAGGTGCGGCTCGCAGGGGAAGCCAAGAAAAATATGTTTTTTGTCTCACAACAGAGTATACATGAGACCAGCGGGAGGGAGAATGTAGCATGAACATCATCAAGGAGATAAAATAAAAGATATTAGAATCTAGACATTGCAATTGTTTCATGAGCATTTGTGCTTTCACACATTCAATTTTATAATACGATTATTAATTATACAATATCAGAAAATTCTGTTGATAAAATAACTGCTGAACAAAGATCAGTTGCATATTTATCACCTAATAACTGGATTTGACAATGTTACCTTTGGTGTAGCATTTTGACAACTACTTCAGGCATCAGAATTTCTCTAATTATGAATATTCAAATTACAGTTATATTAACAGCTTGTTGCTTGCACTTTACCACAGCTCCACAATCCAATTTCTTACATTAGATTCCATCTGAGCTGCAGGCAGTCTGATTCCTGTTTGACCACGAGTTTGAAATGCTACAGAAGTGTGGAAAAAGAAGAGAAGTGCTGTCACTCTGTGTCAAGTTTTGAGATGCTTTGCACGGAGCAAGGCTGCAGCTGTTCCCGCCACCACCCCGACCGCCACCTCATGTGGTATTTACTGTATATATTGTCAACAAGATTTAATGTTCCTACATATGTATTTATTCGGGGGATAGTAGCTCACTTTAAAACCATTGGCTACAAATGGTCACTTCTTTGAAATAGGTGTCTCTGACTGATTTAGTAGGCCATTGAAAGGTTTTCTTATCTTATCTTATCATTAGTAGGCCTACTATAAAGACCCAGTCAACTCCTCATTTTTCTTATAGTGAGTTTTTAGTAGTGTCCCCAAATCCTCAAATTTGCTCTTACCTCACTGCTGCTGTTTTAAATTGCAACACTACTTCACATGAGTAGCTCTAAATTTTACAATAGTTTACATTCATATAAAGATGTAGATTTACTAGCAGTAGTTATACTACACACTCATCGTGTTAACCAGCGTGCTACACCAGTATGTTCAGTCAAGACTCCGATATTTGGTTTTCGAATAGATTTTACCTAAATAAGGAACAATTAAACTTTAATAATTGGACCATATTTTTAAAGTATCTTTAATTTTTAGAGCTTAAACCATACAGTAACACAAAAACAATGTGATATAAATGGAAATTGTTGATTTTTTTATTATTAATATTTTTTATTGGTCCGTGTTTGGTGGTTTAGTGTTTGTCACATGCATGTGTTCAGCATGAATTTGCTGCTTGTTTGTTTTTTTAAATGAATATGTATTTTTAAATTTATTTACTTAACATAAAAATTTCAATTTAACTAGGTAACTTTAAAGGGAAGAATGTGCTCATTAAGCATCAGTGAGAATGTGTCAATAATTGTTCAGAGAGATGGAATGGACAAGATACTGTTAACTGAAAACAAATAGCTGTCATACAGCTGTTCTCGCAAGCCTTGTGTGACTGTGAAATTAGAATACTTCTAGGCGGGTGTAAATAGCTCTCACATAATTGTCCATATAAAATACTATTTTGCTTACTCCAAAGGAGCTAAACTACCTTACACTTCTGCCTTTTCAAGACATCAAACAGCTTCACTACACCTCCAAAAATGTGCTAACAAAGTAGACAAGGACAACACATGGATAATTCATGATATAGCCCACCAGCAGGGGGTGGTGTGGAAAATGAATCCAAAAGGTTATAAATGAGCTGAGGTTGTCCTTGAATCCAGCCATGTGGAGAATTTGTTCAGGTTCTTTCCAGGGAATAAGACTTTTTTCAAGCAGTCTCATATAGCTCTCATATAGCTCCACCTTTCCCATCCTGGTTAAGGCTGTGTCGTTTAAATATGGCATTTAAAACTATTTCTAAGCATGTGGGAAAACTTGATGTCCTATGTCTCAACTTCTCAGAATCTAGTAAAGGTGTTTGTTTATTTCAGCTGCACAACCACTGTAAATAAATTTTTATATTCACCCAATGTGGTTTGGGGGGATAAAGTCAACCAAGCGGCATATAATCCTTTCCCTGGAGATAGAACACAAATATCTGATTCACAGTTGTTGGGTAAATCAAAAAAGAATTGAAGAAAATGTCAAATCTCAATCAGCAATCTGAGTGCACCAAACACAACAAACTGGTACTTGTCACAAGCAGTAACACATCAATATATCAACTGCATGTACAAAATATCAAGGGTTCTTATGAGCAGTGACAGGGTGAATCCAAAAAAACTAAATAAACCGTCCTTTTTTTATTTCTGTATTGAACGTTTGAGCTTTGAATCAAGTGAGGTGTAGATTGTGCAAAAGTAGCTCAAAAAAAGAAATGTGAAATATCTAATGCAATAGATAGATGATAGCATTATATATATGTTCAGCCGGCAGCATTGCGTAAGTCCAACTAAATACTACAGCAGCCAACCAAAAACATTAGTCCAGGACATTTGTCACATTTGGAAATGGGCACCCTGCTTAGAACCTCAGGCAGGATGCTTGTTCAAACACACTCTGAGCTTTATTATAAATTCTAGAGGCTATCCTGAAGTTTTCAAGTACGGCAGAAATGCGATGCTAAATTAAAAGAACGTAGGTATAGAAAGATGCATTCAATATATTGCTTTTTTCTAAGATGTAAAGGTAAAACTATATGTCGTGGATTAACTAATTCATCGCCAAAAGTACAGACACACTTTGTTGTGAAGCATTCAATAGAGCATGTATTACAAAAAGACAAAGGAAAAAAAATACTGAAGAAAATATTTTTAAAATGACAATTTAAAATTGTAGGACAATTGTGGATATTTTTAACATGGTGTTTATTCCTTGGTTACGTTCAGAAAATATCAAAAAAAGTAACTCTAGAAGCCTTATTAAAATCACTGAGTGTTGGAAAGTTGTTTAGGTCCTCATTTGCAGACTCTTGTTGTTATAGTCAAGACTGCCCAAACCGAGACCAAGTCAAGACCAAGACCAGAGTTTATCGAGACCGAGAAAAGACCAAGACTTTTAGCCATCTTTTGACCATCAAAAAGTGGTCTTAAGACCGGTCTTAAGACCAAGACTGATCTCGAGTACTACAACACTAGCAGACTCATAAGTTATGATGAAAACCATGGACACTTTTTAAGACCTACATCAAATGGACACTCTCTCTTTCCATGATGACATGCATGCAGGTAAAATTAGAGGAAGAGATTTAGATAAAGAAAAGCACACAAGCACACAGAGAGATTGTGAAGCTCTGAGTCTATACATACACACTCAATTCAGTGTGAGCAAACTGATCCCTCTCCCCACTTTCTCTACCTCTAGAGGTCACTGTGCACCAGAAATCATCACTGCACACTAGGAGCAGCAATGTGCTCTCACATCATAACATCTCCTCTCACATCATACGTTTCCATCTCTGCTGGCTGATGTTTAAGTTTTCAACCTCTGTTCCTGATTTAAACCTGCATTTAATCCCTGCAGGGCAGTGTGACTGATGAGACCACCAAAGGAAGAGGTTCTTTCCACACCTTGATGTTTACCTTTCCTGTCAGCTTGTTTCCACAAAGGCAGTGAAGACCTCGACTGTTTAGGTCAGAGGGACTGCAGCTGGGGAGGGCTGCATTCTCACCTCAACACCTCCCTCTAGGGTGGCTGTGTAGGGGTAAAGAGACATCCAACAGCTGTATCCATAGACACTCTCCACCTGTCTCATGCTGCTTTTTACATCCACAACCACAAATAGGCTATCTGTTATAACATTCATTCAGTCTATTATTGAATCCACTTTCCATAAAAGTCTCAAAAACTCCAAACAGGACAGAAGAATTGAGACTCAGAGTTAATTTTCGACCTCGGAAACAGTAGTTAACTAAACAGTCTTACCATGAGGTCAATGTATTAGCTGTTAAGGAGAAATGTATGTGAAAGGTGTCACACAAAGTGACAAACCCACAGAGAATTATTACCTGCTGTCCCTAGCCGTGTTTCCATTTCCATTTTTATGCGCATTTTGAAATATTGCATTAGAAAAGGTTGATGGATACGGCAAAATTCGGGAAATAAAATCCTTAATTTCGCAACAAAGTTTTTACGCTCCCTTGAGGTGGTTTTTGCCTTTGTCGAAAAAGAGCCCCTAATTCCATGTCTCTGGTTTGGAACGCATACGTCTTATTTATTACAACCATGTGTAACCTCAACTACTGACATAACTACGCTTGCCTTAGCCTGGTTTATTCGCTCCAAACCAGCTGGTGGAAACGCATCCAATTCGCATCCAGTTTCTATTTTTTTTCTTTTTTGCGACATTTCAAAAGTCTGCCTAAAATACGCATGACAATTGGATGGAAACACAGCTACCGTCAGCTCTGGACCACTTTTAGCATGTTTTAGCTAATTGTTTGGATTTTACGGCCTGTAACTTTTCTGTTTTTGTTTAGTCTCACGGCCCTCATCAGTGTTGTTTCCTGGTGCAGCAGAAAGCTGTTTTCAAAAGCCAAGTGTACGGTATCTGTCCAGCACCAATCAACAGACACACAAAGTTAGCAAATAGCTAGTGAGCATAGTGGAGCATTTCCCACAGTTGGTGGAGACCAAAAACAGAGCTAAAAGTGATTATTGGACTTTCATTTGCCAGGTGGCCAGAAACAGAACTCCAAATGAAGGTTTATATTGTGCTGAATCTGCTGGATGTGTGAACAGGCAACTGTTTGCTAACTAGGTGATAAAGCTGATAATATCTAACTGTTTTATTATGAGTTTCAAAGTTCATGCTTGACCTTGGAAACAGTGGCTGACAAAGCAATCTCACCAGAAAGGGATGGGCCCTTAAGCTCATCTGACGGGCCGGCAGTATGGCAGACAAAGGGGTAGGGAAGCACTGCTAGATAACCATTTACTGCGATATAAAGCAGCTGTAACGAGCAACGGTGAACGGGGAAGCGAGTAAATTTGACTGTGTGAAAATATCATTATGTTTGGTGAGTAGCCAATAAACTTTGTAGGTCAAAGGCAGCTCCAGTGCCACAGTTCGGTAGCAATTCCGTCATCTTGCCTTAGTAAACAATTTTAATTTTTTTTTGAGGCATTCTGACAGGTTTAAATTGAAAAAGAAATTGGCAGGTACTTTGGAAAGAACAGGTGGGCATTTTGAAGCACTGTATGGGCTTGATGCAGCAGGATACAAAGACTGTATGAAGGCAAGTGATCAGTCTAAAATATCATGTGATGGGTTGTGGGATGAAACTTTCCCTGTTTTCATCTTGTTTACTGTCTCCATACTGCTTTCTTATTTTTTAGCGCTGGAAAGAGTAACACAGCTACTTGTGGTGTTTTAGTGTCCAATTCAAGTCTATACCCATACATAAACATTTATACCCTCCCATACGTAGACGTAGTTTGTTGTTTTTTCGGGTGGCTGCTCAGGTATCTCCTGCCACTCTGGAAACAAAAAGCTCCAGCTGCCTGAATGCCGTGCATCATCGGTCACCAAACAATAGGTCAGGATGAAGAAACAGAGGAGGTGAGAGGAGGAGCGCACTCATTCGGGAGGCAAGCAGCGGGAGGTTTGTGGAGGATAAAAGTTGTGCTGGGGGCTGGGTTGAGCCATTAGAGTCTCTGGGGTGCTGCAAAGGTTCTCCATCCCCCTCCTGCTTTCCACAATGCTGAGCACACACCTCAAATAAACAGGCTGATTTGGCCTATCCTGACAATTGGAGCGGTGATCCCCAACTGATAATCTCAACCAATTGTTGTTTGCATAGTGTTTGTAATGTTTCAAAGTGAAAATGATATATCCTTTCGGGATCCCTAGAGTCCCACAGATAAAAAAAAAAAATCACATTTTGTAGCTTTTGGATGAAGGTGTTACAACAGACTTTTACAAATACGGAAATGTAACCATTATCTCCCTGAATTAAAATAACAAGAAGTCTGGTGATGCTTAGACAGTGTTCAATCCAAACTGTCCTGCTCTGAACTGAAAACATATTTCCCATGCTGGCTTTCTCCCAGTTATCTCCCATCCGATACATTCACTTCACTGACTCTTCAAAATGAGTCACCCATTAACAGTACATTGTTTTCAGCAATGTCCCTTTTAACCCATCATTGACCTGACAGCTATGTGGTTTAATCTAACAAGTGTTCTTTGAATAGCAAATTTAACAAAGCCCTCACCAGCACAAACACCACAGTTCTACCAGTCCTACCATTGAGAACCTTCACAGACAGTCCTACCAGTGCAATTTTGATATTGTTTTGACTTTTACTAAAAGGATTTGATGAACAAGTTACTGGGATCAAAGTGTGACCATTATTAGTGTGTGCCCCACCTTTCTTCTTATTTTTCCCTTTACCTCCCTCTCTTTTTCCTCTCTCTCGCTTTTTTTTTTTTCCACTTCGGTATTGAGGATTTTATTTGTGTTTTTGGGGGGGGACTTTCCAGTCTGTGTACTGGGGTCTGAAGAGGACAGCTTTGTTTGCCAAGTGTGCCATAAAACTAATTTCCACTGCTGCAGGCAGCAGGTTTAAACGTCTGCATGCATGTTTAATTTTTCTAACTTTGTGTTTATTCATGATGGACTTTTTCATCGGTAGTAAGGTAGTTTGTCCTAGCCCAAAGCAGAATTAGGGAAACTGCTGTATTTTACTTAATATTAATTTTAAAAATCCCTCTTTTGAATTGAACCTTCCTTTAGTTTCTTCCTTGCTGCAGTTTAATAATTAACTTAGTTAAATAAAGAAAAGATCAATATTTATTCAAGTTAATATCTGCTTTTCAATTTTAGTTAATGTTTTATTTATTAAAATATGTTTTTGGAGTCTGGTACACCCATCTGTTAAAAGGTGATTTGGGTACTACATAAAGGCTAAGGAGCTGCTAACACTATTAGACTCGCTTTAGCATCACTGCAGAAGTAAAGCGCCCCAGTTTTAATTTCGACAGTCATATATCTGACATTTGGTTTTTGCTCTAGTTATTTGGTCTCTTAATGTGCATAGAGTTTGATTAAAGTAAATATGCTGATGTATTCCTCCATCCACTCCCACAGTGTTCCTTCCAACTGTTTGAACAGCTGGGATTTCTTTATCACTGCTGTGGACCCACCGCTGATTTGTCGTGGTGGGAGGGGTAAGTGAGGTGAGTATGTGAAGGTGGGGGGTCCCAGGGGTTTGAGGCTCTCAGCAGGAAGGAGGTCTGGTGTGACTACTGCCTTGTATGGCAGAACACAGCTGGAGTCAAGAGAGAGAGACACCTTCACCGGCAGACTTCCAGTACTGCGACAGTATGATTAAAGAAGCATTATGTATCTATCTCAAGAGATCATGTCTTCAGGAGTGTTATAATGTGATGTTAATAAAGCAGAAATGCCTGAGGTGTAATAGGTAAAAAAAGAAAAATGTGTTAAATCCTAATGAGATTCAAGGGACACAACCACCTCCTCCTCTCGAAGAATCACTATCAATTCAAGTGGGCAATTTAAGGATTCAGGCCAGAGGAAAAGGAAAAATACATTCTAACTAGTCAGGATGTATTGATCTTTAATTACAGTCTCCACAGTAACTGCGTTTGCATTCATTCATTTAATTTGTGATATGAGCACACAAATACAAAAACACTAAATATGAAACTATTCTGTCATACTTATTCATCGTTATTCACTGTGACAGAGGTGTGCGATTGCGGCGAGCAGTAGGTTTGCAGTGGATATGGCTTTGATAGATGTGTGAAACAGAAAAGGAGCAGATTACTAAGCCTTTCTTCAACTTCTCTTCTTTTCTCTTCTCCACTGGCATTAAAAAGCAAAAACACAAGCTTAACCATCACAGTTCTTTCAGTGCCCACGTGATTTCTAGCTCTAACTTTCATGTGTCCAACACCATGCGAGCTGCAGTGCAACACTATGAATGTCTTCGAGGAGAGATTGTTTGAAGGAATATGATGTGTTCTACATTCATACACGTATCCGTATATATATATGTATCGTAATTTTTTTTGACTAATGTTACATAGTCAAATTTTTTCAAATACTTAAATCCCTATGTGTACGTTCAGCTCAGTCAGTAGTGAGCTTGAAGTTTGTATGGTTGATCCCAACTTTTCAAAATTGATTGGACACTTTTGCACATGCTCACTATAAAGCCTGTGCTGCATTGTGTGTATGTGCGTGTCCTGGCATTTGATCCGCATTCATAAACCTATGGACGCTTATTTTCATTTCCCTGAGGAAATTCAGGGGAATCCAATCACACGTTTACAGACGGCTTTTTTTAGAGGTGTGTAAATAAGCCAGAGACTCTTTTGAATGTCCTTCAGAACTTTTCAAAGTAAAAGCTCTCAATAAACTCGACATAAAGCATTGCTGCAAAAAATGTATTTATTTATTTTTTAATCAATTAAAAAGAAGTAATTATGTGATTAACTGTAACTGTCATGACTAAAATCTATTTCAGCACCAGCCACTATCAATTTATTTTTTTTCTTTTCTAATATCATCTGGCCAGTGACACACTCAATGCGTTTAGTAAAATTAAGCACACTGAGACGCTCAATGTCAACATCTCTAAAAACTGCACTTTTAGATAATTTATTATTATTTCTCTAACAAGGGGTTATACATATCACAAGCATGTGTGTTTGCTGGTCTTCCCTTACCTTTTTTGACAATAATACTTCCAAATGAGGTTTGCACCATTTTCTGGTCTTGTACTGCACCGTGTCAGGCCTGTTTAGTATGTCCGTCCATGTGTATCAACATGTGAAACACACGTACACACTAGTTAAGTCGAGCATCAGAGCACGCTGTGAAGTAAATGTCAGTGAGGGAAAGTGCAACGGGCTGATTGGGTTAAATTGCATATTGAACTGACTTGTCTGCATTTCGGTCAGTGTGTCTGCCCGCAGCAAGTTATTATTGGATAAAAAGCTGGTCTAATAAGAGCTAACAAATACAAGAAAATTGGGCCACAAATGAGCTGCAATTTCACCTAGGGGTGAAAGATAATTACAATCAATACTAGCTTCAGGCAAGAGTCCTATATACTTTGACCTTGAACCCGAGGGTTTCTGGTGTCTTTTTAGATAACTGCATTTAGATAACTGATAATGATATCAGTAATGATTTCCATATTAGAGTGAAATTACTCTTTACACTGGTGTCAAGAGCAAGATAGTCAAGTTTAGGATTAGGAACCTGCTCCAAGGCAATGCTGTTGAGAAAAAAGTGCTTGGTTTTCAGGCAGTATGTGTGTGTGTGTGTGTGTGTGTGTGTGTGTGTGTGTGTGTGTGTGTGTGTGTGTGAGGATGAAATTATGGGGTGAACAGACGCATGTTGACAAATCATATGGCCATCAGTCTGGGCCACCACACTCCATGCAAAAGTCAGTCATCCCATTAATTATATGAGGCAGCCATCCTAACCGAGCTCCACACACTGCCTCATTTATCCAGACTGACCAGTTCTCACAGCAGACATTTTGTTTCGGGGTCTGAGACTTGTAATTGGCGGCGGCCACACAACGCAGACTTTAACACGGGCCACTTTGGAGCCTCTCAACTACCCGTCAACATCAACCTCACACAGGCTTAGACTGGACAACACGTACACTGTTCTGACGTTTAAATGCTCCTGTGTTGGGCAGTGAGAAGATGAATATGACTCGACACCTGGAATGAGCCTTAAGGCAGCCCAGTCCAAAGATCCTCTCCCCAATAGATGTCATGCACATGTGCTTAAAGTAATAATCTGAAAGCTTGAGAGAAATTCAGAAGAAAAATAGCAGAGAAAGGTGATTGTTAAAATAATAAAGTAATGCAACAGAGGTTTTGTAACTGACCAAAACACCAACCAGCGGTGCTGCTCTCAAATATGCTGATAAAAAAACCACCTCAGAAATCCCCATGGTCTCATTAAGCAAATTCCTTGACAAGATTTTCTCTAGACCTCCTCTGTGAGGTTAATGTGGTAGCAGAAAGTATATATGAGATTCCTCTGGAAAACAACTGGGTTTGTTACCTGTATTCATGGATTTTTTGGCCACTTTGTGGCTGTGAAACAATCTGTCAGCACAACACAGACGTATTGTCGTCTTATAAAGTTTAATGTTGGATGTCAAATGTGTTAGCAAACAGTTATTTACACATTGAACAGAGGAACATTAGCATCCATCTGGGTCCCAACTAATGTTAAGTCCAACAAACACTTCTGTTCTATGCTATTCTACCTATAGGCAATATCAAGTTAAAACACATATCCACACACAGACATACCTTCCCTGCAACTTCATCCCTTCTCTGTATGTTGTTACTGGCAGAGAGCGATACCTGGAGCTGGGCATGCTGGGCAGGCATTTTTCAGCACCGTTACTATTCTGAGTATATTGCCTGGCAGCCAGCCACGCGCAGCATTAGCAGCTCGCCGAGCTCACTGCCAACATCTGTAAGTGCTTCACGCAGACTGGCTTTGGCACCTTTACTCAACTGACGGACCGACTTACAGCTCCACATATCTCTAAACTATCCTCCAAACTGTCTGAAGGTGGTGGGGTAGGTTGGGGTAGGTGCAATGAGTGGTTCAAGAGGTGTTTCACAGCCAGAAAAACATCTATCATGCAGGCGCCGCTGTGACCAAACAAAGAAGCTGTGGCTAGAAAATATGATTTCACCAGGAGAGGAATGTAAGAGCTGATGCATGCTGCAAGGCTGTACTGTAGCCTATACGCTGTGCAGAAAGACTAACGACCAAAGGTATCTGTGACACTTCTAGGGGCCTACATCTTGTCTGGAGATTTCCAGTTATGCCCTTTGATGAGACAGTTCAGGTTGTTGAAAAGAAAAGTAATTAACCACTTGATTCTTACTGGAAGAAAGTGAAATTATATCAAACTACTGTCAGATTTTTGGGCCCTTACTTCAAGAAGAAGTAAGAGTTTCCCCCGGGCTCTAGATTAAACTATTTGTCAAGATAGAGGGAGGTGTTGTTGCTGTCTGGTGTTGGTTTCCACCCTGAGGCCTCAGCAGAGGAGACCATGAGGAAGCAATCAGCCCATCGATGAGTGGGCCTGTTGGTGTGATCTCCTCTCTGCTCTAGCGAACTCCTGCAGGAGTCTGCAGGGATCTAATCAATCACTACAAGTGGCCAAATACACCAACATGCCATTCCTGCCCCAGTTTCCTGCTACGTTTGTGTTTGTGTTTGTTTTTTTCCCCGCTGAGAAGTCAGCACACTGAGGCGCTGAAAAAACACCAGATTCCTTAAGGAGAAATGAGTTATTATCTGTAGTGTTGATCAGCTGAGTCCAGCGGGACATTTTCTATATGGTAAGTTATTCTGCTACAGACGAGAATTTCATTATGTTTCAGCCAGCTTATAAATGAGCCAGTTGGAATCACGCCACATGGCTCTTATGTTAAATTGAATCATCTGTACAAATTAAATTAAACTGCTCCTTACACAAATACGTTCATATTGATGAAGTAACAAACCAAAACAGCAGTAAGTGAAAATACAATTTTCATTATTTTTCAGGAGAGTAACGTGAAATCACTTTGATGGACGTCCAATTCCATTCCAAGTATAGAATCGATACAGTGTTCTCAACAGCCCAGTTTCTTTCTAGCACAATCCAATTTATTGACAACTTTTAATTAAAAATGACTGATGATAGAGACAAATGGAGCAGCATATGACAATGTTGCTTGCAGTGTTTTGCCATTAGAAAAAGTTTTGCTGTTTGAACTAGCATTAACAATGTTAAATAAAATAGAGGTAAACATATGATGAAATTAGTATATCAAATGTTAGAACAATTTTTACCAACAATAATTTGTGTCTTACCCTAATTACCCTAATGTTCTAAGGAGTATGTGGGGGTTTCTTCTTTTGTAGCTGCCCCATTTGCCTTTTTTTGAATACAAATGAGTTGGCTACCCGATCAAATGATGAGTCTGACACCTCTGAGGAGCTGTTACAAATGCAATAAACCATTCACAAACAACTTTCAAAAAAACAATAGAATTGATTATCACCAATCACCTGCATTGTGAGAGTAAAACATTGCCTCATATCAAAACAATTAAGACTACTTAAGTCTGTTTTCTAAGGCCCTATCCACACTACTCCATTTTTGTTTAAAAATGGAGTTTTAAAACAAATATTATCTTCCACACCAGCGTTTTGGCTGCATATCAGAGTTGATCCGTCTATATTAAAATGCCTAAAAAGGCACATCTAGTGGCCATTCATGTACACTGGGCATGCGTGTGCCGGTGTAAACATGAAGCAGTTCTGTTCCGTAGTTACAGAAGATTTGGCAAAAGGATAAAGAAATACAGATATTTCTTATGCATGGACCAACAATGAGCTAGGACTGTTACTGAATGTAACACGAGAGTTAAAAGTGACTGTGGCGACGAAAAACAGAAAGTCATGAAAGTCATCGCAAAGTAAATACGGCGACATGCAGAGTACAAGTGTAGTCTGTAAGTGTTATTTGCACGGTACAAAATATTTTAATAAAAATACCAAGTCAAAAAGTCTGTCAGTAGCATCGTGTTTCTGCTTTGCATAACTTACAAGACTCAAGCAGAGAGCCAAACTTGAGCGTCTACATCATCGTTTCTAAAGTCCTCAGTTTTTGCCCATCTGCACTAAAACGCTACCCGGAGTTTTAAAACGACAACGGGGGTTGGCAGCGTTTTCAAACTTCTCCGTTTTAGGGCTTCGTTTTCACTGTTTTAGTCTGGATGGGAGGTGCAAACATAGCAAAAGATCTCCGTTTTAAAACGAAGAAGTACTAGTGTGGAGTGCGCTTAAGAGTGACGCTATGCACTGATGGTTGGTGCATTAAATATATGCCTATTGTTAACAACAAACCATCTGCATTAATATGTTGTTGCCAGTTAGTTTATTGTGATCAGATTGATGGTAAAAAGTACCCCAATAATAGAATAAAATACTATATTCAATGTTAAATTGAATTAAAAAGAAGTAGAAGTGGTCATGGTAAACTGTAGCTTAGTTGTGAAAAGAAATTATTTCTACCACGTCAGATGTAGCGTTCGTGGAGTAAAGGAAAAGTCTCACAAAATGGAGTGCTAACAATGTGTAAGTTTGTTACCCCACCTCAGTGGCAGTTTAAACTTGGTCTAGTTATAAACTATGTGGAGATTAACATATGACTAAATTAAAAAGAAATTAAAAAGAAAGTAATTCTTACACAGAGAGTAGTTGTTTCCAGGTGTAACATAGTGAATTGAACTAACAAAATTTACGTTAGTGTTCTAATATAGTATATAAATAGGAACAGTTGACACGCCTGACATAACACCTGATTAAAATGCTGTTTAATAATGATGACATTAAACTGGGAAGTTTTAAAATTCACATTTAAAAAAACAACACAATATAACTGAAGTTACAAAACATGCTAATACGTTAGCCTGACTATTTGACCAAATAACGTCAGTTGGCGTCATCCAAGATATGCCACTCACTCCAACTCTCACTCATACTTACTGTATGAATAGGCTACTAGTAACTCTGATACACATTCTTCATGTATCTATGTATGTAGAAAGTCATACTGCATTTTGAAAGGATTGGCAGTATCCCCCAAAACCAGACTAGATAGACTAGACTAGACTAGACTGTATCTTTATAAAGATAAACAGTCTATGCAACACTGTTATTTTTCAAGGTTATGTTAGCTTGTGATGCAACAGTGACTTCCTGTTGATTGCTTAACTAATTTACACATTAGAAATTTTTCATGGTGTAACCCGGTTTACTGAATCACAAATTGGAAGCTTGTTACTAAGAACTTAGGAACAACTTCACGCATAAATATAGTCAACTTACAAATCGCTCATGTTACCAAATTGGTTATTAACAGTTTAACTACATTTCTCTGTAGCTTGGTGGTAGCGTCGCTACTTTCTGAATCAAATAGCTTTTCAGTAACGAAGTAACGCGGTAGCTTCCACACACGCTACATTTTCTCAAGCATTTCTGAAGGATCAGTAAGTGACGCTGGTGACTTTACGTACAGATCCTTGGGCTGATGTCTCCGACTTTGCTGCAGGGGAATAAAGACATGCGTCACTGAGTTTATTTTCAAATGTGGTAGTTACTGTAACACCTCTTGTGAGAAGGATCAGGGTCCAGCCTGGACAGCTCTTCCTCTAGTGAGGAGGAAACTTTGATATGTAGTGGCACAAACTTGTTTCCATGAGATGAGTGATTTCTCTCTCTCTCCATTTCTCTCTCATTGCTATGAATGTTTAGGTTGTTTAGGTTGCAATGTTGCCAGAGCACAAATTCATATATAAACAATAAATAATATTTAAGTAATTAATAATGTGATAATTAAGTTACTTTATACAAACAACAATGGTTCTCCGTTTGTTGCATTAGCAAATACCTTTAGCTGTAATGATACTAAGTAGGAGAGTTTCTGTGTGTCTGATTTAGCTCTCTCTCGCACACACACTGTTTGGAGCAGGTTTTTAGTCTTTCTTCTATTGCTACTATGGCTGCTATATATATATATATGTGTGTGTGTGTGTGTGTGTGTGTGTGTGTGTGTGTGTGTGTGTGTGTGTGTATACACCAGTGGACAGTGAAAGTATGACCTTGGTCAACAGGAAACTGTTGCCTGAGGGGTACCTGACACATCTGCCCAGGTATAAATATCCCATGAAGGGCTTTTTAATGTGGAAATGAAAAAAGAGCACACACCGTTTAAATTGCAAATGAGAAAATATCAGTCAGCTTTCAAGTGTAGAATGTCAATTAAAAAATCCGTTTGTGACTTTACCTTCAAGGTGAATGAGGTTGTTTTGTGTCCTGCAACAAGGTGATATTTGGCCTTCTGTCTAATTATCACTTTGCATGAATTATGTGCACACTGATTCCTGGTATGATGAAAAGATCACTTCAACTGTTGTTCAATTATTCTGTTATGAAATGTACTAAAAATAAAAATAAAAATAAAACTATTTTCAGAAACTTTCTGTATAACAAAATTTGTCTCAGGTTCTTGTCAGTTTCCAACAGATATACATTATATATACAAATGTTGTATTAATCAACCAATGCACTAGGTAGTGGATTCTTTTGTCTGTAACAACAACCGATACAGACAAATAAGGCCGGTGATGGAAAATACTCTATTGTAAGTAGAGCTGAAATGATTTGTCGAATAAGTGGATTGAACAAAAATTAATCGGCAGCTATTTAGGCAGCTATTTAGGCAATTGATTAATCGCTCAATTTAGTTTTATTTTTTTTCAAAATGATATGCACTGGTTACATCTCCTAAATATGTACATTGTTAGTTTTCTTCAGTCTCTTAAATAACAGACTAAATATCTTTGGGCTTTACACATAAACATGCAAATAAAGTATGTCAATTTGAACTCTGGGAACATAAACATAAAGTGAATTTTTCACTTTGTAAAGACTAAGCAATCAACTGAGAAAATAATCTGCAGATTAATTGGTCATGCAATAATTGTTAACTGCAGCCCTAATTGTAAGTAAATGTCCTACATTCCCAATGTTTGTAGTATTTTATATTAAGGATATTATAATTTAAATGAATGAAAGAGGTATAAAATAACATTTTGTGTGTTTGTTAAACCTTTATTTAACTAGGAAAGGCTCATTGAGATTAAAAATCTCTTTTCCAAGAGTGCCCTGGCCAGTAGATAATATTGGTGTATTACTGTAAAATGTAAGCAGTAGGCTAACATTGAAACTGGTGGAGCTGATTCTGAATACTTGTTGTACTTGAATGGATATTTGTGCTCTGCAGGTGTTGCAGATGCTCTGTTGGATTGCATTGCCGAGTTGTCACTGAAAGTAAAATAGATAAACACAACACACACTGGGACTAAATAAATATAAGATTCTCTAGTAATAAGATGATACGATTTCAAAAGGCAGATGTTTTTAACCTACGTTGCCCAGACCAGCGCAAACAACTAGAATTCAGAGGCAGCAGCATGGACTACATGTCCCAGGCACCCCCTGTGGTCCCTCCCCCAGCATACCTCTGCTGTGTGCTCACGCTGCGCTGTGGGGATCCTGCACAGCACAAGTTGCCCCAACAACAGCAGCGAGGCGCACGGCAGAAAAGTTTCTCCACAGGAATGGGCCAGTTTCAGAAGAACGCGTGTCTTTTATATTCCACCTCTGCGGTCCTCAGAACAACACTGGATTGGATATAAGGATCGACTGTGTTGATAAAAAAGCACCTGATTTGGGATATTTGTTTGGTGATTTCTCACTTTTTGGATTGGTTGCGCTTCATCCGTAGACAAAATTGAAGAGGGGTGTTCTCTTGTGTGGCCAGAAAAAATGTGTTCCTCTACGCAGCCTCGCAGTCTTGCAAGGTTTGCCGTGGTTTTTCTGCTAGTTTTGAGGCTACAGCGTGGATCTGGTGCAAACACAAGGACGTGTCCCCCTCCCTGCGCGTGTTCTGGGGAACTTTTGGACTGCAGTCGGCTGAAAAGGGGCCAAATTCCAGACACAATCCCGGAATGGACAGTTCAACTGTGAGTCCAGTTAAAGACCTTTTGTGCACCTGATTACTTTCAATTGTTTTAGTTTTCACTTATTATTTTAATATATTTCCCCTCTTGTGCACTAAAGCAATAAATAGCTTTGGTTTACTGTTTTCCTTCGGCACCGATGTGATGGTCCACATTCCTCTCGTAGTGAAAACGGAGTGGGTTGTAGGCTACGTATTTATCTGGTATTGCAGAAGAAAATCACTTGATTGACTTTGATTTGACTTCTGCCTCATCTGAAGCTACAGACTCGCAAGAAGCTTCACCTCAGGAGTATCTCAAATGACTGGAAATCTTGCCTGTTCTAGTCATTAATCTATTCATGTGTCTGAATAGGTTGAATTTATTGTATTAGTCCTTAGGCATGTCAGGCTTCAATTGAGACCAACAGGGAAGCACAAGCAGACTCTCAGTGTGTTTACACATCAATGTGCTATTGTCAGTCTTTCCAAACCTCTTAATTAAATGTAAATAATTATGAACCAATCTCTCAGTGCTTGCAGGTAACGTTAGTGCTTTAAAATCAAGCTTTCTGGCTTGTCATAGTTGTATTGTAGTAATGGTGCTAGTTGCCTACTAGCAGTTTAAATTGTAATAACACCATTAGTAGTGGGTAGACCCCAGTCTCCTATCAGGTCTCCCATTTTCAGTGCTGGTTCACTCATCAGATTTCAGCTTCACAGACCACGGGGCCTTCAGAACCATGAAAGCATAAATCAGATGCTGTCTGTGTGCAACGTTGGACAGTTTCCTAAAGTAATATCTCCATTACCCTTCTGTTTGTCTACTGGCTCCATAAGTTGAGACAAGGCTGAGCTCGGCCTGAAGCCTGTTAGAGCTGAAATACCAAACACAACCTTAATGGCATGTTTCTCAGTGTGTTTTACTTTACAGATAATTATTCTTACTGGATTTTTATTGCCCTGCGTTAAGCTGCAGTACTTGATTTTTATTATCCTGTGTGTTAGGCTATGGCACTTGATTCACTGCCTGGTCGAAGCTGTTGCCCTGCTGTTGGATTGAGTTTTTCTCTTCCTAAAAAGTGCTGCTCTGGAAACTTGATGTTGCCAGAGAAAACAGACCCAGCCTGAGCCTCATAACCAAGGCCGGCCTTCCAAAGAAAATAAAAAAAAAAAAAAGAAGTTCCACATGGGGGGAAAAATTCTTTTCACTCTGGCATGCTAATTTACGAGTGGCTCTCCAGCACATCTTAAACCCCTTAAACTGCCCGACCCTTTGTTTTCCAGCACCCCATTATTTCTGCTGAATTAGCAACTCCAGAGCCAGCGATGGTACTGATTAAGGAGGAGCGTGTAGGATTAGTTTGAAACAAACGCACAGAAAGAGAAGGGGGAAGGAGAAGAAGAGAAGAGCATGAAGAAGTAGGATTAAGCCATTTGATTTGAGGTTGTTGGGGAGGGGGGATAGGCCACAGATTTAATTTCTTTTTACTTGTTAAGCTTTAGGAGTGAGGCGCAACTGTTTCAACTTGACAACAATATGTGCATTAAGGGCAAACTACCAATTCAAATTTTAATACACTGAGAACTTTGATTCACACTCATTTCTCTATGAACATATATACAGACTCCCTTTAGAGTTTTACAAACATATCAGAGGAATTTCATTGTTTTTGGAGTCAAAGAACAGCATTTATTTGGCCAAGTAACACCAATGAACAATGAGGCAAGAAGTACAAGAGGAGGTAGATAACATTACCAATTCCACTGATTTGCATCACAGCCAATGCTAATTTTTGTTAGCTACTTATCTGGCCATTTTAACTGCCTTAGATTCTAGTTAATATTCAGGAGCTAAGGAACTAGATTTATTTGGCCAGGTACCACTACTGCTCAGTGCAAAAAAACAGGAAGTTTGGAAGAGATAGAAGATGATAATATCCTTTGGGTTTGTGTCATAGCTAATGCTAATTTACTGGTACGATAGCTACTTACCTATTTTCCTCAAGTTTAAACTAGCTAGGAATTCAAGAAATTAGGAATACTAGTGCTCTGTGTCGTGAAACAAAGTATACATTAAGGGCAAAATATTTAGTTTTTTATTAGAGAACTCCATGAGTCACAGAATGACATGAAACACAGACACTTATTTTAGAACAAAAACTTGAGATATATAGGAACAACTCAAAAAATTTAGTTTTACAAATATTTTTCCGAAGAATTTGATGGTTTTTGTCCAAGAACCACGTTTATATGGCCAGGTAACACCAACCGCCGGTGAAAAAGAAATGAAGTACAACAGGAAGCAGATAACATCTCAGCCAATGCTAATCTTCTTTAACGACCTACCTGACTGTTGTTAGTCCAGCTAATAAACTAATCAGCTATAGTACATCTAAGCTAGGAAGCTACAGTATATAGCCTACTGACCTTCCAAAATAACAAATGTAATGGTTATTAATGAAAATGAGATTTATTTCTGCCTCCTATAAACTTTTATGGAATTTAATTTAAAATCTGCTGCTGCGTCCCATTACTGTGATCTAAAATGTTACTGACAGCTCATGTAATGTAAAGAGCGGCTCATTTATTCACTTTCCAGTCTTTGATAAGAATGTTGTGCTGTGAATTTCCACCAGACCGCAGATACAGGCTGAAGCCTGTGCGCAGCACTGTGTGTTATCTTGCTCCGCTCAGAGACTGCTTTGTTAGGGAAGTGGAAGTGTCAGAGCTACTTATGGTTTATCTTGGGAGTATGATAGGACACCTTTCCCATATGGCCCCCAACGCTGAAACTGCAACAACAATAACACAAAAAGAAAGAAAAGCATGACGGGGGGGGGTTAGCTTTAGCAAAGCAAGTAAAACTCTGGTTGAGTAGTTCATGAAACTTTCCACCAAAGAACAAAAATGGCCCCAGAAAATTCGACAGGGGTGTTTCAGATGTATGAAAGGCGTCCCTCTCACTTTTCCCGGCATTGTGAATACATTACCAGTTGATAGGTTCTTCCCCTCCTCCCAGAGCTCCTTGATGGATTCCAGATGAGGGAGGTAAGGAGGGGGAAGAGGAGGGGGAAGGGGGTGTAAAAAAGTGTCTGGCACCACAACGTTGATCGTGCGCAGCAGCGTCAATAACTCCACCACTTTATGGTGCACAAAGCTCCGTTTGCCAGACTCCTTGAGCTGGTTTTCAGGCTCATTTTCAAAACAGGCAGCAAAAACAAGAGTCTAACCCCCTGTGAGCTGCAGCCAAGACTGCTTCATTTGGGTCCAAGACCAGGCTCAGTAGAATTTGAGTAAGACCCAGATCCAAAGGGGGTTCAGACAAAATCAAGACATAGACCAGAGCTAAAAGAGCACTACTCATGACTACAATAGGCAATAAGCAACTTATGTTTTAAATGTACAGACATTGAAGTTTCCAAAAGTGTGCAAATTTCTAAAGGAGTTCAGATTTAAACCTTAATCAACCCTAATCAAGAAACATGTTGCTAAAGGTCTGAGGTCCTGCACACACTAGATAGACAATAGATGTATGAAGTGCTAGACAGAAAATAAACCAACCATCAATGAAAATATTTGGTTTGAAGGCTTGTAAATATTAAAGTCTTAACAGGAATGTGCTTAATACAAGTCAAGACACCGGAAAAGAGGCCTGGACTCAAGCCACGGCCAGACCTGAAACCTCAACTCCAGCATTTTATCGACCTCCCTCGCAAGGTTTCGGCCTCCTTTCAGCACAAAAAAAGAATCTCACCCCTCAATAACTTATCAGCTTGTCTGTTTTGGCTCTGCATCTCAGCAGAGGCCTGGATATGAAGTGAGCCTGTTTTGGCATGGACATTCTCTTCTGTGTTAATAAGGAAGGGATGAAAAGCCAGCTCAAGGCCTTTTTGGGGGTTCTTGAATGGGAAAGAGTTTGTTTTGGAACATTGTCTGTTGCTTACAGATGTTACTTGCACAGATTCAGTTGATATCTGAAACTGTATTTTGTTTTTTTCATGACATCGCCGGTTTGTGACAGTATGTCAGCAACAAATCTTATTCTTGCTTATTTTTCTGACCATTCTGTTTCATTTAATCACCATCAGTTTTGCATCTCAGTTTAATTACAGTGACTTTCCTTTGATCCATTTCCTCTGTTCACAGTGTTGACGCACAATAACGCGCAGAATTTGTATGTAATTATGTTTGTAATGCAGACCCAAATGGAGGAGTGCAGCAGCTGAGAAACACAGCCCATGGTGTATACTTTTCCCATAATTTTTGCTATTTTTCCTTTACAGGGACTTGAGCCATAACAAATTGCAGGTGCTTGACAGCGCTTTGTTTTCCAAACTACAACATCTAAGAGAAATGTAAGTATGCCTTGGGTTCTCAGCACTTTCTAGAGTAAACACGGGATATTCCAAACAGCCTCCATCACTGTCCTGCATGTGACCAATTAGTCTTTTAAGTGTTTCTTTTTCTTAATTTGCACAGAAAGCTGAACCACAATGAACTGGAGGCAATACCTGATATGGGCCCTTGTGCTTCCAACATCACAACACTCATTCTGTAAGTAAAACTTTCCCATAAAGTGTTGAACACATCTCCAGACTCTCACTTCAGCCTGGTCTGGAGGGTAATCCTCCGCCAGAGTTGTCATTGCTGGTTAAAGTAGTGAGCTAGGAAGTGGTTCCTCCCCCTTCCTTCCCTCTAGAGAGAAACCCTTTTGGCTGAGCCGGTTCCCAGACCGGGCAGTCAGAGACATGGCACCCGGCCCCAGACGGGTCACATGGTCTGAGACAAATGGCATCAACAGAAATGGAAATGTTTTGTCTGGTAGCTGTTGCTGCTGTTGGTGTATTTTAACCTAGAGACGTGACGCTGGAAAGAGAAGATCTGCCATATGAAAAAATCCAAATTTGGTGATTTTGATGTTTAAGCTTTAGTGGGTGGAATACATGTTTCTGTGTGGGCCTTTATTGGACGCGAAATTAAGGGTGGTTAATCTGGAACCAAGGCAGTGTTCTCAAAATGTAACAATGTCTTGGTCAGTCGCCTTTAAGGAGTCAATTAATCCCACTTTTTGTGTATATATGCAGCAGAAACATAGCCAGTGGTGTCTTAAAGCACTTGGCTGACACTGTGAGAGTGAGTTCATTCTCCTGATAATGAATTCAATGAAAGAGCAGCTTACTTGTCATATTTCATCCAGTTCAGACTTTAACCAGAGAATCCTTTGGAATATTGTTGTGCAATACGTGCTTTCAGAAGAACACCAGATATTAGTGTTTGAAACCTCAACAATTTTATTTGCTTTCTGTGGTATGACTCTCCAAAACCAAACGACATGAAGTTATTGTGGAAGAATGTATTTGTCTCCCGGCTTGATTAGGCGTATTCCTCATCAAGCCCCAACACGACTCTCGGCGTGCAGCCGTCAGCCATTGACAATTTGTTTGCACTTTTAGTGCAGGAGTGTCGCCTCCAGCTGTAGGTTTCAGCAGAGAAACATAGGTGTTAGATGTTTTTTTGTTTGTTTGTCTTCACACCTTAGATGTTTCACTTAACATGGTAACTCTGATTTGGATTTGAAGATAAATGGATTTGTTATCCTGACCCAAGAAAAAAAGCATTCTCTTTTCATTATGTGTTGTACATACAAATAACGTCTGGTGTGAATGGCTGCATTGATCTCTTAATAGTTGGAAAGAGGTCACAGGTTCATCTGCCACAAATTGTATGTGCTGTCCAAGTACCCTTGAGCAACTGTAGATTAAAGTGCAGAGTTGCTGCAGAGATTCACTTTTTAAAAATCCAGATTTTCTCCAAACCATAATTTCTTTATTGGATTTGAGGACGTTGTTCAGTTTTATTAACCTGAAGTCGTGTCGTCCATGTTAACTCTGCCTTAACACACTACAGCATTTGATCTTTTTCTGAACAGAGAACTTTTACAGAGTTACACTTATTATCTTAAAATTAGACATCTTAAATTAAGAACATAATATAACACTGAAGGTGTCTACAAACTCCCTTGAGAGTTGAAGTTTTACGAACATTTATCAGAGAAATGCCACGTTTGTTGTATCTGATGAGAATCGGAGGGGGTTTGTTTTCACGCCTCTGGAGCAACTAGGGGTTAAGTGATTGAACCCGGGTCTCTCACACCAAAGGCAGGCGTCTTGCGCCATCACCACCTTTTCATAGCCAATGCTAATTAACAGTACTTGATGTTCATGTGCAAACTCCCTCAAGAGTTTAAATTTTACAAACATTATTTCACCGAATCTTTTTGACTAGTTAACAGTAATGCTTTGTGAAAAAGACACAAAGTACAAGAGGTAGATGTTAGGAATCCTAATGGTTTGCTTCATACTAATGCTAATTTACATTAGCTACTTACCTGACCTTCCTGAGCTTTAATTATCTATTCTAGCTATTAGCGACAAGCTAGTAAGCCACAGTATACTGTGCTATCTCCCTACAACTGCTAATGTCATGGTCATTTAATAATATAAGACATGAGTGACAAGTTAGTCCTGTGGCTCCACACTGATGTCAAAAAGGTCATTTGTGCTACATTAACACACTCCAGATAAAGACTTTCAAAGCAGTAAATGCCACAGTAAATGAAACAAAAGCAGTTTTACATTGATTACATTAAAAACATTGCACTTTCTGTAAAGCATTTTATGTCCTTAAACGAACAAAGTGAACAGTGTTCCCTTTTGCATTAACGAGCTAATTTAAATATACAGTACTATGGTTATTAGCTGCTATGGTTTTAAAACATTAGTATTGCCCTCAACTCCCAAATCTGTCGAACCAAAAAATACACCACATTGGGAATCCTTTAAGCTGTTCAGCTAGTAAAGTCAAAGCATAATTCATTTCAAATTAGTCAAAAGCAATGTGACGAAACTGAGCACACGAAGAAGAAGAATGTGAAATTCACACTTGCTCTCATGCTGCCTGTGTTGGCTGCTGCCCTCCTTCTTCAGATTAGGTGGTGCAGTGTGATTTTCCTGAATTTCTCTCCCTCCTTCAGTTTTTCTGAGCTGAGAAGGTAGTAAAGAAAAAAGGCCTTGGGGTATCGAATACCACTTATTCAAACAGCCAGTCAGACATAGCGGCAGCTCTCGCCGACTCCTTTGACCTCGCAGCTCCGAGTAAAAACAAACGGCAATAACCCTGCAGCTGGTAGTAATTGAGTCGTGATCATCTTAATTAATTGAACAATTTCCCAGGAATTTATGGAGGGGGTAAACCCCACCACGGCTAAATCCCTCTGCCTGGTTTCAGGGGGTTCAACAAATGACCTGGAGATTCCAGATCTGATAAGGTATATTAGGAGGTGAACCTCTTGATATGTCAACGGAAATAGGAACCTGGTTGAACATCAGAATTTCCAACCAAAACAGTAGTGATTATAGCAATAAACCGTGACATTTTCATAACAAATATATGTGCGGTAGGGATTCAACTAGGACTGCAACTAATGAAAAGTGTCAATCCATTGATTATTTTTGATGAATGACTTTATTGTTTTGTCTCTGAAAACATTTGACAAATACTGCATTACCCACAGCATTTTTTTTTCTTAATAATGACATAAACTGTTGATCAGTTAATCTTTTTACTTGTTCTTTGTAGAAGAGCCGAGTAGTAAGCATGAGAAGGAATGGCTGCATTAGCTGATACTAAAGAGAGTGCCACCAACGGAAACTTTCATCACGTCCACACATTTAATTGAAAGGCAATCTTTGGGAACTGCAGTGTAGAAACTCCACAGTAAAGTGAGCTTAGCAACCAAGAAAAGAAGTTTGAAATGCATTTATAAACTTAAATAACACTCATAATTTGACATTATTAAGGTAACTATATTAGGTAACTATAATCAGAAATTTTACAGCTCTTCTGTCATTTTATGTAAAGGTCCTTCAGTTAATGTTAATATGATCCCTGCTTCGCTCCACTCTGACTGGGAGCCGATGTGTTAAGATGATCAGCCATTTGAGTGCGATATGTGCAAAGTTTAATATGGCGTCTCAACAGCAAACGTAGCCCTGGTTTTCATTACAGGCGCCACTGCAGAGAGAGGGAGTCATCAGATGGCTTCTCAAAACTCTGTTCTTTTTCCAATAGGAAATAACACAAATGCACCACCACACAAATGCACACACACACCAGGAGTGAGACGGTTTAAGAAAAAGCAACTTTCTCTCATTAAAAAATTAGTTACTGCTCTGTGGACAAAGCTTTGCACAAAGGAAAAATCAACAACAAACAACAACTTCACCAAAGATCTTTGAATTTTTTTTCCAAAATGTTTTTACTGTGGGTAAATGTGGTCAGTTTGATGGCATTACAGGCCAAAAATACTATGGAGTTTTGTCAAAAGCACTGGCAGGTATGTGCCTGTGTGAAACCCACACCATGTTGGTATGACAAGCCTGTAATAAAAAAGGCTTTACCTACACATATAACACTCATATTTTATTAATTCAAGTTCTTAGAAGCTTTGGAAAGCAGATAAAGAGTTCGGTAACAAGCATTTTTTAAAAGAGTAATAAAAAAAAAGTGTAATTTCTGACTTTATATGCAGAGGAAACACTTCCTTTGGTTCTGTTACAGCAGCACAGAAGCATCTATCTGCCATTTGCCACAGTATAATGAGTACATCATCAATGCTTAAGATGCCCCAGGCTGTTGTTGACACATAGTTGGCCTTCTATTGACTTCCACTAACATCAGCAAAGCCCTGCAACAACAGTTATAATGGCTCTATAATCATGTTATCTGATAGCAAAGTGGATGAACAAATTTGAAGTGTGTGTGTGTGTGTGTGTGTAATTAAAGTGTACAATGCTCGGTGTGTTTGGAGCGGTTGGAGCAGTGCTCATTGTGTGATAGTGCACGGAAAGAACAGTAAGGTTTGCTGTATGTTAGCCCAAGTTTGTGCAGTTGTCTGCCCATGCAGAGTTTATTGTTGACCTAACGTTTAAAGATGCAATACAGAAGACATGTGTTACTGCAGAATAATTACAATGAGTCTGAGAGGGCTGATAGGATTATGGAATAATTAGTTGGCCAGAGATCTGTTACCCTCCAGCAGTCAAACTTCAGGGTCTGTCTCCCCGTGCTGAGGCAGGAAGTGTGCACCAGCCCCTCTCCTTGGCTCTACTTTCCCCTTGGGAGAAACTGGAAAGACTGGTTCTTTCTCTCTAGGCGGCCTTCCTTCTCTCAGCAACCAGTCAGAGGAACATGAAAACTGAGACACAGGTGGTGTGCGCCACTTTTGTTTGGGACCTGGGGGCTGTGGTGCGTAGAAAGCCCTCTGCAAATCTCCAAACAAAAGGGCTGCCTGTGCCGTTTTTATTGTAGACAGTGATCTGTATTTTAGTGTGGCTTTGTAGTTACTGCACACCCAAAACTTTCTTTCGATTTTTGAGTATTTGTTCTAAGTTTTAGGAAGTCAAGTAAATTTTATTGAGAAAGCCCACTATCATAAATCACAAATTGGCTTTACAATCAGTGCAGCCTCCTTTCCACCATATAAAGATGAGTTTTTAAATTTGAATTTAAAGACCTCTACAGAGTCAGACTGTCTGATGTCAGTAGGAGGGTATGTCAGAGGAAGGGGTGATAGAAAAGGACCTGCAGCACAAAAAGAATATACAAGTGTAAGATGTGGTGTGTTTTCAGGATGATGTGAAGAAAGTTTCACATTGGCTTTGGAGTTTCCATTGTGCACAGGCATGCTAGCTGGTCTGTGTTCATGCACCAAACTCCATTTAACAAAATATCAATTTAATCCAGCATTAATTTTATTTGATTTAAATTCTTTCAGCAGTTTCAGTGTATCATAAAATGTCTTGTTTGTGTCAGTTTGCTGCTTGTTGTGGCTTCTGCAAATGGTTAATGGAAACATGGGTCAGAGTTCTGTGTTACTACACAGTGTTTTGAATAGGTCAGGCATCTCACTTTCACAGCAGTGTGGTGTCATGCTGCCTTTCTGCCTGAGGTGGAAAGAATGGGTTTAAAATGGGAGATCAAGATAAGACAGGGAGAGCAAAGGCCTTGCTGGGTGTGAATAGACAGGTCATAATACCCCATTTGCCTCCAGAGTGTCAAAATCAGCTTTTTTCTTTCACTTCACTCAATGTGCTGGTGACATTTTCACAGCATTAGTGGCTAGAGCTGCAGCTAACGAGTATTTTCATTCATACATTCAGTTAATTTGCCTGCACTTTTCTTGAATTGTCTATTCATTTTTTGGTCCATAAAATGTCAGAAATTGAGAAAAATGTCTGTTTTCCTCTAAAAGCCAAGCTGATGTCTTCAAATCACTTCTTCTGTTCAGTCAACAGATACCGTAAAACTTTTTTCACAATTAATAGCTGAGTCCCAAATAACCGCCTATCTCCTTTACTGGCCTGGTGTGGGAACATATTTTGACAAATAAACGCAGGTCTCCATTAAACACCTGGTCTGGTTGTTATAGAAGTTCTTTGGATGTATAAAACCTCTTAAACCCCGCAGGGTCACCCGCTTTAGCTACTTCTAAGCTAATTAGATCGTACATACAAATATTAATGTTTAAACTTACAATACAATACAATCATTCAATCGTACAATCGTTCAGTTCATTTAATGGAAACAACAAGCCAAAGTCTAATTTATAGGCTATAGATTTACCGGTGTAAGACCGGCATAGCACAAGAGGAAAAAGACTCCCGTTACCTTTTGAAGCACTTTAGTCCGAATGTGTCAGTTCCTTGATTATTTATATTCCTTTAGCCTGTAAGGGTCTACCGATCAAAAGAATCAAATCAGCTTTTCAAAAAAATTATTCCAAGTTGTGAATCCTGTCATGTGAAGTCCATCTGTCTGTACTTTGCCACACTTCTCTCATCCTGCACCATGTTGTTGGGTTTGTATTCATTACATTGCTGCCTACAAAATAAAAGTGCATAAGCTGTCTGTTGGAGGTAGATCAAACAAATTAGTGTATTTGATATAGCATATTATATATATGTAATATTTATACTGTTTGAAATAAATCAACTGTTTTCATAGTAGTTTCAGTTTCAGCAAGAGGAATTAAAGGCCTGTCCCATATGGATGCCTGTCCCAAATATAGGTAGGGTCAATTCAGTGATTTTAGCAAATAAAAACCCAGGCTATTGATCATATTTTCACAGAATAAAACTCAAAAGCTAACAATTTAACGATTAATCGACTTCTCCCATGAAGCAGTCTGTGCTGTGGGTCAACTGATTGGCAGATTCCAACAATTAAATGTTAATGACACCACATCCCAAATTAAACCTACATTATAAAAACTTTGTTTTTTGAGGGCTGCTGGAAAAATGAAACAGAAAAACTAACAGCTCTCTGGTCAGTAAGGTGTAGCTGGAGAGAGGCTTGTAACCATCGCAATGAATACTGAAAACGAGGCCTGTAGTCTGGTGCATTGGAGGGAATTCCTGCCCCCCCCCCTCACTCTCTCTCTACTGCCGAGTCTCATACACAAAGAGGGCACTGTACAGGCTCTGTTTATAACTAAGCAGTCCCTGCACTGCAATTTAGGAGGCGTGCAGCTCAGGAAATTGCTGGCCTCTGCCGAGGCATGCTTTCACTGAGGGAATGGTATTCATCAGCCAAGTAATTGGCAGGTTACTTTTTTAAATACCTTGTTGGTAATTACCTTATAAACGAAATAACACATCAATAAACCAAAAGGTTGTTTGGACCTTGTGTGGAGAGATGCAATATTGCTAAGACTGAGCTATTTGTTGGAATCCTTGAAATATGCATGCACCATCAGCAAAACGTTTCACATTGGGTGGTAAGCTTTAGCTTACAAGCGTGAGAGTTTGTCATTTTTTAATACCACAGACTAATTGAGGGACGTGGCCGTTTGTATATCTGGAAACATGAAACTGGTGTGCGCCACTAGTCAAATACACAGTATTTTTGTCATTTATTGGAGCTGTGGTGTCTTGTGTTTTCAGAGCAAACAACAGGATCACCAGGATCTCTGTGGAGCAGCTCAGGCCCTTCCTCGCACTGGAAATGCTCGACCTCAGCAACAACAACATTGTGGATATAAAGGCCAGCTCCTTCCCCGCTTTGCCTCTGAAGAACCTGTGAGTGTCACGAACTGACCCCACGTTTCTGTGGCTGCATATAGTGCTTCATTTTTACATTTTAAGAAACCTTGTTGTTAAAACTTTCATTCTCAGGTTCCTCAACAATAACCGTATCTCGTCACTGGAGACGGGCTGCTTCACCAACCTGTCTAGCAGTCTGCAGGTTCTTCGGCTCAACCGCAACCGCCTCTCCACCATCCCAGCCAAGATCTTCCAGCTGCCCAACCTCCAGCATCTGTAAGCTTAATTTTTTTGTTGCTTTGTTTGAGAAATATCACAATAAGGATGTCAAATCATGGTGATTCATGATGTGTCTTATATCAATTAGTTAGTTTGGAGGCTGATCACTTGTAAAGTTGAGGACATACAATATTTTGGAAAATATGAAAGAAAATGTGCAGAATGTCCTTGGCCTCTCGCTCCCGTGGCACTGCCTCCTCTGATTGGCTGACAGCTGACCACCATACCTGTATGCCAGTATATAATTGAAGATCTAATTTGTTGATATATTGGCAGAATTTATATCGGCAGGTTAATCTCACCCACCTTCATTATGGTGACCAAGGTGAATTTGAGAGTTACAACATGTGGTCTTAATGCTGTTTCTGAGGTTTTTCCAAGCTGAAATCCACACAGTTCTGGGGAAACATTAAAAAATGATGAATTGCAATACATTTATAATAATAGACCAATTATTGGTAGCATCAGTCCGAAAAGTAATTTCCTGCCATGTGCATTTTCCTTGCTTTTGCTCTGACTCTTACTGTACAGTTGGTGTGTGTGTGTGTGTGTGTGTGTGTTTAGGGAGCTGAGCAGGAACCGGGTTCGCAGGGTGGAGGGCCTGACGTTCCACGGTCTGCATGCTCTTCGCTCATTGAAGATGCAGAGAAATGGCCTCAACCGTCTGATGGATGGAGCCTTCTGGGGCCTCAGCAACATGGAAGTCCTGTAAGCAAAGTTAAAAGCGTTGTGCGTCAATTTCCGCTCTTCCGTCATGACTTCAATGTGACATAAAGTCTCATTGTGTGTGTGTGTGTGTGTGTGTGTGTGTGGGCCTGCAGGCAGCTGGACTACAACAACCTGACGGAGGTGAGTAAGGGCTGGCTGTACGGCCTGCTGACTCTGCAGCAGCTCCACCTCGGCCACAACTCCATCAGCAGGATCCGACCTGACGCCTGGGAGTTCTGCCAGAAACTCAGTGAGCTGTGAGTCCACCATTTTTTTTCTTCCCTTCTTTTTAACTCCCACCCCCCTCTCTCGTTATTCCCTCCTCACTTTCCATTCACACTCTGAACTCCCAACACTTCGCTGTGTCGCCCTCTCCTCCTCTCTGGCACTCCCGCCTGCCCTTCCTCACACTCCAGTTCCTCCTGTCGCCAGTCCCCACGTACACACAGACACATGCACGCGCACACACACACACAAACACAGACAAAGCACCGTCTCTTTTGCTCTACCAGTCAGTGCCAACATTAAAGCACTGCCAACATATTACACACCCCTCTGCTTCTCCTCTCTTGTGCTGTGACTTGAGCCAAAACATCGTCCTCCGGAAGTCCCACTAATTTATCAGATTGGAAATCCCATTAATAGTTGCAGTTCCTTTCCTTGTGAAATACTGCATTACCCACAAACTTGGGCGATTTCCCACCTATCAACACACAATCCTGGAAGCAGATTGAATTTCCTTTGTAGTGGCTGTTGTTTACAGCAGCGGTCAGTTCAGTGTTTGCACTGTCTGGAGTGTTTTTAAGAAATAGGTTGTTGTTCTTTCCCCACTGTTTCTTTCACTCTTATCATATAAACCTGACAGTAAACAAGCCGCCTGTCGGATGGGAACATGCCCAGTTATCTGATTTGTTCTCATCTGAGTTTACTTAAAAACTGGCTTCTCGGAATTATTGGTTTCCAGTTTCTGTTACGTTGCAAAATTTGATCATACAAAATAAAAGTTCTGATGAAATGACTACATAAATCATGTCTTTTTATATACATATATATATCATGCAAAAACAACCCAATGTGTAAATAACACTGGACATCGTAACCTTCAAATAAAATAAATGGAAAGTGAGACTTAAAATGTATTAAAATGTTTTTAAGGTATTTTTTCAAAAGGGCAATATAGGGACAAATGTGTTGTGTTAAGTGGTTCTAGAAGAGGTTCAACACAAATTAAATAATGTATAACAAACATCTAATGAACTACAGTGATGATTAATGATTTATCAAAAGATTTTTTTTACTGCTCTCCAGACATCTTGGGTACTATTCTCATGTTATTGCTTTTGTTGTCTGTCCCACAGCAACCTCCCATCCAATCATCTGTCCAGACTGGAGGAATCCAGCTTCGTAGGCCTCAGCCTGCTGGACGAGCTCCACATCGGAAACAACCGTGTGAGCTTTATTGCAGATGGAGCTTTTCGTGGCCTGTCCAACCTGCAGATGCTGTGAGTTTAAATGCAAAAGTTTCATATAAAACACTATGCAAAACTTTCCAATTTTTAATCTAATCAGAGTTGTCTAATCAATATATAGTCAAATATACTTCAGGAAGGAACTCCCTGTTCAACCACAACATTGTTGTTTTTACTCCTCTCTCTTTGTACAGATTAACCAAATAAGATATTCCATGTTAATTAGAGAGCTTTAGAGGTGCAGGTACGTTTGCCACATCTAGCTGTTCCCTCTGCTTCCAGTTTTTGTGCTAAGCTAAGCCTGACATCTCCCAACTCAAGCTCCATACTTAATGGATAGACATGAGATGGGTAATTGATCTTCTCATCTAAGTTTTGGCAAATAAAAAGAGAATAAGCGCGATTTCGAAAATGTTAGATTATTACTTTGAGTAGATAGTACTTTGTGTGATTGACTGTTTCAAAAAAAGAAACGATAACATTAACATTAAATGTCCATACAAGTCCCTAAAAACAGGAAATACTTCATATGCTGCTCTATTGCCCCTCCCAGCCTTTTAAACCCACCTCCACCATCAATTCTCTGCCTGAGTGGAAATAGCCTGCCTGATTTGTTTTGGGGATGTGAAATAGATTACTGTGTTGAGGTCTCTCCACACACATAAAAAAACCTCCGAAAGGCACAACCCCGACCTCAACAACCCCCCCACCTCTCTCGTTCCTTCACCAAACCCCCCCCCACCCCAAACACACACATACATCCACCCATCCCCCCTTTCCCACAGAGAGGCTCCGTAACATTTCCCCTGGTTGGGATTTTGTAACTGGAACCAAATGTGAGCTGAGGTTCTGAGGTCACCGTAGGGCAGGTGTGCAGCTAGGTGGACATGGATTGCTTCAGGGCTACACACACCCTTCCTCAATCTCAATCAGCCATAACCAGGCATGCCGAGGACAAAAATAACTGTTTGAAAGCATTAGAGCAGCTGAGGGATCAAAGGAGGCAATTTATCAGGGAAAGTCTTGGCTTTTAGTGGTGATCATGCTCTAATGCTGTGTATTTTTTCCGCGATTACACTTTGAGTTTGATAGCAGAAAATGTGTCAGGTTTTGGATGTGCTTCCCTCAAAATCTAAGAGCAAGGGTTTTCTCTGTAGAGCCATTATTTTGCCCTGACGTTGGAAGCTCATACAGAAATACATTGAAGAAAAAGCAGAAACCAATTTCTGAACCCACAGTAGTGGGAAGTAGACTAGGAACCAGCACCAGCTGTTCTTAAGTTTAAATTTGGCCTAGTTATAATGTAGGTATTAACTAAGTAGAGATTTACACAGCACTAAATAAAAACAGTTTGCACCACACAAAGTAGTTTTTACACAGAGAAAAAAAGATTATTTTTACATGTTATATTTTTATAAAATATTTACACATACTATCTGTCAGATGCAACCATTAAGTAGCTAACTAAAACAAAACTACATTAGCTTGCTAGTAGACACATTTAAACTACAGTGTGAAGAAGGTGATGGAATACGGTCGACACATCTGGCCTGACACTTGATCAAAATGCTGTTTAATATTTCATTTGTAGATTTTATTTCCCAAAAAATACTAAGTTACTGGGTGTAGATATTTAATAACAACTTATTGCTGCGTAAGTAGTAGTCTGCCTGGAGGTAGTGAGCTGTAAATCCCCACTTTGTAAAAATTACTTTATAGCTAGGCTAGGTTTGAACTTTTGATCTGCTGGTGCAGCCAGCTCCTAAATACAATGCAGCTAACAGACAAGTTAGATTCTGAGTGATGAGCTGGAAAATAGCTGTTCACCAAAAGTAGGGTGTTTCCCAAAAGGTTCAAAATTAAACTCTTTTTCACAAAAGAAGAAATAGAATAGATAGATAAAATTCATAGAATGTGTTAAATATTACAGATTCATGATGTATTTAATGGAGGATATAGGATATAACACTTCCTTTGAGGATAAGTCATGCATCTGTGAATTGCATGCAGACTATATTTATCCCCTCAAATGAAGTTTAAAATGCAGCAGTTCCTTGTAAAACTTATTTTTCTATACAACACAGAAAAGCCATTGCTGAGTACCACAAATGTCAGGAAGGAACTTCCTGTAACACATGGGAGCCACTTTGAACATAATTTTAAAGTCTTAAACATTTTCCCCCTCACACAAAATGTAAAGCCGCATAAAGTTTTATTAACATCGCAAGTGCAGTTGTTTTCTGGGTGTGGATTTTTTACAATGTGGTCTGTCTTTGTTTCTTCGGAAAGGGATCTCCAAAATAATGAAATCTCCTGGACCATAGAAGACATGAATGGACCTTTCTCTGCTTTGGACAAACTGAAAAAACTGTGAGTTCATAATCCGTGTAACACGATGTTTCACCCTGGACTGCGTGACTTAATGGAACGTGAACAAAATAAGGGCAGTGAGGTTTGAAACTGCTCAAACTTTTGTCGTTTTCTCAGATTTCTGCAGGGGAATCGAATCCGCTCCGTGACCAAGAAGTCTTTCTCTGGCCTGGACGCGCTGCAGCACCTGTGAGTCGGCCTTGTGTTTCACTGATTGTTTCCAAAAGTCCAAGCTGTAAACTAAGCAGGGTGAATCACACTGAGACACAGAGGCTGTTTGTTAGAGCAGTACACCCAAACTGTCTTCTCCCATTCCTCCGCTTTGATGTGGAATCAAGAAAAAACTCTGCCATTAGTATCTTTACATGTGTGCCAGACTATATCGATCACCAAAGCAAGTGAAGGGAACTGTGTTTGTGTGAATGTGTGTGTGTAAGTGTACAACAGCTGCATTTGATTCTAATTAGAGTTTTTTCCCAGCCGTTGCCAGAGCTCAAAGCAGCCCAGAGTTGGGCCTCTCTTGATTAACACAGCAAACTGCTGCCCAGAGTTTTATTGTTCTGGAGCCCAGACCTTTTTCTTCTCTCGATTGAAGTTTTTGTAGCCTTCACTCTATACGGCTGATGTTGGCAGAAAAATATGCCATCTTTCTGTGAGGATCATACCGGTCCTAATTTCCTTTTTCTCTCCTCTACAGAGATTTGAGTAATAATGCTATCATGTCTGTCCAAGCGAACGCTTTCTCTCAGATGAAGAACCTTCAGGAGCTGTAAGTAGGATCATGTTTAAGGACAGCTTTAGTTAGTTTTTCAGTGTTGATGTGGGACAGAACACCAGGTGAAACTCATTATGGCTTGCTGGGAGAGTCAGCACCAAACAGTGCTTACTTCAATGTTAATAACAGGTTCGCAGCTCCCTTTGTCTCCTTCCACTAAGGAATAGTTTCCAGTAAAAAGCCATGCAAGGGATTTTTTTATTTTTTATTGCGACTTAATGGATTGTATGTTAGACACATTTCCCACACTGTATAAAAGTAGTCTGTTAAGAATTCCCAAGTCATGTGTATTGTATACAAATTACCTGTGTTGTGCTTCAAATGTTATTCACATGTGAATATTGTTTCACCAACTATGCAAGACCAAATCACCAAGAAACCACCCATTTAAAACGATATGATTTCATAGGGACTGAACTTTTTTCTGGTGTTTTCAGACGTCTGAACACCTCTAGCCTGTTGTGCGACTGCCAGCTGAAGTGGCTTCCTCTATGGGTGGCAGAACAAACCTTCCTGCCCTGCGTCAACGCCAGCTGCGCCCACCCGCAGATGCTGAAGGGCAGGAGCGTGTTCGCCGTCAGCCAGGAGGAGTTTGTGTGTGGTGAGTGATGCATTCACTTGGTGCAACACCTTTACACACATAGTGTAATACATTAAAAACAGCCATTTATCCATGGCAGGTTTTCCATTTATGAACTGACCCAGATTGTTCAGTTATTTTCCTCCCAGACTCATGGACATGCTGATGAGTCTCATGAAGGGACTGTTATGGAAATTTACTAAGTGAAGTTTTCAGCCTTCCTGGTTACTGTCAGAGAGAACTATTGAGGATATATTTCAGTTCAGTTTTTTCTCCTTTTAGAGCCTCATCTGCTAAAAAAATGCCAAAAAATTTACCAAACATTGCTGAATAGCCAAATTCCAGACCTGACAGCAGTTTTAAATTCTTGTTTTTTTACCAGATGACTTCCCAAAGCCTCAAATCACTGTGCAACCGGAGACCCAGTCAGCTCTCAAGGGCTCCAACGTGACGTTTGTCTGCTCGGCAGCCAGCTCCAGCGACTCGCCTATGACCTTCGCCTGGAAGAAAGACAACGAGGTCCTGAACGATGCGGAGATCCACAACCAGGCCCACCTGCGGGTGCAGGGAGGCACAGGAGGTGAGACGGAGGTGACAGAGTATACAACCACCCTGCAGCTACGCAAAGTAGAGTTCTCCAGCGAGGGAAAGTACCAGTGTGTCATCTCCAACCACTTTGGATCATCCTACTCTACTAAGGCCAGGCTCACTGTCAACAGTAAGTTTTGGATAGGAGAAACCAATTGTTTGGCATGTGTCTCAATCTACATTTCCATAACTTGCCTTAAATGATCCAGATTTAACGTCTGTTTCTCATTCCCAGTGCTCCCTTCCTTCACCAAGATGCCAATGGACATTAGTATCCGTGCTGGAGCAACAGCAAGGCTGGAATGTGCCGCAGTGGGTCACCCTTCCCCCCAGATTGCCTGGCAAAAAGACGGAGGCACAGACTTTCCTGCCGCCCGTGAACGCCGAATGCACGTCATGCCAGAGGACGATGTTTTTTTTATAGTTGACGTCAAGACCGAGGACATCGGCATTTATAGCTGCACAGCTCAGAACACAGCTGGAGCTATTTCTGCAAATGCTACACTAACTGTCCTAGGTGAGAAATGGCACTATTGGGAGAAGAAAGTCACAAGGAACTCTACGTTTAGAGCTTCCATTTTAAGTTCAAAGGCTTGAATGAAGGATAGATAAACATACATTGATGAATCACTGGAATATTCCTGGTTCCTTGTCACACTAACCTAGTCTATTGCTATTGTCTTACAGAAACGCCCTCCTTCTTGCGGCCCCTCATGGATCGGACTGTGGCGAAAGGTGAAACCGCTGTCCTCCAGTGCATAGCGGGCGGCAGCCCTCCCCCAAGGTTGAACTGGACCAAAGACGACAGCCCACTGGTAGTGACTGAGCGCCACTTCTTCGCAGCTGCCAACCAGCTCCTCATAATTGTTGACGCTGCCGAGGCTGACGTGGGGAAGTACACTTGCGAAATGTCCAACGCTCTGGGCACAGAGAGGGGCAATGTTCGGCTGGCAGTCATCCCAAATCCCAACTGCGACTCTGGAGTGCAGGGTGGCGTGGTAGTCGGCATTGTGGGCGGGGCAGGATCAGACGATGATGGGTGGACCACTGTGGGAATCGTCATAATAGCTGTGGTATGCTGCGTGGTGGGCACATCACTGGTTTGGGTTGTCATCATCTACCACACCCGGCGACGCAATGAGGACTGCAGCGTCACCAACACAGGTTGGTTCATGATGGTTTTTCGTAGTTGGAGTTTTGCCATTATTTTACTGACAAGCAAAGGGTTTCCTGAACCATACAAGTCGCTGATCTTCCAAGTCTGTGGATTTCTTCTTCTTTCCACATTTAATGGCAATTGTTTAAAAATGAAAGTGTATAATTTCACTTAATGTCCTTGTGCTCCAGATGAGACCAACCTGCCTGCTGACATCCCCAGCTACCTGTCCTCCCAGGGCACACTCGCTGACCGACAGGACGGCTACATCCCATCAGAGAGTGGCAGCAGCCATCAGTATATCCATAGCGGCTTTTACCTGCAGCCTAAAGATATGAACGGTAAAACACCTGTCCTTACTTCTTTGTCCTAAAATTGAATCCGCCTGCATCATCATGTTTCTCTTACATTATACTGGTCCTTCGCCCACACAGGTCTTTGTCAGCTGGATACAGGAAGTGAAGCAGACATGGAGGCAGCTATTGATCCTCTGCTCTGCCATTATCAAGGTCCAGTCAGTTCACTGCTTTGTCAAGACAACATCTACTCCACTGACTCATCAGAAGTCTTAACAGGTCTGTGCAAATTGAAAATGTTCTCTTGATCATTATCAGACTACAAGACTGTTGTTGATCCAGCACAATACATCTGGTATTTCTCACTGTCCAGAGGAACTAATAATTTCCATTGTTTTACCCTTCAGGTTGTTCCATTGACCAAAGGCCCATCTGCATTGACTCCTACAGTGACAGCCTAACTAATCCCTCTAAGAGGAGGGACTACTTCCTGTCTGAGCATTTTGATGTCTGCTCCTCCACTGTCCTTATGCAGCTCCCCAATGCCAGTCTCTATCACGGCCACCCCTTTCACCTGAGTGACCGCCGACCATCTATGGAGGAGGGAGAAACCAACGACTACGGGAAACCTCATGAGTGCCTTTCCCCCTGCAACACCTTCATGGGTAGGTCTTAAACTAGCCACTTTTCCGAACTTCTACAGATTTTATCTGGATGTTGTTCTGACTTCATCTCTCACCTTTCTCGCCCAGGAACATTTGGGAAAGCTCCCTGGAGGCCTCATAAGGACCTGTACACAGGCATCGGCCCACCGTCAGTGACGCATAATGGAATAACTCTGCACGAGAATCCTTACGTAGCTCCGGACGCCTATTCTTACCAGGAGGAGAGCGGTCTCACGGAGGACTCGGCGTCAGAGCAGAGCAACAGTCTGTATAATCAGCCATTTGACAGCAACAGGACTGATCCCATCCCACAGCACAGAACGAGCACTTAGCTGAGTGACTCTTGTTTTTCATGAAGAGGATGACCAAAAATATTTGAACATTTCTACCTCACTGGACACTTTTGCAATAAAGGACTCCTCAAATGTGCAACGAGTGAATGTAAAAGACAATATGATGTACCTAGAGAAAAGTAAAAAGGAGCATATGAACAGCTGTTCTTTAAGGACACAGCTTCAGTTAAATAATATAGATGATTATATACATTTTTATATAAAGTTTATTATATTATGTAAATTGTATATAAACAGATTCCATTATTTTTGCTTACTTTATGTGTATGAGTATTTTGCAGCCCTGTCTATTCAGTTATTCCAGCTTTGAATGAAGCAGTGTTTTGCACATATGTAAACAATAAAAAACACCTTAATGTGTACTGCTACATTCACTGCAGAGTCTTCAGTGATGTTACTGTCTTTATTGGGCAGGAGATGTTTTAGAGATTCAGAGGACGTGGTGGGTGTTGAGCACTGGCCTTTTAGAGCAGAACCACAGACCGCCAAGGACGCCTCAGGTCTATCATCAGTCAGCCCCCCCACCAAGAGAGAGACAGACACAGGGAGGATGATTAACTGTTTGGTATCACAATCTGGTTCCATGGAGTGCTGGGAAATAACTACAAATAATAGTGTATCGAGTTTAAGCGGGGTCATGTTGTAGTTATTGATGATTTTTTATTATTCTGCAAATTTTACAAACTTTGATCTTGCGTTATATAAATAAATGCCGGGGAAATATAGGTAATGATATCCCGACAATGGTATTAACTTTATTCAGTGTCTTTTGGTCTTGGAGAGGTAGAGTGTTGCGAAGAGCCTCAGCTAGAGGTGAACCGTTGTAGACTATTTACTTATAAGGATACAAGCTAACTGATCCAATGTACTGCTTCTATTTCCCCTACTGCTGTTACTACTAATTCATATATTTCTGCAACCAGTACTGATTCAGTATTAAAGAGGCCATATGTAGTTTTCACAGGCCGCTAGCAGTGCGGTTTTTAGATTGAAACCAGATATGTCCTCGTGCGTGTGCTCGAACTCATGAGCGGGCATAATCCGACACAGAGACCAACATATCGAGAGACAGCTTCACACAACATGCTGTAAAGTCCCACTGCAACACTGCAGTAATATATTATCAGCTTGACACTGCGTGACGTTACAGACGTTAGCTCGACTGCCAGTGACTGTATCGTTCACCAGCGAGGCTCAGCAATGTCAGCACAGCTAAATGTATTGGATGATAACACAAATGGTTAGTGAGCTAGACTATAACTACCAATAACAATAATATAACCAATAATATAAATGAGATTATTGCTACACTTTAAATACCGCAGTAAGTTACATTACTGTATTGAATGCGTCTTCCACTGTGTTGTTGTCCTGCACCGTTATGTGCAATCAAGCATAGCATTAGTTCAGGCAGGCAACGAAGTCGAGCTCAGCTCATTCCAGCATATCAGCTGATAGCAGCCATATAAAGCAGCACATCAGCTGACAGCTCAGCTGATTCCACTCTTAGCATTCCTGCATTGCCTACCTGCCTGCCCTCGCAGCTTCCTATGCAATAAGGTCATAAGCCACCGCCACCCCAGCTCCACTTTTCAGGCCGTACCTGAGAGGGATGCACGATAATTATCGATCCAATAAGTTGTCCGATGGGGTGTATCTCATTATAGGAAGCATATCAGGAAATTAATTTGGCTGAATAGAATCAAACATGCTAACATGCGCTGGCGCATTGTCGGGCTCTAGGCGTCATGTCGCTGTGCGCGGATAGAACCACACAAACGCAATTGAGGCAGCTAGCTCCTGTCCTTCCCTCTGTGTCTGTGTGATTCACTGCAGGTAACAATGTGCAGATTAAAGCTATGGCAATCTAAGCTTAACAGTTAGACTACAGACAGCTTTCATTTAGCTTGTTGTACATCTAGCTTTGCCAAGCTAGTGTTAGCGCAGTGTGTTTTTAATAACATAGAGGACGAGAGACGTAGACAGATGAATAACCCTTTCTACATGTTATGCTTGTTTAACAGTTGTGTCGACAAAGTTATCTTTTACTCTTGAGGTTTTGTTGCACACACTACAGTAACAAAGGTAGCTGTCGTCAACTCAAGAAGCTTAGAATTAGCTTCACTTAAACGTGTCCACGGCCTATCTCTGTGCTTGCCACTGTTTGTGCATGTGAGCCCGCATTTGTGTCGTGTGCAAGAGGCGACACAGAGCAGCAGAGGTTGTAGGCTGATAATGAACAGTACGGTTTTTAGCCCCAGTTTTAGCCCCATGCTTTCCATGTATGCACATGGATGGGCAGGGAGGTGCTCTCCCTACCTTATGGCTTTTCCACATAGGCACGTGGAAGGGCAGGGAGATCCCACAACAGAGCCATACCGCCAAACATAACTACAATGCCGCAATATCAGTCTTTGATGAAAGTTGTCCTGACTGAATTATTGTATATTATGTGGGTCATGTAAGTTACAGTGTCACAGACGAGTGGAGAAGCTGTTTACCTGAGTATTGGTATAACAACTATAAATCTAAATTGACCGTTACGAAGGAAACAATGGCAGATCTGTGCTAACAATGGCTGACTGCCCTGCCTTGCATCACTATAGGAAAAAAAAATAAAAAATCGCTCTACATTTGAAGTAATGGGGAAAGCCATACAATTAGTATTTTACACCTTGAACCAACAACACAATATCAGCTTTGGTTAGTTTACCTGTCCAATATGATAAAAGCCAACTCTGGGTTAGTTTTGTCAGTTCCAAAGCAAAGTAGAGGTTTCTCTGTCACTCAAGCTTTTCTGATCTTGACCGTGTTTTCACCCGATGTCGATCTTATTCTTATTTTGCCTGAAGGGTTGCGCACATTAAACTTTATTGTTGCTTTGTATTCTTATGTGGAGTTTGTGTTGTTTTCTACCCAAAAAACTAACTTTTGAAGATAAAAACTTGACGTGGCAAACTCAGACTTCTAAAGTCTCATAATAGCTTCGGCAACTTTATAATGCATCTTTGCTCAGAACAAGGACTGTAGATTTTGTGCCCTTTCTCTCCCAATGCAGTCTCATTAGTGCCAGTATCAGAGCCAGTATTGACTGCAGGAATGATTACAGCAGCCATTAACGTGAGTATTTAAAACCGACTTGAAGTAATCAGAACGTATCCTTAACTATTGCCACTATTGTGCTCCATTGCAACAAACAATACTACTAGTCCAACTAATACTCATGCTACAACTATACTAAACTATAAATACTACTGCTATTATTACTGCAGCCAATTATGATTCATCGCTATTACCAATGTTATTGCTGCAACCACTATCATTAATAATGATTCTATTAATAATGATGCTCATAATTAAATACTACTTAAAATAATTTGTGTATAATTAATGTAATTTATGTTTAACCCACAAATTGCTGTTAGAAAAGGCACATTATAGCTTAGCCCAAACTAGACTCCCTCTGTTTGCTGGATGACTCATCCCCTCTTCCTCCCTCCCCCCCCCAGTCCTTCTCTCCTGGCGGTTTGTTGTTTCAGGCCTCTTCTCTTCAACATGAGGGAAAAAGGTGTGCTTGTGCAACAGGCTAACTGTTGAAACTTGCACTTGGAAAGCGTGCCTGCCAATGTAGAGTAGTGTTTACGAAATGGCAGATTCACGATGGTGGTGCCAGCAGTTTCGGAGGGGATTTAGTTAGATCCCCTATTCAAGGGCAGTCGTTTCAGTCTCGCGTTTAATCTGGCAGCGTGAAAAGTAATAAAATGGACTTCTTTTTGTTATAATCATATGCACCCTTAAGGTCTGTGTTTGGATTCCCACTCTCCCTCAGCTTGTGTATGGAAATGCTGATGATGAGATTTGCTTTCATAGGATTTGTTATTTTGCTCCCATCCTTCTAGCTGACTAATGTTTAAGTACACCTGGCTGTTGGCTACGGTGCACTGGTTTCTAAGCCTTTACCCCATTGTAAAGGAATGAGGGGGTTTGTTGGAAGTCTTGCCAGTTCTTTGGGGAGGCTGCAATTAAGACAAGATGGTGGAGCCACACACATCCAAACACCTGGGAAACAGCTGCTGCTGCTTCTGCTTCTGAGGCAACATTCAAGGACCAGTCCACTTTTGTCTAATAACCTTATCTCAGTCCAAAGTCATGTCAGGTTAGAGCAGAAACCATTTCTAACAAACATGGTTTTCCAGGATGGTTAAGTGAGGCCTGGGAGAGATTAATGAAAAGCTCAGGGGACTTCTTTTTGAGTGCATTGTGGTGATATTTATAAGACTGACAAGTTGTATTTTTTGGAAGTAAATTTTCAAACCTTTGTGTGGGCAAAATGATGTATGATGAGCTTATGATGCATCTAAGATGTGTATAAACAGATGTCAGACCAGAACAGAAAGCGCAACCTTTAGTAGTTGTGGTCTCACAGCAACTCCACTAGAGCAAATGGGGGTGTTTAAGTGAAAAGCCAACCTGAAGTACTTGAAACACCTTTTCGTCATGTACTTTGCAGTTCACAGTGCATTTAGTTTGGTGTATTTTCCTTGTTCCTGGAGGACATGGCATGGCATTAAAACAACACAAGGGGCTGTGTTGGTGGGGGTGTATTGCTTCAATTCAATTTCACTTTACTGTCATTAACACAATGTGCGGGAACATTGTGTTAATGACGGAGAGTTGCGGCTTCATTAGGGGCACCAAGGTGCAAGGGGGGCTATAATGGACAGTGCATGGCATTAAATAAATACAGATAAAAACACCAGAATTTATCAACATATGTACCGGCTTGTATTGAATGAGTTAGTATATAAAGGTAAAATAAGACCATAGAAGTACAGTCTGAGTAACAGAACCATGACTTAATGGTTATAATACTAGGGGACATGATTTTTAAACTCATAAAATTTTTTAATTTTTGTTGCAACAATTGGGAGATATACAGAAATACTCCATATTCACTCTTTTGCTCTATTTTGGTCTCGATCATCTCCTTAGGAAGAGATCTGTTTCTTTAGCTGCTAAAGGCTCCATTATCTCCAAAAAGCTAGCTGCTAACTGATCCTTTCCACTGTTTGGTCCCGAGCAAGAAGTGTACAGTGAGTTTTTAGAGCATTTTTGCTGAATGCTGAAGTCGAAAATGACAATATGAATATAATATAATAATATTTGTCAAAGCAGCTTTAAGCATTTTAAAAAACTATGTGATGTTGGAATATTAGTGTGACAGAATTAAAGAAAAATATTGTTACAAGAGGCAGCGAGACCAATACACCCACAGAGAGTAGAAGAATACAGACCAGAATGTTGTGCTTCTGGAAGACAGGTTGATTTTTGAGTTTAGGCTGTAACTCTCGCTCTTTATCAACTAAAAATTCACTATTACACTATTCTTCCTATAGCCATGTAAAGATCACACATGTTTTACAGGATGTCAGTAGACAATAGACATTATGAAAGAAATCTCTCAAATTTTGTTTTTTTTTAAACATTGTTTTATTTTTTATACTTTCTCTTGCATGTTGGAAATAAAGATTTCACTTCAATTCAATTCAAAAAGTAGAAGCAGGCCGTTTAGCAAAAACAGATAAAGTAATATTTTATTACAAAATGACCTCCTGGATTGTGTTGAAACCCCCAGATTGGTGATTGTTAACCATGCAAGGATCTGAGGGGGATTTTTCCTTGAACTGTCTTGTTCAAGGTCACTTAATGGCAGCTGTGGGAAGAAGGTTTTTTCCCCTTTTAGAGTTTGGCAGCTGGTCTGGTGGATTCAAACCCTCTTCTCAACAATACATGATCCCCTCCTCATAGGCAAGGTTTTACACTTCACTAAACTATGCATGTTACAATTAAGCGGGTGGATGTAGTTCCCCTCAGAATGGTTTATTTACTCCTTAAGGAAAGTCTCTGAAATTGCTGCAACCAAAAAACAATTTGTGGCCTAACAAGCGACTGAGGCGTAGAAGGTTTCCACTTTTAAAAGACGCTGGGGATCCAGGAGTCTCCTTCAGACTCTGCAGCCCGCGACAACCTTCACATTTCCAGCCGGCGGGAAAAGAAAACACCGGCCAGATTGCAGAATAATTTCCCCCCTTTGATTCTGCCTCCAGAGAAATGAGACAGGAAGCTGACGATTCCTCCAGACCACCAGTGACTGGCAGACGACTAATGGAGTCCGCTACCCCCTGGTCTCAGATCAGTGTCTGATCTCCATTTTCTGACCCCAGAGTGTTCATGTTAGCACTCAGACACTGATCTGGGGTCAGCTCCTCAGGCTATCTCTGCTCTACCCACCCTAGAGACTGAGCCAAGAAAATGAATTTAGCATGCCACAGTCTTATCTCATTGCCAGACAATCTGAATTTTGTAGCTAATTTGCCTTCATTATTGCCAGATGTGGTGACATGCAGACAGATGTTTATTATATTAAATAGCTAAAGGCAGCTCACACAAATTATTATTCCCCTGTTATGAAGCTCAGGAAATCTGCTGGTGGAATGGTGTCTGTCTTTTATGACCACTGAGCTCGTTTCAACATTAGATATGCTTTGTCCGTACTAACATCCAGATTTAAAAATGAAGAAGACCCAGCGTTCGGTATGTGAGGTCACACTAACTTTGGGTCTGACTTCCCAACTGTTGACAGACAAATCCAACAAGATTTGTGTTGTATTGCTTTCACGGATGGTTTTCGCTTTTCCTGTCTGATGGTTTGGGCTTTCCTCGTATGTGACAAAACATTTCGATCATTCGCAGATTATCTTCAAGCTTGGTGAGAATCTTTTGACCATGTCGAATACGAGAAACAGCATTCGCTTGGTGCAAACACCAGCTGAAGCCAACTTCAGCTTGGAAACACTGAGCTGCAGAAATCCCACGGTCATATAATATGTTCACACGAGCTGCCATCAGTGTGAATCCTAGCACGAACTCCATAAAACACCATCAGACCCCATCAGACCATCTCCAATCCAGCCAGGGCTCTTTGTATGATTAAAAGCATATACAAGGGCTTTGCATCTTGCAGATGTTGCCATAAATCACTGGTTGGCCCTGACTCTGCAACTGGCTGCCTGACAAATGTTCCACAATAAGTTTGGCCCCCACCCCACCCTTCCAGTAAAAGAGAAAAAAAGAAAAGGGGTAAAAGAGAAAGAAAAAAAGCCTGGAATTTCTACCAGGCTGCTTGTAACTCTTTCAGGACTATTGTAAAGTCTCAGCCATGTCAGCACAGGTGGAAACCTGAGGGGTTGTAAAAGCAGAAGGCAAGAGAGCCCGCCCACTCCAGGCTTTCTCTTTCCCAACAATGTCTTAAACTGTCTGTCCCAGCCAGCCCTCCACTGTGACTAATTCCACACAAATCTAAAGAACTAAATCAGTCAGGCTGCCTGGGTGTCTGTGGACGGCAGTAACCGACACCCCATGCCTGTAAAAGACACAACCATAATGGCTGAGACGGAGGCCTGGCTGTGAATCACAGTCTCTGAGCCATTGGAAAAAAGATGCTGTCTGTAGGCACTTTCAAAGCTCAAATCTTTACCCCAATCCTGCTACTTCAACAAAGTTTTACACTGATACTAAGAGAGGCAAAAGCCAATTAGGTTAGATTGAATTGAACAGTTGAAGTCCATTTTCCTTCTTCTGCTCATTTTATCAGCCCATAAAGGTTGATTTTAGGGATGGATGACAAAGTTTGATGGAAAAATTTAGATTTTTGAAACAATCTTTAGGTATGAAGCTACAGCCATGAGATGAACCCAGGGGAAGCAGCTAGCTTGGCTCTGTCCAAATTTGAAAAAAGCACCTCTACAGCTTACCAATTAACAAATGTTGACCTTTTAAAATGTTTGTTTGCGTGCAAATTAAACAAACAAGATATAACATGGTATTGGTGACATTAGTGATTTTCTAACCTGTGGAAAGAGCCCGGCTAGCTAAGACGCTAAACTGCTCTGTAGAGCTGAAAGGAACTGCTTAGTTGGGTGATAATTTTCTGTGGGTTCATCACTATGAGCAGCACTTTTTCATATTACACATAGTCATCTGACCCATTGTTAGTATAAAAAAGTATTAGTGCAGCTTTAATAATCTTTGTTGTTGTCTAATCAACTGGACTTTGCCCTGAGTGTACATGAGTGATTTGATGACCAATACCTGTTTGTTTGTTTTTACAGCCCAACAGTGACATTCAGAAATTTTCAACATTTTTAAAAAATGTGGTCCCAGTTTCAAATACTTCAGAAATAATCCCAAACAAATTGCCAATAAGGAGGTAATTGTTGTCTGTGTTTAGCACAAGTCAAACACTCGGCCTGGATGAATCCAGGCTGGTGGCGTGTTGACCCCCGGGGATTTTCTTTATGAGCCACAAGAGGAGAAAAATGAGGAAAGGTGACGTTGCAACTTTAGTTTAAACTCCAGGTGGTTTCCGCTCATCCTGTCGACACTATCTGAAGCTCCAGCCTCGTTGCATTCCTTCCCTGTATGCAAAGAGAGCTGTGACATGGTGGCTGCAGTTGCTGGCAACCTGCAATTATCTTTTCAATTTGTTTGAGCCTGTTTGATCCCCTTGACAATGTCTAGAAAGCCCTGTCAGAGAGGATCTAAATAAAGGCAGATCAGGGCAGATAGATAAATTATCAAAACACAAGTGAAAACACATCACATGGAAGCAGACAGGAAGCCAGAGAAATTAAGCTCCACAACCACAAATAAAGTTTTTTTTTTCTAATTTCACACATATTTATTTATTTTCCCAAATGCATAGTGTTTTGTCTCAACATGTCCAAAACCTGCCCAATCCATTTGTTCACTGTTGCTGTTCACTGATTGCTTGTCATGGTCGCTACAGGAAACCTCCTTTTGACTGGTGAACATTTTGGCCGTAAAACGATTGGTGTATAAATAGCTCCCGACATTTGCGTGTCATGTCTATGTATTTTTCCCATGTAATTTAATGCTGTCACAGATGCCGCATTCCTTAAGTTTTAGACGTGCAGGAAAGGATGAGATCAGGTGTTTCACACAGGCCATGTGCAGCGGTCTTCTGGATTCAAGTCTTGTGTTTGTTTGACCCATCCATCCGCCACAACCTCTTCCCTATGTGGACTTTGTCGCTCTTTATACTACGTCACCTGGCTTTATTTCCTCTATGACATTGGTGCTGCACAGTATAAATCAGAATAGACTAAATGGTGTGAATGAGTTATTTAAATGCCATTTGGTGTTACTAGGCTGTATTGGCTACAGGAAACATCCAATTGAATGGTGGGTTTGCCAGATAGCTAATGAACTAAGTATGGGTGCATTTTGGTGCTTGTTAATTCAACTTTTCATTTTGAAGAAGAATATGTTATTTCTTTCTTAAAAAGTTACATAGTCTCACTTTAAGTGTTTTTCCTCCTAGGTTGACCCTAAAAAGTAACTTTTACTGATAGGCATTAAACACTTCTGGCAGCAGATGGTGAAAGCTGCATTCAAAAGATTGCACAAACCTGTATTGATCCTTTTTGGGGGAAACAGGAGAAGCAAACAGTGATAGCAAATAGAGAAACTGAGTGTAAATGTCACTGGCAACATTTACAACACTAGAATATATCAGTTCACAAATATAAATGAAAAGTATGAAAAGGAATAAATTGTGGTGAGCGTAGCCTATTTAAAAATTTACCTTTCACAGCTGCCGGATGTGTACAGACAAATTTTAAAACTAGTTTAAATAAAGCTTTTGGACTCAATCGTCAGGCTCCACCTGGGTCAAACACACTTGGTGTCAGTGTGTTTGACCCAGGTGGAGACTGATGATTGGCTATGGGCCAAGACACACCAAATATGGGAGGACACTCATCTTAAAAATAACTGTTTTGGCTTATTTGCTGAAACTGTCACTACTTCCTGACAGTTGTACATGAGACAGCTAATCTGTGAAAAAATCAGGTTCCTCTGGCTCCTCCTCATGCTCCTAATGGCATTTGCAAGAATCCAGCGCATCTGAACGAAAACAATCAGAGTCAGGAGGAGATTCTAACACAGCACACACTGCACAGCCGGTGGGGGAGTAGGGGGCACAGTTAAACTCAGTATCTTCTTGATGCGGCTTCAGGAGTTTTGCAAACACAATGGCTGAGAAACAACCGCTAGCATAAAAAAAACCCTCCTTTGCAAACAACAGCATATAGTACGCAACACTGTGTGTGAACACGTCCCAGCTCCACACTGAGCTCTGAAGGGACGTCTTTGAGAAGACTTGTTGCAGTGAGCGGGACCGGTGGTCTTAGTGAGGCTCTGAATGACATGAGCAGCAGAGAGAGGCACGGAGAGTTTTGCATTGTATATATTCAATTGTTGCCTTAGCCTACTGCAGTTGTAAAGTACATTATCTGTTTTTTTATTAAAAGGCCTGATGCATTATTTTAACACTGAAAGTGAAAATGTATCTCATGGGGGTAAAGAAGCTATGATTTTTTAAAAAACAAACAAATGCAGTTTCAAAATGGCGGGAGCAGTGCGGTACTGTCCCTGGGAATGATGGGAAAAGCCTTGATGGGAAAAGCTTTGTGCTGACAACGAGCAAACAAACACCAAAGGTTTTTAATTTCAGGCCAAGCCTGCTGTCAACAGCTCAAACAAATGAAAGCTAAGAACGCGATGAGAACTTGTGTGGGGGGGGGGGGGGGCTAATCTAGCCTCTTTCTATAAAAAGAAGATATGTCTGGCCCCTTTGGTAATGCTGAGAGTTCTTTGTAGGGGCCTAATCTGATAACAGGGTGTGAGTGTTTGCATAAGTTAACCTCTCCACTATTTACTGAGCTGCCAAACGGTGTTTGTGAAACCTGCTGTGCTACATTGAGTCTCACTAAGTGAAGTAACACTTCCAAACAAAAATTTCATCTTACTTGTTATTGGCCTACATCTCAATTGGATTTTAAATAAGTTCTCTGGGAAGAAAACTCTGCTGCAGTTTATATGTTGGCTGGAATGTCACAGCAATTAACTCATACTTTCTTCATGTGTGCCAGTCATTAATGAGTACAACGTGGCCAGACCCTCCACATGCCATGAATTCAGTCTTGGCTTGATGTTTTGTACTTTTTCCTCATGTGGATCCAGGATTCAGGGGATTTAAACTCCAACAAAGTAAAGAGACAAATGAAAATGGTCATGTATGAAAGTAAAAAGGCGCAGTTGCACACCCAAAACCTTCACACAGTGAACCCTGCAAGCGTGTTCTGGCAGGCAGTGTTGTGCAAACAGCGCTGCTTTTTAGAACAACTGAGCTGTCGAATATTTATTGTTTGGTTAAGGTTTCAGTGAGAAATTACGACATCAGTCGGCGGCATAGGAGCAGTTCAGCAAAAAAAGGGGGTGGGGGGGTGGGGGTTTCCCACTTTCCCCTCAGACCGGCACTGTCTGAGCCTGATCAACGCACAGATCTGTCCAGAAAGTCTGCGTGGAGTGTTGATGGATAGTTTGTCTTTGGCTGATTCTCTTTGAAACTCCACAGCCATCAAAAAATGTTTGACTGAAAAGAGCTTTTGAAAGCGATACTGATATCGTTGGTTTGAAGCACAGTTGAGAGATGCATTCTTGTCATGTGGTAAAGCCTTAAACTAAATCTCTGGACTCGACCCACTGACTCATCAAAGGCCTCATCTTGTAGGTCCATGCATAATAGAAGATATTCAGCAATGTTAAATGATGAATTTTGAATCATTTCCCAGCCATTCTCAGATTAACAGAAAATGCATAAGCAGGTTGTCCTTACCATGTGTTCAGACAGAACAGTTCTGGGATTCATTACACTTTTTTAGTTCACTTGACTGAAAACGGCTTAAATAACTGCACAAATAATACAAAACTCAGACAGAGAGAATCTTCATATCAAAGCAGAACATTATGACTGGCCTCATATATCAGTCTAACTCCACTGAAAAACTGCTGAGAAATACAAAAATAATCTCTCACAGGCTTAATATGTCATATGCTTGCGGGCCCACCCAGAAGAATGAGTGCAGCCATTTGTCTTTTTTCATAAGCTATTTTATCATCTGCTTTGTTGTGCTGAAAATGTACACACGTCCTCCCACACTGACTCAGCGAGCTCCAGATGGAAAACGGAGCCATCTTTCCCCCAGCACGAGGACGGGCATCTTTGCACTCTTTTCATAACAAATTTTCAAATGTTTTCCAGACTGGATGGCAGCAGCCGTTGTGGCAACTCCATCAGCGTCTTGAATAACGTCTTGGCACTGTCAGTTCAGTTTCTGAAACATAAATAAGGCTGTTAGAAGTGCTGCCTGGCAGGCGGGGGCTCCAGCTGGACCCCTCCACTTTTGTCTATGGTCCCACCTCCCTTGGTCAGAACAGGGGACAGACATTCACATGCTCTTGTTGGCTGAAAATAGGCAGATGTTTTGATGGAATGGCTTAATTTTCAAGTTTTTAAGCTGTCGAGCCTTATAACCCTATAATACTCCTATGATATTCCTGTCCAGTTTGTCTCCAGGGCAATAAATGTGATTTATGGGGCTGTAAACTCCAATCACAGCAAAGCATTAATGAAAAACGTAATCTGATATGTGTGTATGGTTTCTGAGTATAAAATAGACACTCAAAGTGAAAGGAATGATGATTTTAAAGGAGCTAACGGAGGGCAAAATTAGACATTTGTGTTAAAAGACAGAGTGAAAGTCAAGGTATAGGAGGGAAAGGAAAAGAGGAATAGAAAGAGAAGGAGGAGAGAAGGCCTGCAGAGGCTACGTCTATCCTGGCCTGAATGACTATCATTATTGTAATGACTCTGTAATGTTTTCTTTCCTGGGCCAGTAATTGTTACCAAGCCTGCTGTTCAGAGGTGCAGGTGGACAAATTGCTGCCGAGCTTTGCTTTCCACGATAGCGGGGGGAGCATAATCATTTCTACCATCCAGGCCTCAAACAGGACTTTTCCCTCTCTCAGTCCAACTGTTGTGGCTATTTTACTCACCAAACTATTGTATGATCAACAAAGCCACATTTTCAAGCACAAAAAACAAAATTGTACCATCCCTTGAAACTGGTTGTCGCACTGTTAAGCTTCCTCTTCTACAGTAAAGGTCTGATAATATATCTGCGTAGGATGTGTCTAAAGATCTTCTGCCATTTTCCCCCTTTTCCAGCTCTCCACATGAGCCAGAGTTGTGTCGTATCCGCATGTATTGACCCTTTTAAACTTCCACGGTCCATATAACCCATATGAACTCCGCCCACCACCACCTGCGGCAAACTGTCCATGACTCTTAAAACCAGCCAGATGTTGCATTAAGTCTGGGATTCCTAAGCTACTTCATGACCTCGCAGGACTGATGCAAATTAGTTCCCTGATGTGAGAGGATTTTTAATGTTTGGTAAGAAGTAAGGCTGTATTTCTTGATTTAATCTATGAGCAAATGATAGCTCATTGAACAAACCTAATTTGTGGAATAATGGAAAGAAAAAACAGTTCATTGTTTTGCTGGAACAGTAGAAAGAAACATCCATCATGTTTCTGATAAGGTGTTGTCATGTTATTGTCCTCAAGATGCCTTGTCTGCTTCCACTTTGGTTAGTGTTCCTACATTTCCCAGAATGCCTTTCAACCACCTTCCCCTAGAGAACATGCCGGGACGTGTAGCTTTTAGCAGTTTCAGGAGTAGGAGGAGAAAATTATGACAGCCATACTACACACATCAGTAGAGCAAGTAAAAGAAAGTTATTGTCACGCCTCCTTACTCAGAATTCCACCCGTCTTGTCTGGCATATTATTTTGGTCAAGTTTATGCTACTGTTGCTGGACAACCTGGTCTCTGTGCCCCGGATTTGTCACTGTACAATTCCCTGATTAATATCTAAATTGATGGGTGTGGAAAGAAGAATATATTGATTCTAAGGTACTGACACCATCAACCACAAGCTACTGGAAATATAAGGTTGTCACTTTGTTAATAGAAATTTTAAAAATGCATTTACAAATGAACTTTCTATGGGTCTGCATGAAAAAGAATTTCTGTGATATGTATGAAAGCCTGGTCATACAGTTAAGGGAAACATAACAAAATGAAGTGGATCACTTTTTTTATTGGTGAACAGGCTGTAACCTCACATAAAAAAGATCCATTTGCCAGCTTTCTCAGTTGCCTGTAACAGCCTCAATGCTGTTTCTACTTGAAGAAATTGGGTCAGACATTCATGTGCACTTCGAAGCCTCTTGCCTACCAATTCTGTACTCAATATCAACACCGCAGCTAACAAAATGGAGTTCGCTAATACCAAAAAACGACTGGCTCCCAGCACAACACAAACTCTACCTAAGGATAAAAAACAACAAAAAAGTTTAATGTGCCATCAGGCAGGAGAGTCAGATCGACGTTGGGTGCAAACACGGGTCAAAACTGACCCAGAGTTGGCTTTCATCCTGTTGGACAGGACAGCTAACATTACTGCAAATCATGTGAAACATATTGTGATTTTAGTTTTAGTTGGGTCAAGTTAGCTACAGTTGTAAAGCTTCCCACATACCAGCTAACGTGATCCATATTACTATCCTATGTTGAAGTGTTGATTTTAGCCTGCAAGAAATTATAATCCCAAAATGTAGGTTCTTTGGAAAGAGACCCATTCAGTAAAGCAATGTTACTTACTACGATTTAACTGTTATACTAAAATGTAGCAACAATCTCATATAATTTTCAGTATAGCTCAGTTTTCTTTAAATATATTTAGCTATGCTGACATTGCTGAGCCTCTCCGGTGAAAGATGCACTAATAGTTATTGGCACAAGCACACATCTGGATTGGTAGTGGTTGCAATTTGAAACCTCACTGCTAGAGGCCGTTGAAAACTACACATGGCCCCTTTAAAGGTTTACTCATACCAAACCAAAACATTAACCAAACGGGTGAGATAAAAAATTCATACTATAAAGTTGTATAATTATGAAGTTGATGTGGTACATTTTTAGCTAACAGTTGCCTATTTAGACGTTGAGCCAATAAGGAGCCTAATATTAAGAAAATGTTCCAGGTACATGGCCGATAACCTAGGACGACAGAGTGGACAGCCTCATCCAAGGTCTTGATTCTGAAACACTTGGGCTCTCCAAAGAACTTGCTGCATGCTGCATTTCATTTTCAGACATTAGTGTGACAGAAATGCCTTTTCCTCTTTTTTTTTCACCCATCAGCGACTTTCTTTTCAGTCCCAGATGGTCCTTGGTTGAGTTCTTTAAAGTCCTTGCAGGCGTACATACATCAAAAGGCGAATTCCACATCTTTTGAAAGTGCTGTAATTACCAGTGTGAAAGCAGCACATATGTGGTGCACACTGCATCAATCATACAGTAACACCTGATTTTAATCACCTCACCATGGCTGCAGTGATCGTTCTGACACCCACAGAATAGCTTAGAGCTAAATGCCTGAAAGAGGAAAAGTGGTATATTAAAAACTATAATTTTCAGAGAAAAGGGACGACAGCCACCAGTTCTCATTGTTTTTATGAAATGAGAAAACACCCTCACATGAGGACATTGTAATAATTCTCTTCACTACAGTGAATTTGAAAAATGGGCCCTGACATCATATGAAAACACCACAGTCCACAAATAAAAACACAAAAATCTAATTTTGTTAGTTTTGATGACAAAGGAGGCTGGGGGCTTTAGGGGAGAAGTTCTGCATTCTCAGACTTGAGCACAACGAAATGGTTTTCAACAACTGTAAGCTGTTGCGTTTCTGCACTACACTTCCCAGAAATGACCTGTCAATCAAACAGTGGGGGCAGTACTGTGATGTCTCTTAGGATCCTTAAAGCAATCTTGTGTAATATTTGGGCTTTTTTGCATTTTGGCACCCATGGCATAAATAAAAGACAGCTGTACATGTTCATGTGTTATGATTACATTACTTATGATCACAAATTAAGTTATTACTCACTAGTCAAACTGTTAGAAGGCCAGATCAGCATCTGGCTTGCATCCTTCCAGCTCTTTTAGCTCATGAAAGTTGCTCACCAGACTAACAACCCAAAAAAGTTTTTCAGTCTAAAGCATGAGCATTAGAGTTAGAGCATTAGAGAGCGGCTGGGCCTACTGACTTCCTGCTCCTCCCCGAACACATGAATGGCATACATTTTGTTTACTGATACAGCTCTTCAAAACTTTTTGAAACCAGCATTATTTGTTTGTTTGTTTTTTGGCCACTTGGGGGCAGCATGACAACCTGTTAACAAAACACTGACATCACTTTATAAAGTCAATGTCACACTCTCCATAGAGCTGAGGGGAACCAAAGACCTTATAGGCAAGTCATGCCACTTGGCCGCCATCTTGGTAACGCCTCCGGGCAGCTATTTCAGACTAACAAGAGCAGGCTCCTATCTGAATGAATGGGGAGAGAGCCAGAACTGCACTTTCACTGGTCACTGGGACATAAAAACTACATGAATAGAATCAGCAGTAAAATCTAATAAAATTAAATAAAAAGCGTTTTTCCCTACTGGTTATACTTCTAATGCGCATGCATCACTACTACTGCACAGTCGAAGTAAAACAGGCCCTTACATCCGTGGAACCACATGATTGGCTGAAATATTTTTCCTGCTTTGGCTGTTAAAAGCAGACGATTGACTTTCTTGCGGGATAACCGCCATCTTTGTCTATTAGAGAGTTTTATTGAGGATGTGATTGAGTGTTGTGGCTCCTCTATAAAACGTCTCTGGGGGAACTTAGTCGAGCATTAATTCTCTGTGGGTTTGCCACTATAAATGACCCCTTTTACATTATGCAATAATTTCATCCATTGTTAGAATAGCAATAGAAAAGATATTGAGAATAGCAACTTTTTTTTGTTTATTGGAACTAATGGCTCAAATTGTAATAAAACATAGAGCATTTTTGGGAGTGTTTGTAAAGACGTTATAAGAGAAAATATCTTTTTGATTCAATGGGCTTCACATGACCTGTAACTGGCTACTACGGCAAAATAAAAGTGCCTCTGAGTTATTTTTTTTTCAAGCAGACCAGAAAATTTAGAACGCATTGCTTCCTGTGTGACTTATTTAGAGCACCAAATGGAAAAACTTTCATGAACTGTCACTTTAACTTTCAATATCTGGGTTTACATCCCATATAACATTTAACAGTGCTTTTCGTGGTATTGCATTTTGCATGCATTTTGTCTTTTGCTGGGCATGATTCTCATATGTTATTATGCAGCCCCTGGCTTATTATCTTTGGCCCTCGCCCACCACAATGTAAGTCACTGAGCCTCACCATGCTGTATGTTTCTGGTCAGTGACTCATGCAGCATGTTGAACCATGTGAAACCACAGCTCTGTGCCCTTGTGTTAGTCTGCCAGGAGGCCTACAGTACTGTCAGAGCATGCCTTACAAGCCGTTTCCATGCTCTCTCAGCGAGCAAACTTGCAAACAGCTGAGTTTTCCATCAGAAGTGGTTTCTGGAGATGTGTGGGGGGTTTTTTCCTGCCTTTCTGAGGGTGGGGGTGGAGTGACAGGATCAGGGGGATTGGGAGACCGGGCTACAGATAAAAGTGAGCTGTGCCTCAAACTCAGCTCTATGGTCTGTGCACACGTTTATTAGCAACAAAGTCTTGAATCACGCAGACTAAGATTTATTGCTGGTGGAGACAACGTGAAGAAGGTCACCATGGCCTGTGGGGCAAAACCAATCAGAGTGTTTTCTTAACTAACGAACTGTGAGATGAGTCACTTAAACTCACATTAAAATAATTACTTTTTAGAGACAAATGTTGTGTTTTGTTTCGACTTCAGGTCCAGTCTTAAATGTTTGCAGTTTGTTCAACTTCATGGAGGATTTAAAAAGAAAACACATTGTTCATTCTACTGTACTGTCACATCTCCGCCATAATGGGTGTGGATTCACTCAGTTACACATGCACAAATATGTAAATACGGGATTTAATTTGTATTTGAATTGTGATACTGTTGTCAGTTCCAAAGGTTAATTTACAGGTTGATAAATTAGATTAAGGCCTGTGTAAAGTGAAGTTTTACCCAGAAGGCTTCTTGTGTGGAACAGGAAGCAGCATCAGAGTGACCTCTAGTGGTTCCATGTACACTTCCAGTTTGGATTCAGAGAATAGAAGCTTCTTACATGTAAAGCACCCGTGCAGGGATTTTTAAACCAGGCCACTTTACATATAAACAATCTGCTGTGACAGACACTGCTCTAACATGCCAAAGTGCATTTTGCCACAGTCTATATTTTTTGGCATGCCACGAAGCATTTTCTAAGGTTGTCATATTTAATTTAATTAAATTGTCTTCAATTAACTCATTAGACTGAATAAAAAAATACTTTGATGCATCACTGTAATTGATGAAAGTCTGGAAGTTTTAGACGACTGTATCGTTTACGGGGGAAATCAAATTGTCCTCCCCTTTCTCATCAGCCATAGCTGTGCTGCCATTGAGCAAGGCAGGTAAACGCAGTAGCTCTCATGGACAGGCCTAACATTTTGCAATGTAGAGGCTTTTGCAACCTGTCGCTATTTGTAACCTTCAACTTTGGTGAAAGTTGGATGGGGAAACTGACTTAAAGGAACACTGTGTTATATAGTTCATCATCAACTTTGTTTAAAGGGTCCTGCCTTCTTTAGGCACCACATTTATTTGAAAAAAATTTACTCTCTTTTTAAGAAATGTGTCTGGATATTATGAAACTGTACAAGTTGTTGGTTTTTTCTTTTTTACCATGTAACCACAATATAAGCATGCAGGACTCTGCAGACAACTGTAACTGTACTTAACAAAACAATGCTAGGATAACCAGTATCTATTGATTTTGGCATTTGCATAGTTTTACATTATAATAATTAATTTGAATTCACAAAAAATCCTTCAACTAAATTATAGATAGAAAATGATTGCAGGTTTTACAGATTCCTATTGTGCTGTTGCAGTGAAATGTCTTTGTATCAAGACATGAGTGGTTGATGTTGAATATTCAATTAAAGACCAGTATTTCTGTCTGATGTATCACGTGTTGTAACTCTAATAACAAAATATCTATTAAGCTAGGCTGCTTTTGTCGTCTACGCAAACAACTCACTTGACTTTGATTCCTCTCCTTATTCAAGTCCCCGAAGTTTACTTGAAGATCAATGTGTTTGTCCTACTTGAGGATGTGAGATAATCAGATTGTGTGTTCAAGTTATGTTCTGTTTGTGTTTACTATTTAATTGCCCGCTGGCTCAGGCACTCAGCGCCTGGGCCAGTAGCTGATCAATAGAGCCGTGTGCGATGTTAAAAGCTAGATAGTGGGCTGATTTTGCCTTACCCGACGGTGACTAATGAGTGTGATGTGCGGTGAAGATACCGGGGTCAGAACAATCCTCACCCTTCTGAATAATGAACCCCATGCTGAGGTGCAGCAGGCGCAGGTTAACCCAGGGAAATTATAATTAGACAGAATGCTGCAAGGGTTCAAGATGTGTTCTCGTATAGATTAAACAAGCTGCTTTGATGATCAATGGCAACACAGTGACATTAGTTTGTTAATGTTCTTGCTTTTCTCAGGACCCTAACACTTGCATAGAACAAAGATCAAATATGGTAAAATCTCCAACCTGTCCGATTAACCAAGTGCTTTTGAGTCATGTGACCTTTGTTTATAACCCCTGGTCTGCTTGATAACCTGAAAAAACAAAAATATACCTAAGTAAATATTACCACATTGACTTTGACCAAAGAAAATAAAATCTAAGTGAAATTGTAGCCAACTCTTCACATCCATGTTGCTCAAGGACATCCTGGAAGTTCAAGGGATCAAACCATTGACCTTCCAGTTACAGGACAGTAGGCCTATCTCTTCTCCCCATCCCACTCCTGCTGTCTCAGTTCTTATCTACTATTTCAGAGACAGGCAAATATCAGCAAAAAAAAGGCATCAATCCTCCTCTCACTCAGGTCCTCAGTGAAGACATAGTAATCCCTCCAGTTGTGGATGTTCAGGTTCAGCTGCTGCGCCGCTGCCAGAGCTCAACCGTGACAAAGCCGCCAGATTGGAGGACAGTTATCTGGGCTCGCAACGCAGGAGACGATATGAGAGGTCGAACTAAATTGGCTCACCAGAGAGGGGAGTCGATCCTTCAGGCAATCTCCTGCTCCTCCCTTCAATGAATTGGAGGTCCCACCGGCCACCGGCTCGGCTCTGAGAAGGCCGGCCATATCACACAAATGGGGCAAATAGGAGAACGAAGTGATCCTCCGATGTCCTTGGAGTTTTGAATGACAAAGGCAGGTGAGATTTCGGTCTTAGTAGTCTTCACAGTGCTGCTGGACTCTAGCCCTGTCCCTAGACCACTTCTCTGACCTCTTGGAGTATCAATAACATGAATTTTTCATTTTCCCCCAGCATCAGAAAATCGCCATTAACCACAATCATTGTTTAGTCAACTTCTAATCAGAATTGTAACTTAAATAGCTTTTGTTGTTTTGACTCACTCTAGCACCAAACAGAAACAGAGAAAGTTAGCGACTAGCTGGTTATCAGAAGTCAAACATTTAGCAGCTAGAGGCAAATGTTTCAATCAGCAGTTAATGGACACCAGAACAAGCTAAAAAGATAGCATATTGGACTTAAAAAGACAATAGTGCATTTGCCATATAAACGTTATACTGTTGTGTTGTTTAAGCAAGTTGAATCTGTCAACCTGGGAAAATATGTAAGTTCCTTTATCTTCAGTATACTAGGAGAACAACATTTTCATCTTGTACTGTGTGTGCCAGCGCTAACTGCTAATAACCAGCGGTTTTCTACTAGACTGAGAGAAGCCAAGGTTCGTCAGCAACAAATTCACCCCTAAACATATGTCAATACTGGATTAATAATTACCCAAACCCATTAATTCTGTGTTGTGTTCTTCTCTCCATTTTCATTTTATTCTGGTTGGTCTCTATTCTGTTGAGTTTTGTCATTTCCAAATGTTTGCGGCACCTCTTTTTTTATTTTATCATTTTTTATCTTATTCATTTGTTTCCTTTTATTTGTTTCAATATGTTACAATTCCCTTTTCTTTTTCAGTTGTGTCCGTACTTTCTTGACACATTCCTGAGATTTCAATTCAGTCTACAGAGTTTACTAAATTACTATGACTCACAATACTTGTCAAGGTTAGCAGAGCTGGCTGTGAGGATTTATTAATGAGCCCTTGGCTTTAAGGAGAGTTAATAAAAAGAAAACCAGCCCTGCTCTTACCACAGGACATTGTCCATTGGTTGTTATGTTAATGACTTAGGCCTAATTAATACCATGCATATCATTAGCAAAATGAAGATTCAAATGTCAGCATGTGTTAATTACTGCTGTGGAAGTCATCTACATTTCTGCAGTGAATGTTAACCGTCTGCCAATGCTAATTTACTTGAACCGCTCTCATCTGTGCTGGAAAATGACATGTTGTATACATTTTCAAAAATAATGGAGAGGAGCAGGAAAACATTTGACAACAAATATAATGGCTGTGCTAGGTAATCTAATGACATAATTTTAGTACAGAATATTCACTTTCATGGTACCTGATTGCTCTACATGTGTTTCAGAGTTTTTATTTATACTTCTGTGTTAATGCTGTTTGACTGTCCAGCAAAACCTGTACTTAACTCTAATACAGGATGTTTTGTAGTATCAAGATAATCTTCTATGTGCATATGTGTGTGTGTTTCAGGGGGATTTCCTGATATAATCTCCAGTCCTTTTATTCCTAATAAATGTCATTCAGTGTGCCACAAATCCCTCAACTGATTGTTGTTGTTGAGACAACATGGGAAAAGGCCACTTAACCACCTCACCACCAAAAAAACAAAACATGAAATCTCGTGATTTTTATTTTTTCTACAGATCACCACAATGTTGTAAACAATAATCTTGAAATAGGCCAGACTTTATCAGAAATTCATATAGAGTATTTTTGTTCCTCCCTTTAAAGGGTTAGCGGTAGACCTTAGAAACCTGTACACTAACTGCATTTAGATTTTCTCGCTATACTCTGCCATGGTAAAATGTTATGATCTGCTAATTATCCCATCACATTTGTGCTGCAGGGTTTCTCCTGCCTCTATATAAGCAAAGGAGAAATCTCCTCCATGACCATGTGGCACTGGTAATATCATAAATGCTGTCATACAGGCTGTCGGAGCAAATGTAAGTATTATATATTAATGCATTATTATAATCATTATTATGACTTAGCTCACTTAGCTCTAAATGTGTCAAGTAATGCCGATAGTTTTAATTGTCCAGGGTTTGAAAAATCCACCTGTGAGGTCACTGCCTCAACCTCAGCACAATGGAGGTGACCTTTCATTCAAAAGCATTCAACCGCATATCTGTCGAGAAGCAGTGTTCCTGTTTTTCAAGACAATCCACGGAACATGCTGTTAACAATTTTCATAGGAACTACTTCTTTGGTAAAAAAAATAGTTTGAAGGACAAGTGTTAACAATGAGGTCTGTGGATTATCCAGTGGGAAGTGAGATTTGTGTGTGTGTGTGTGTGATTTGGGTCAACCAACCATTAATTTAGGTTATAGATGTCCTTGCTTTGAGAGAGACGTGCCAAAAAGTTGTGCTCAAATTGCATAAGATTATAGTAATGCAATGATGATCTCTGCCAACTTTAAACACATCCTTAATTAATCCTCAACTTGCACACATATGCACACATAATTAATTGATATACACGCGCACCCCCACTGCTGTCTCAAACAGTGCTTCCCTGCTGAGGAAGTTAATTGTCAGGTTAGACAGTTCGCCTCCAGAGGATTTGTGCTGTGAATTATAATGATTTTCACTTTTTCCACTGTCAGTGTTGCCTGTTGACTTTGGGATGAATTATATTACATCCCAAAGTACCACGTGTGTTGAGTAGGTGCTGTCAGCAGTAATAGATTCACTGGTCATCTATGGATTTAAATAGTAAATCATGAATAGGAAAATTCATGCTTTATCATATACGTAAATGGGGTATTGTTTAATATTTCTACACTCACTGTTGGTAATTTGATATTTTGACGTAAATAAGGTTTTACTAATAGGAACACCTCACTGCTACTACTCCAAATTAATAATGTACATATTAATATAAAATGCTGCTATCAATTCTTCTGCCATTGTTTGCATTATTACTATACTGGGTAGGGCAACCGCTACGTCTAGCACTTATAGTAATGACAAATTAAAGTATAGTTTGACATTTTGGGAATATGGATATGGAACATATGCTTTTTTGTTTTCTGACCTAATGTTAGATGAGAAAATCGATACCACTCTCATGTACGAAAGATAAATATGAAACTACTATCAGCAGCTAATTAGCTTAGCTTAGCATAAAGACTGAAAAAGGGAAGCAGCTAACCTGGCTCTGGTTCAAAGGTAACAAAGTCAAAGTCCAGCACCTCACTCTGGTGTTAGATCATTGTTGCAAAAACTGAAACAACAGCCTTTTATGGTTATGTGGCAGAGTATTTCAAGTTAGTGAACTTTAGAGGTACGAATAGAGAGGGATTTTGTTGCCTTTGGACAGTCAGGCTAGCTGTTTTCCAGTCTACTAAGCTAACTGGCTGCTGGCTGTAGCTTTAAATTTACCATACAGACACGAGAGTGGTATTTCCCAACATGTCAAACTATTCCTTTAATTAAAATATTTATAATAATACTAGTCAAGTAGTACTACAACTAATGATAGTTCTAATAGCCTCTTCAACTCCTACTGCTTCTGCAAGGCTAAACTGCTAATTCTGCTAGCACTTATGGTAGTAGCTCACTCTACATCCAAAGTTATTACAACTATATTTTAAATTTAATTTTCTTCTCCTTGTTCTGGATATTTATCCTCATGGATCTGTGCTCAGATATGATGTCAGCTGATAAAACAAATTCACGGAGGCGATCTTTAGAAATGCACTCTTGTCCTCAATCAGCTGAATATGATTGTTCTCCTCAGGCTAAAGAACAGGCGACTGGACTCAATATATTTTCTTTGTTCAAGTGTTTCCCCAGAGTGCTGGAGATGGGACAGGTCTCTCCTCTGCTTCTTTCTTTCAGTCATGTTGATTTCAAAGTCAAAGAAGACCTTGAGAAGCAAATGTGCATATGTCACACATTCTTCTGAAAAGATATATTGCGCAGAAACATACATAGTCTTCTTGATAAAATAAGCAATACCAGTTTCTCTGTACTTTTAAAATTCATAGCTAAATAATTCAGCAGTCTGTCATTATCACTTCCACCCCAGGAAGAGCAAACGCCTTAAAACTTCAGAAAGGCAAGTGGGTGTCCTCGCACTTCATCGCCTCCCCACGCTGCAACTAAATCTGGCATTATTGTAATTAATGAGATGAGTTCATTAGTGCTCTCTGGGTTAATGTGTTGTCCTACGGCAGATTAGTGAGGGATTTCAATGTTGCTGGAGCATCCTAATTAGATCACAGTGGGTGCAACCTGCTTAAATAGATGGAATAATGAAAGTCGTCACTCTTCGCAGTGGCAACTTGATTACTACACCCTATCTCTCCTCATAAAAGGCCCAACATTCACCTGGAACAGGACTCAATGAAATGGATTCAATTATATGTATCAATAAAACAGTAACAGCACTTTCTTTTCAAGTTTGGATTGGACTTGTTCTGATGTTGAGGATTAGTGGCCAAAACTGCCACCTAAAGGACAAAGAGGGTACTGCAGTCATGGATGAAGGTTTGAGGCTAAATAATTACTGCTAATTTCAGCAACAACAAAAAAACATTTTTCTCAAGAGTTGGTAGAGAACAAAACAGAGAACTGCTGGTTGTTTAAATAAGCAACTGCTTGCTAACAAGTTTGCTGTAACAACTTTATAAAAGTTGATAATTTCTCCCAAATGTACCTTTTTATATTATTGTTAAGAAGAAGAAAAAAGCTAATTAAACTGTCAGGGCCTATTCTTGAGTTTCCTCTGTAGTTTTTTGCAACTTAGCAATGTTAGCTCTTTGGCAACCTGGAGTGAGTTATGATACTTTAGGTAAAATCAATAACATGGTGGTTGTTTTATCAGCTCTGTATTTCAGTGTTTATTGACTGAATATATTTATATGAGACTTAACCGTGGGTGTGGATTTGTTGCGATGACTTGCTTCTGACATCGGTTTTCTAAAATCCAGGCTACAGTCCTGAACTCAGTGAGCATAAATACAAACTCACAACCTTGTTCTGTATGTCTAATTGTATCAAATGTGTTTAGTAGCTGGCATTTGATATGTGTACAATTCTAGCAGTAATTCTATTGTTTTGCATGATTTCTTTATTTAGTCTATTTGGGTGTATGACATTGCACAAATCCAAATATCCCTTCTTTTGTTTCCTTGTGTTTGTCTCACATTAATCCCACTGCCTTGAAGCGGTTGTCATCATTTTCTCTGTTAAGCTTCTAAAATTAACCTAATCTTCTTTGCTCGTCCCATCCCACCCACTCGCCTTGTTGTTCAAGCCCACTCGCTCATCTAGTGTTTTTTAGCGTTTTCTAAGAGGAGAATGTTGAGATGAGTGGCATATTACACTCCAACAGTAGAAACACCAAGTGACATTGTGATTACGATGCAGAGAATGTTGTCTTTGAGATAGGCAGAAGAGGAGAGGGAGGAAGAGGGGGGATTATGAGGCTAATTCCCTTATAACTTTTTCCCTCATTAATCTCTGTGGAGGGATACGAGATTCTTTAAATGCTAATGTCCAATAAAGATGTCAGCGGTGACATTTTACAGTGGCGGCGCAGATGTGAACAAAGTTGACCATGTTTTTGTGGAGGAACTTTTCTCACTTTCCTCATATTACTTGTCTCACATATTTGAAGAATCCTCTCTCGGGATTAGACACAAATGAGTTATAATCAGCAGTACGCATACTTCCGCTTCATTGGCAAGTTAGAATCGCAAACATCTTGTGCCAAGGTCGAACGTAACAACTCCTCTTGTCCTCACAAATAATTAATAACTCACTTTTTCAGAGGAATCAAACGTTTATTCAAACACAAGTTGATTCTGTTTAATTCAAGCACAATCAACTCTATTTACAAGAAATTAGTGGAGGTCAATATGGCAACAAAGGACAGTCAAAGGAAACCCTGCATTTCCTTAAAAGCACCCGTAGATAACCTAAAAACAAATGGCCAATACATCACAGGGGCCTCATCTAGTACTTCACTTCCCGAACCACTCCTTACAACCCCTCTATACAGAATTAGTGTCCAAAAGGTAGAAAATGAAATGAACTGTAGCTCCTTCCTTGCTTTCCTGTTCCAAGGACAAATCATTCTCTGAAAATCCCTTCTGAAGGGATATGATCCTTTTGGACACGCTGTCATTCTGCTGAGGCTCTTATGCTGACCACGGCCCAGACGCTGCCAAGCCCTTGTCAGCGTCACCGCCATTCACACGGAGTTAAATGAGACTGTGACGACACTAAAGGTTTGCATAATATCGATCTCTGTTCTCATAATCTCTGTAAGCAAACCCGGCATCCTTCTTGCTGTGGGGGATTCGTCCAAATGGCGCGTGGTCGTTGAAACACGTGTCGAAGACTTCATCCACTATTTTCTCCGCCTCCTTTCGGCTAATGTTCCGCACAGCCAGGATGGAGCGAAGGGCACGGCCTCTGACACACTCCTGTCCAAGGAAAAACATTTATCTAAGTGTTAGATTAGAGACACAAACCTGAAGCCTGCCAGTAAAAATTGCATTTATCCCAGTGCAGGTACCTGATGATGCTGCTTCAAGCCGAAGTTGAATCTGGCGGCTTCATTGCTAAAGGCGCAGTCTCCACTGAGGTTAGCTGCCCGGATCTGATATAATGACAAAAAAACCAAACAGTCTTTGGATAATCAAGAAACCAAACTTTTAGGTCAGCAGGATGAGGATATTTGACTAATAAAAAAAGGTTTTAAAATGTGTTTTTTTTAGCTCAAACAAAACAATGTAGTTGAAGAAGAAAATGCGATGTGGAACCGAGCAGTTCTGCCCTTTCTCACGTCTCAATCAAAAACTAACAAACCATTTATGAGACTGGTGATGCTGTAAATACTCACTAGAGCACCAAATGTGTATCAATCTGCGGCTTAAAATAGTCCCCCTCCCAAAAAAAACAACATGCAGCATTTACTCCTGTTTAGGTAACATTTGGTAAAAACTACAGTGCACAGCTGTTTTAGGAAACTGTTTTAAAGAAAGTATTTGTGATCTGCTTTAAAAGATTAACTTCCTTAAGAACCAATGAGCTTGGGGGTGAGAGCCACAGATAAGGCAGTGGTCGCCAGTCCTTACATTTTACATTTATTTAGCTGATGCCAATTGGGGTTTTTCCTTTTAAAGATTTTAAAGAAGAAAGAAAAATATTTGGAAATCACAACAGTCAATGCTGCCTAATAGGAATCTAGTTACAAATCCCTGCCTTACTACCATATAATATAAAACAGTAGGTGCATTTCTCATAACAGATCATACAAACAGCAACACACAGTGGACTACCTGCAAAAGCCCATAACTTTCAGTATGGCATAAATCAATTTCAACAGTACAAAGTTATACATTGCAAGAGACTGGACAGGATTCACAGTTATGCTTTTACTGTTTGTACTGTAATGTGTTTACAGCGCTTATCATTGTAATACTAAGACTGTATTATAGCACAACAAAATTAGAAATGTAACCACGGGAAACATCCTTAGGCTGACGTTCCTGTCTGTCTAGCCACAAATTCTCATCCACATCACAGTGTTCAATTCAGGACACATTTACAAAAAAAAGTCCAATAAATATGTATAGAAAATATGCTTGACAGATTATGACGTGTTCAACCATTTAGTATGTAATGACTTACTGTAATGCAATAAACTTATGCCTAGATATTTTGGAGGGTAAGATTATTCAACAGAGAACAAACATAATACACTGATCAACATGACATAAGCAATTGATAAGAAACAGCAGACAACTGTACATAATAACTTGCAAAATGTGTCAAAGCATTTGCAATTTGCTCAAAAGAATGAGAAATTCCTTTTATAACGTGCACAAATGACTACATGATGTGGAGGTGTGGATGTGGTAGTTTAGAGAATTTTAAGTCTAATCTGAGAAATGTACCAGGACGACTAAAACTGTAAGTTGCTTACTGTAGCGTGGAAATGTGAAACTGAGTTTTTTTTCACGGACTTTGGGAGCATTTTCATGTCAAAGAGCGCTAACAGTACACTTTTTGCCCACATGAGAAATTCATTCGCTTCTCGTGTATTAGCTCTAACTTACTATTCTACATGTAATGATAGACAACAGAAACACAATGTCCAAGATGAAACTAAAATCACACAATAATCAAAGTTACCATTGCACATAAATGCAACCAGTACTGAGCACATTGGGGCTCACCTCAGAACAAGCCAGATGTCTGAAGTTGTTGAACCAGTCCACGTGGGCCCGGCAGTGGTCAAAGGAATGAATGAGCTCATGTGTGACCACTCGTGTCATATGGGACTGCTGGTGGATGTTGTTCTGACACAAGACGATCTGCAGACAAACAAATCTCATTCAGGTGGAGCAGTCAAAATTCTTTCAAGCCCTCAGAAACCTGCTTTATCTTTAGAGAGAGATCTCCTTCTTACTTGAGAGGAAGCTGCATCAAAGCCACCGCTGACCGTCCCGTCGCAGTCTTCACAGGAGAAATGTCGCTCTTTAAACACTTTGCTGCGTTGAGAGGAGAAAGTAAAGGGGTCATCTTGGTGCCACTTCTTTTTGTCTGTTCCCATTTAAATTACTGTGAAATTGTTGTCACAAAATGCCACCGAAGCAGATCACACATAGAGGAACGGCCAATAAATATTTGGGCAACTGGAATATTAACCAGGAAATTTAATATTGTTGCACGTATGTAGTGGATACTCTAAACACAAACGATAAAAGGACACATTGCATTTAATTTGATATTAAGATTAACATGCACATTTCAAAAAGCAATATCAAAGCTGTGCTTCTAGAAATACATTCGATTAATTAATGATTAATTTATCTTGATGCCTGTTTATATGGGTATACTGGAACCTCTTATTACTGTGTAGTAATATCAGTGGCAGCAAATACTGTCTAGGAAGTTCAGTCCCAGGTTGTTTGCAGGGACCTAAGAGATAACGTAACAGTAACGTTAGAAGATCAGTGATAAACACTCACCATCCTGAACTTTTCATGGCACTGAGGAGGAGTTTGGCATACGGACCTGAGAGAAGCAGAGACCAGTCAGAGCTTGTTAGTATAGTTAGCATGTTACACTGACAGAAACCACTGCTAGCTACACTAGCTAACGCTAAATGCTGCTACTCTGACTACGAGATTAATACGTTCACATTGCGCAGGTATTTACATCACAAATAGAAACATCTTAGTAAGACAAAGTATCTGTCTTCACTGCTGAGATGACAATCCCTTTACAGGAGTAGCTAGCTAGAATACTCACTAGTTTCCATTGCGAACTGTAACATGACCTGACACTTGTGGTTGAAAGTGAACAGGCTCTCCCCGATTGATCCCTTCTTGTACTTCCCCGTGTTCCTCTCCGGGAACAAATTGTATCCATATTCCTCCTCTTGTTTAGTTTGATCCATTGCATTAAATGTTGTCTACAATCTGGAAATGTTAGCATAAGTTCCCCCCCGGTCAGCTAACGTTACCGCTAGTTAGAAGCAAGAGAGGTCATCACTGTTTTGTAGATCACGTGGTAGCTATAGGTCAAAGGTAATAAACGGGAAGCTGTATTTCTAATTTGATTTACATCGCTCTTATACAAAAACTTAAAGAAATATTAGTCTCTGGAAAATAATATAAAAACGATGTAAAATGCGCACATTCAATGCAGTTTTGCTAGAGAGTAGTATACGGCATAGATCGTCTATTTAGAACGTGCAGGCAGGTCGTCAACTCAAACCTCGACCTGTGGACCGAGACCAAATCTGACCCATCAAGCTAGTGATGATAGTTTGATAGATAGACAGCTCTCTTGATAAAAATGTGTAACACGACAAGACAAATGGGCCCAGTGGCCATCTTTCATGTGCACATTTGTATATATTTTGTTTTGTTTGTTTGCTTCTTTTAAGGGGGAGGGCTAACATTAGCCTACTTCATTCCAAAACCCGTTGGCTGTAAGTTAGCACATGACATTACAAAGCCACATAAATGCTAATGTCCAATCAATTTCATTTCTTTAAATCCAACAACAAAAGGCCGTAAAACTGTCAACATATGGGTCTCTTTTAACATCTTTACCTAATATAGATCACCCCTGGCAAAGCTATTGTTATGCGTCTTATAAAATTGTATACTGCTCTGCATACTTCTCTATGTCCCATGTACACTTTATTCCTGTTTTAGCAATAAATTTAGGGGGAGAGGAAAGAATAAAATCGGAACCTGTTTACCTTTTAGATCGGTTGTTTGTGGGCAAACTGCTAATTGAGTGAAAGTTTTTGGAGTAAGTTATCGTTATCGCTTGTGACATAGACGATCTTTGGTTACGTCCTGCGCAGGCTCAGCAGCGCAAAGGCTGCTGGTACTCCACGCGGCTGTCATGGCTCCGAACGTAAACAGAAAGTCCAATAACGGCACAATTAGTTTGCAGTTTTTAGCCAAATTAACTGCAGCTACACTTTAACTGTAATTACCAGCCGGAGAAAGAAGTGCCAGGTACTCGCAAGGTTCAAGTAGCTACAGAGTCACTTACAGTTACGTTCTTTCTTAAATTGTTTGGTATTTCTGCTAGCTAGCCTCAAAAGCGTGACAGGGTGATTCTCGTGTTTTCCTCTTGGCTGCAACTCGGACTTCAAGAAAACAGCTACAGCAACGAATGTTAAGAATTTGTCCCAAACAAATGTCTGTTTCACAGGGAATCACATGTCGGGGGGAAACAAAGCCATCGAGTTACAGCTTCAGATGCGGCAAAATGCGGAGGATCTGCACAGCCTCATGAGGGACCTGGAGAGCTGGGAGACTGACATAAAGAAGAAGGACGAGGAGCTGAGGACGGGAGGACTTCAGGAGGCCCAGGTGTGTCCCTGTGTGTAGACACCCATCTCAGGAGAGGGTAGTGCTCTGGATGATCTTAAGGTGTCAGCAGCTTGTTGTCTCTCTGTTGTAGAAGAAGCTCCCGCCTGTGCGCAACAAAGACTACAAAACAAAGATGAGGGAAAAGAAGAAGAAAAAGACAAAGAAGGAGCCAGCAGGCAACGGTGACGCAAGGGGAGAGGAGCCCAAGCAAGCCTCAAAGATTAAAGGCTACGACTATCGATCATGGGACAAGTTTGACGTGGTGTGCTTTCTTATAAAATATACTTAACATGATCTTTGAAATCGTGGAGTAACGTTAGATTACAAAAGATTTATTCTTCTGTGGTCGCAGGATAAGGCTCTGGCAGAGATGGATAAGGAGGAAAGTCCTGCAGAGTCAAATGAGTCCGACTCCGAGGAAGCTGCAGTTGATAAGGAGAAAGCACTGGCTGAGAAAGATAAGGTCAATACTCTGAGACATACTGCAACATAAACAAAAAAAGAAGAAGGCTTTCCTAAAGCTGTTTGCGCTTTTATTTTTCAGGGAAACACGTTTTTCAAAGCTGGGAAGTACGATGAAGCCATTGAGTGTTACACCAGAGGGATGGGTGCAGATCCATACAGCCCTGTGCTTCCCACAAACCGAGCCACCTCCTTCTTCAGACTCAAAAAGTAAACAGCACAGATTATATGGCTGATGAATTGCGCTATAGAATCCTTTTCAGTACATGTACCAACATTAAGATGCGTGCGCATGCAGTCTTACTCTTGATAAAAAAAATTTTTTAAAGTTTTGTTCCCCTGCAAATCACTGAGACTTTGTCCTTTGCAGGTATGCTGTGGCAGAGTCCGACTGCAACTTGGCTATCGCTCTGGACAGCAACTACTTCAAAGCGTACGCCCGAAGAGGAGCAGCACGGTTTGTGCTGAAGAAATATGAATCTGCGCTAGAAGGTGACAAACTGTTAAAAGGATTAGATCATCTGTTTAACCTTGAGTGCTCTGAGATAACAACACAAATCTATTTCTGGATAGATTATGAGATGGTTCTGAAGCTTGACCCCGGGAACGTGGAAGCACAGAATGAAGTGAAACGAATCAAAGAGGTGAGTGTGAAAGGATCCTTTTCGGGGGTAAGCCTCACTTCTCAAGTCTTGTTCTCTTTTACTTAGTCCCTTTCCCCCGGCTGGTTTCAGACCCTCGGCCATCAGGCACAGGCCGTCACGAGCGAAGCCGCACAGCCACAGGAGGCTCCCACAGCGGACCCTGAGCAGCAGAGGCGACAGGTGGAGCAGCAGAGGCGACAGGAGGCGGTTATTCAAAAAGACAGAGTAAGCTTTGCTGTGGTTTGCCACTTGTGCTGCAGTGTCCCAGCTGGACTCATCAGCTCACATGTCAGAGGCTGGTAAATTAAAGAAGCGCCCAAATGTCCGTACGAGGAGTCAATTTTAACGTTCTTTGTAAGAATTAATCATTTGGCATTAAGCCTCATTATGTTCACAGACTCACATAGTGTGTGGTAATTTTGCAAACTTACTCACTCATGTGCCTTTCAGGGGAATGCTTATTTCAAAGAGGGGAAGTATGAAGCGGCTGTTGAGTGCTACAGCAGTGGCATCGAGGCAGACAGCATGAACGTCCTACTGCCCGCCAACAGAGCCATGGCCTACCTCAAGCTGGAGAAGTAAACCCAAACATTAATTTGTCCGGCACATTTTTCTAGTTAAGAGTAAAAATAAGAGAAGACAAAAACGATAACACTTTCCCGCGTTCGCTGCAGATATAAGGAGGCAGAGGAGGACTGCAGCAAAGCCATTTTTCTGGACAGGACGTACTCCAAGGCCTTCGCCCGTCGTGCCACCGCCAGAGTGGCCCTAGGAAAACTGAAGGAGGCTAAACAAGGTGCTGTATAGAACAACGCTGTTCTCTAAAGGCAGCAACAACAACAATTATATTTTGTCTGGGGTTTTTTTAACACATGGAGACCAAAAAGTCACTTATCTAGCTGTATTCTTCTAGAAATCTGTGTTGCCACAGTATAGTTAATTTCATTTTCATCTTTTCTTTTGTTTCAACATTGGTCTTTTGGTGTTTTCAGCCAGTTCACAGTGTAGGGCCACGTTATGTTCTGTTCTGTTTATTTTTTACATCAGCTTCAGCATGAGTTGTCTTAAAATGAAACTGACAAAAAGTGCACTGAAATAATATCAGCAAGGATTATTGTTATCAGTTATTGACTGTGTGTGTTTGTGTGTTACAGATTTTCAGGAGGTGTTGAAACTGGAACCAGGGAACAAGCAGGCCCTGAATGAGCTCCAGAAACTCCAGATTGTATGTTTCCAGATCCAGTTATTAGTGAACAGTGTTAGATCCAGTGAATCAGTAAATGATAAAGAAACAGTGCTATAAAATATAAAGAGCCGTTTTAATTAGGTTACTGCTAAAATACACTTCTGCATTACAGAAACACAATTTAAATCTCTTTTTTTTTTGGTGTTGGTTGTTTGTAACATCATTATGGCGAGTTTTATCCTCTAATGTGCTTTAAGTCCCTCTGTCTATGAGAAACGACATAAGCATAAATGTTTAAATTTCAGTCTGAAGTACAGATTACTAACGGACACGTCAGATTTTATTAGGTTTGATCTTCTGCTGACTTCACTTCTCTGTTCTTAATGTCATTGTGTTGTGTTAGGACATGGGTTCCAGCAGCCTCCTTCAAACAGCAGACAGCACACAGAGGAGAACAGTCCAGCCGTTTGACAAACCAACACATCTGCGGTCAACGGTGAGTTTAGAGTTAATGTTAAAGCAGGAGAATGTGCGTTATTCCAAATTCGAAAAGCTCATGAACGGAGACTGTTTAAAGTGAATCAGGAAATTGTGATAGAAAATAATTTCTGTCGATTGACAGAAAGTTAATCTATAACAGTATTGACAATCATTCATTTGTTCTGTTGTTTCTATGAAGGTCATCGCTATAATGACTTATGCATATATTTATAACATGATATAATGCGTCCGTAAGACATTATAACAGTTGTTATAATCACTTACAATTATGCATTAGGCGCTATAGCACAGTTCATAACGTATTATGACCTTTTGATTTAATGTTTTATAACTAATAGTAATACCAGTTTATATCAACCGACCATGTTCCGTAACCACCGACTCTGCCTTGTTATGAATACACTTTAGTCACCATTTACAGTTAGTGATATAAAATGGAATAATAGCGATGACTTTCATAGAAAGTGTTACCAAAAAAGATTTGTTGAACACAAATTTAAAGATGTGCTAGCTTTTCTTCATCTTATATGGTAAATTTAATTTGAACTTGGCAGTCAGAGAAAATAAGCAACTTGAAGACATTACTTTAAGCTCTAGGAATTTGTTATATAGCATTATGTAGGCTACATGATTAATTGAATACTTGAAACACATTGTAGATTAAACAATTTGTACTTGTGAAAGGCAGATAAAGTTCTTGTTTAATTTAGTTCTGTAGTTCACTCCCCATGTCTACAACATGCTTATAGTTAGCTATTATAGAATAGACATCAATGTAACCTGAACATCTGGATTTTCTAACTTTGTTTTTTGTAGTAACTTAGAATTTAATCTATATAGATTGACAAACACAGGCTTATTGTGTTTTGAAATAGTTATTGAATAACCAGGCCATCATGTTGACTGACGCTGAACATTAATGCTCTTCAGAAACCTCTAAGGAGGATTGATATTGAGGAAGTGAGTGGAAAGGTGACGGTGCTTGAGGTGGAGTCAGGTGGGTCCAAGTCCTTCATCCAGGAGGTGATGAGGGAGGCTGAGGATGAATCGTCTCCACTGTCGACATCACCCAGCGCCAAGATGATCAAGATCGAGGAGATGGCAGAAGTCCCTTCACACTCATCTGACCAGTTAGTTGCACTACCTCTTCTTCTTCACAATACTGGTTATTCTTTAGATTCTGGGGGATTTTCGCCACGTCTGTAAAGCACTGAATGGTGCATTATGTTGTGGAACGATTCCCACTTAGTAAACAGATGTTCTGTTTCCCAGAGTTCCAGCTAGCAGAGAGACCAAACAACCTGCGCAGGGGGAAATCGCTCATCCTCCTGAACCGTCAAGCACCCCCTCCCCGACAGTAACAGACCCGCCTCCTCCACCCACCAACAGCTTCCAGCTGGAGGCCGACCTCCGAAAGATCGGAAACCAGCCTGAAGTGATTTACAGATATCTGAGGGTGAGCTGTGTGTTTGAAAATATCAAACCTGGCTGTTTACACTGTCATTTTTTATATAATTTATATCAACCTGGTCTGAGGTCAACAGATCTCATTTGAATCTCATTTTGAAATACCAGCAAATACGGCTTAAATCTGAAATCTCAATTTCTCAGAGAAGTTTTCAAAATGTATGATGAATTGGACAAAAGGGGTGCTGAAAACAACCAAAATATGAAGATTACCTCGCAGTGTTTTGTTTTAACGGAATTTCTTGGCCTTGTTTGTGTTCTCGTCTTGCAGCAAATCAAGCCCGAAGCGTACAGAAACATTTTCCTCAACTCCCTTGAACCTGACATTCTCAATCAGATCCTGAGGACGCTGCATGGTTTCTATATCAAGTGAGTTTCAAGAGATGCTCAGAGGAATAAAAATCAGCATTGCCAAGTTGCATGTGTAGCTTTGTACTGTGCAGTAACATCAGTCTTGTGCAGGAATGAAGCACCGGCCATCACACTGGAGATCCTCAGGAGTCTAGCAAGTGTAAGGCGCTTCGACATGGCTGTCATGTTCCTGTCGTCTCCGGAAAAGAAAGGTTGACTCTCTTTGATGTGCCATTGCAGATGACACATACTTTTCGCTCAATGCATTTCACCCGCACATTCTGTCATATTGATGATGGCTGTACTGCTTTTCTCCCCCCCCCCCCCCCAGTGCTTAAAGAAGTGTTTGACTTCCTTCACCAAGCTGATCTGGAGGGATCATCTGTCGCAGCCTTACAGAAGAAGTACGGTGTGTGATGCTGGGATTTCAGACAAATCTGCAACTTCTGTAGACTTTAAATTACAACACAGAGCACCTCATCGTTTTACATCAAGCCAACTAAACAATGTAGTTCTATTCTAATTCTGAATAAACTTTCATTAAAGTGGACTGCTGTGTAGTGGCCCTTCTCCTGTCAAAACGCTGATGTCATCATCTTTCTATATTGATAACACTGTTTATTTAAAGTTGGAAGTTGGAAATTTACAAACTGTACATTTTAATTCTGAGCTTCATGCATTTTAGTGTTACAGCTGATAAAAACAGAGTCTGCAACAGCTAATCAGCAGCTTTACAGTGTAATGTTTAATTATTTTCTGCTCAACTGCTTCCATAAATTTACAAGTAATTTTTATTTTGAGGGTTGTTGAATTCAAACTTTATGCAGCTTTATGGAAACTTTACACCAATGACCACTTGACCTCTTGGTTGAAATTCATTTTATAAACATGTTGGTGTGTTGCAAAATGGAGGCAGATGAGGACATAGTATAGGGGATTATACGCCAACCAGAAGGGGTGTTATATTAACAGGAAGTGTGAAATTACTACTGTACTCTCCCTGTTTGAATGTTCCATTCTTTAATCTACCAAAAATGATCTGACATTTTTGGATAAACCAGCTCCGGTTTGACTGTGGAGAATGTGTGTGTGAACGATAAGGGACTAAGTTTGAGTCTCAAGTGTTTTTAGAAAACTGAACTACAAATAAAGGTGTATTTTGTTATGTGTGTGTGTGGACTGTTGTTGAGTCAATAACTACAGAAGTAGAGTCGTTTATAACTCAGGATTACTTAATCTCAGATGTGTCACTTGGGTGATGAATAAGCATTGTGTAATCAGCAAAAGTACAGTTGTTCATTGTTTCTTAAGTATATTAATAGTGCATATTGTTTGGCAAGACAAATGGGAATACATTATGAAAGAAAATTAGATTAGCCTTATGTAATTAAAACCCAACAATGTATTACTCAAGCACACACTCCATAGGTCCTTTCTCTATACTTTTCTAATCTTGTTCAGGGTCACAAAGAGGTTGGAACCTGGCCCAACATGCATTGTGCAAAGGGTAGGGAAACGCCCTGTTTAGGTCCTTCATAGTCAAGAGTAAGCAATGCTTGAGCAAATATAGCCATTCAAAAGTGTCATTAATAAAAGGATTACCAATCTATAACTTTGTGCCACACTGTACAACTGCACACTGTTGCAGATCTGGAGAATGTAGATTGCGCTGAGTACAGTTCGTCCAGTGTTTCAACATCCACACCAGTGAGGATCTGCAATGAAAAGCACATAAATTACAGTTAGAAAAGATATCAGCTGCGAACTACATCTTAATGCACTCAAACCTCTCAACAAAAGCCTACCTGAGACACTGAGCGTGTCATTGACCATCACCGTCTTCCCAGTGAGTGTGTTCTCAGCCTGGCAGCTGATGGACTCTTTTAAAACGTGGCGGTTCACAGTGATGTCAATCACACTACCCGTCACTGTCTTCCCATACAATGTCCATGAGAAGCTACAGGAAGGAGAGCACTCGGCTGAGCACGTGAAGCTCGCTGTGACCCCAATTTCAAGAGATTCTGGTCCTGCAATGATCACATCGTTTGGTCCGTCTGCAAGAGAAGAGCCACAAATCCAGTACAAGCCAAATCACGGTCTTTGTTCTAAACTAACTTAAACAGGGACAAATATGCAGTTCAGTCATTTGAAGATGAATAATTTCTTAGTTCAACCGCTGATAGTGATTACCAGGCACCATCACTGTGTTTTCTTGAGTTCTTAATCTTATGTAGTGAGGATTTATTCACATGAGATCTATCATCATATTCATGCTGTAAGTGCTCCAACTATGTGTCGCATAACACTGTGTATGTGAAAAAATGAATGGAGATTTTACTTCTGGAATCAGGGGAGTCCAAAAGAATCATCCCACGTCACAACTCTGTTGACTGTAAATTCTTGCTCAGAGGTAGGGTCTTTCTCCTACTTGCCACCCGGAGCAGCACAGACGTGTTCTGAGCCTCACAGATCAGAGTTCCATAAAAATGTAATTGATTTAACAATTTGATTTGTTTAATTTAACACAGAAGAATATTTTGCCAGTAAGAAGTTATCTGTATTCAACATGTATAGAAGTTTAAACAAAAAACATTACTCATGTGGATTGCACATAAATCTACAATATGATTCAGATGAAATGCCGATGAATGGACCTTTGCACCTGGGGAAAAGTTTTATAATTACTTTCAGATATTTTAGTGTATTGTGTGATCCATTTAATTTAATTGTATGTTGTTATGTTAGTAGTTGCCACTGTATGGGTTTTGTGGTCAAAGATCAGTGGTCGACTTCATGATTGCATCATCAGAGCTGCAGCTACATGTCCACAACAGTGACCCAAACCCAGATACGTAGTAGAAGATGGATGGATGGTGATGCCACTAGATGCAAGTGCCAAATTAGCAACATAATAAAATATCATCGCTTTTAGAAAAGAAAAGAAAAGTCTAATTGCCTTAAGATATGGATGTATGAAAGGCTTAACCTGTGTGGCTCTTACAAGGATTAATGTTAGGGAAATACTTGATCGGCTTCAGAAAACCACACAATTGAGTTTCCACAGACTTAAAAATACAACTAGCATAAACATTTAACTAAAATTAGCTTGCATAACTGCATTAACTAAAATAAAATGCATGAGTCATTATAGCTCATGTGCCTGATAGTGTGACATTTTGTGTTCATTTTCTTTTATTCTAAGCATACACCAAGCCTTAGGCATGGCTTCCATGTTAGTTTATGAGGAAGCAGAAAATAATTCTTAATCTCTTTCCTCTCTTTTTTGTGCCCACTTATCCTGCCTCACTAATGAGGTGACTGTGATGGCCCCAGTATACTTACAGTTTACTTGCATATTGTAGCCAACAGACTGGATGGGGGCCCCCCCTCTCCCACCACACATTGGTATAAACCATCATCTTCCTCCAGGAGAGGATTGAAGGTCATCGAGATGTTTTCAGGGGAGAAATGCACTCTTTCATTTGCTGGCATTGGGCTGTTGTTCTTTAGCCATGTAATGGAGGCTGGGTTCTGAGGGCCATCACACTGCAGAGAGAAAGACATCCCTGCCACTGGTAGGGCCTGGGAGGTGGGGTGGACTGACATGGGGTCTGTGCAGAGAGAACGTTCAAAACAGAGAGCATGAACATGAAAGACATAATGTGATTTGTTTTTTCATACCATCTTTTTTTATTTAAAAATCAGGTGGGAGCAATATCACAGACTCACCAATGACAGTGAGGTTCATAGTGGCGGTAATGGTAGCCAGAGATTCAGTGTTGGTGGCCACACAGGTCAGAGGCTCAATTTTAGAAGTAGGGTAGTTACTAAAAGTCACATGCAGCTTATTTTCAATGTATGTTGTATTCCCCTGATGCAAGATGGGTATATTGACTTGGTCACCCTGGAAAGTCTTCCCCATGTACTGCCATGTAATGCTGCAGGTCGGGATGCATGCGACCAAGCATGTGAATGTGGACAGCCGTCCCATAGTCACTGTGCTTTCACCAGCAATGCTAATATCAGCTACGGCTAGGGAAGGAGTTGGAGAAAAAGTAGTTTGAATGCATCATTGTCATTTCACAAAGTTACACCAGAGTATGAATGTAATCAAAAAATATCTTTTAAAACACTTCTTTTTAAGAGAGCACATATTAATGCTAGCACACAGTTTGACTGTATTATTAATTTAGTTTATTTTTGACTTATATTATTGGTATTTATTGGTATTGGTATTTTCTTCAAATGTTCTTCAAATGTTATATAAATCAACTTTAATCTTAGGTGAGCAATCCAAATGTAATCTATAGCTATCAAGTATTATAAACTGGAACATATCACAGTGTAATATGCAAGTAAACCACTCACAGAAAAAGACTTTCAATCAAACAATGCATTTCCCCGACTTCCATCATTCAAAACCATAACAGTAGGCTAAGCACACACATTTCTCTCAAACATGCGATTTTTGTTGCTTTTTGTTAAACATACTGATTGTTAATTCTTAGAGGTTAGGTTCTTTCACGTACTTGCCACATACACCAAAAGAGTCGTAGAAATGTAGAGATGTGAGACGGTGTCCTCAGCTTGACAGATGAGAGTTTCCGAGGCGACCGTACTAGCAGGTGGAGTGACAGAAATTGTGTTTCCTTGCGCAGTATCGAACACCTCTCCTTCCAGGACAACAGTCCATGAGTAGCTGCAGGAGGGGTAGCAGTCAGCTGAGCAGGTAAAGATGGAAGCAGCACCGCTGGTCAGACTGGGTGGGCCTGTGATCTGTATGTTTGATGGCCCAGCTGAAAAGTTTGGGAATAGATTTGGTTGAAGGGAGTGCAGCTAAAGGAACTCGTGAATTTGACTTCACTTTGGTCATTCATACCCGTCACTTGCAGCGTCTTTTGGACTGTGACTGACTGATTTGATGCAGGGTTGACCACTGTGCAGGTCAGGGTCTGTGTTGGCACCCACTGCAGGAGCTGCAAGCTCAGCTCAGGCCCCTGAGATGTAACATTACCCCTGCTCCAGGTGTACTGGCAAGCCGGGTAGCAGTAGGCCGAGCACTCAAAACCATACAGGATTCCCACTGTCACTATGTCTGCCCCAGTGATCGCCACTGAGGCTGGCCCATCTGCGGGGGGCAGAACAGACAAGACTTCCAATGAATGAGTGAATGAATTTCCAATTAAAAAATATTCCAACTCATGAGGAAGTCAAAGCCTATAAATGAAGATTATTACATATGTTTTTAAACAATTGAAGATAGTAACTTCTGGTAAGAATCAGAATAAGGAGCTTACATGAGATTTCCCCCATGGTTTCACCTTGCTCAGTTTCACTGGCAGAAAAACCTTTGATATGAAAAACGAGAATAAAGTAACAACACACATTCTTACAGCACTGCAAAACAAAACAAATCACATCAAATCCTTGAAAACATATCAGTATAAAAAAGAATGTCTATGTAATTAATCAACATTTAACTGATAAATCTGCTAAAATGTTGATTGACAAGCGGATGATGACCCAGCGGGGCAGCCTCTTACCTGCCAGGCAGGTGAGCAGCAGCAGCAGCAGACAGGCTGAGTGACAAACCATGGTGCTGCAGACAGTCTGAACCTACCCGCACTCCAATAACTACCCGCACTCTTATAACGCGGCCGTGCCCACTGATCAACCGCTCACACAAAACACAGACAACAAATGACCCAATGTTCCTGGCAAAGGAGTGCAATATGTTGGTTATCAGCTGGGTTTATTCTCTGCAGTGGGTGTGCGTACAGGACGTGTTGTGTGGTTTTGTCTTCTCCAGCTTGTGGTGGTTTCTTTTGTACCTGCAGAGTTGACCCAGGTCAGATAATGTGGCTCTATCTTCTTTTTTCTTTTATATCTACCTGTGGTTGCAAATGTAAATATTTTAAACTCAATTTATCACAGCATCTTGATAGAATACAACTGCAGCTTTCTGCAAGATCTGATATGTTTTGGTGTTTTCTTTGTGGTTCTGTTAATGTGTTTACCTTTTATTAATCCCTCTACTGTGTGTAAGTCAAAGCTGCGCTTCTCACCATTTTAGTGTAAAACTTCACGTGAGTTCTTCACTCTCTTTTAGTTCCATGTTTGGTTTCTACAAACTCCTGAGGGAAATATCTGACTCTTTAGCTCCTAAATGTGTTGACCAGCCAGTGGCTAACTGTGTCTGTCTGCCGTTTGGTGCTGGGCAGGTGTATAGTGGGTTTATAGAACTTTTTCTCTTAGAACAGCCGTGAGAGTGAAACAAAACAATAAAGTTGTGAGCTGGACAGCTGAACAATGAGCCAAAACTCACTATAAAGCTCCATAAAGCAGAGAGAGGTGAAGCTTTTAATGATAAATCTTTGTAGGTTCATCACCATGAGCGATCCCTTCCAAATTGTCTCATGTTATTATAAAAACATTAAACCAGTCAGATATGAGGAAAAGAAAATAGATGTTTGATTGACAGAAGGACAAAGAATAGGCCTATGTAATGGTTTTATAAATTAAATTTCTTTGGTTGCTTTCGGGGACACAATGAGGAAGCTATCAAAGATTTTGTTTCTAGTCAGTAAAATAACAAAAATTTCACTCAGGAGGTGAGGCCTAAGTTGGTCCGTTGACTGTCCATTGTGCATTGAATGAACGCCTGCCCTTTTAGATATAATAATAATAATAATCTTTATTTGAGCACTTTTCAAAAACAAGTTACAAAGTGCTTTAACAATATATAGTATATACATACTAGTAATCTCAGCAATTACAGAAGGCTTGAGCTTTCCACCAAAAAAACTAAAAACAAAACAAACAAAGGTATTTGATTAACATTTCAATTGCTGTCTGCACCCCTTCACCTAGATCATATCTCCATCAATAGAAGCGCCACTGGTGCATGTGTAAATTAAATCCTGGAATGAAATGTGTACCTCTTTTTATCAAAGCAAAAAGGAGTTCATACCACAGTGAAGTACTTCTCACAAAGTGTTTTGTCAGTGGACTGATATCAACGATATATGAATGATGGGTGTGTCCTCTAACTGTCAATACAATATCAGAGCAAACATATACCTGTGTGAAATGTGTGTGTGAAATATAAAACTGACCTTTCATTTAAATGGCATTTTAACACGCAACACATTTTAAAAGAATTTCCCTTCAGGATGTAAACATTGCAAGATCTTTTTATATGCACTTCATCTGGATCAAAATGACCTAGTTGTTAGGTGCAATTACCTAACAAAAGGTCTCAGTGTGTCTGAACTGGTTCTTTTGGGGTGTAGTTTTGACTTTTGAGTAGCTCCGATTTTTAGAACGTCTGTCTCGCAGCCGGTATGCAATTTAAAAACCAAAGCAACCCACAGCAGCACACAGTAAATTTTTTTCTATAGCCTACTACTGGTAGACACAATTGCAGGGATCACGCCACTTCTCATTTGTTAAAGCCATTAAAAACAGATCCCAGTGGTGTAAAATCACCATCCAACCTGCAGGTGGAGCCAAGGCTAAATCAAGACCCTCGGACCAGTCTGAGGTGCTCACAAGGATTCCAGGCTAAAGGAAATTATGTTTCGGTGCCTTTTGTTTGTTTGTCTGTCAGCAAGATTATGTGAAAACTATTGACCCAGTTTTCATGAAACTTAACTGAAGCTGACTATCAAGAGCTGACTGACGCAGCTCTTGATAATGATGCACTGCTATCTATTTGTTTGGTAACCCAAGGTTGAGATTATCTTTATTTGTTTCATTACAGACAGACTGACTGGGCCTATGTGGGTTGCATGTTGCTTAAATGACACGTTTTTGTAATTTACAACTGCTAAATTTAGTGGTTTTGATTGGATTAATCTTGTTATGTCTCATTCAAATGTAAACTTTTGATTATGGAAACTGCTTTCTCAACATTGTATAAATGAAACATTCATGACAATAGAGCACACTGAACTGAACTGAAATGAAACGAGCATCGTGTCTTCATTTGAACCAATGTACAATCTTCACACATGCATAGAAGGGTGAACAATTACCTTATTTGGACACTGTGGTGTTGACATTGTGGCTTATGTATTCACATGCTACGTGCTGGCACTGTTTCTCCTCGGCCAGGCTCAATAAACCATGCTGTCAGTCTCTGAAACTTCTTCATCACACCTGACCCTGGCTTACTTCATTTTTATTTCAACAGTTGCAGTTGCAGATTAGCATATAATAGAAGGCTGGACCCATTAGCTTTGGCTGAGGTCTGCGCTCTCCAAGTGCCCTTCAATTCAGTTATAAGTTCATTTGGTTTAGTGACCTTTGGTCATTTCCAGCAGAGCCCCACGCAACAACCTGAACAGAAGTCTGACTGAAAGTATATAAACCATGTATTGTAGTTATGATATGCTGTTTTTTTATCCATATTTGGTAACTGAAAAAAATAGTCTGAGGCTTGTGGTTAAAGTCATCATTGCATTTATTTATGTAAAGACAAGTTTCAACATTTCTATTAAAGAATCTTACAAACATAAGTCAACAAATTCTGATATTACATGCTCCTGGCTGCACACTGCTGCACACTTGATATTGAAGTGCTTCTCTACATCTATTACTAGAAAGTGCAAACAGGGTCCAGCCCACTGTCAACATGTAAGACAAATGGAAAAGAATAATATGCTGCGTGAGATCACAGGTACATGAGTCATTTATTTTCCACAATTCAACTACCTTTCTTCATCAGAAATTCATTCACAGGACGAATACATATCTGACAGATGAAGACAAAGACAGAGGGACAGATTTTTAAAAACAACAAGTTTGTACCTGCTGTTACAGCTAAAATAATTATACAAAATGATAAGAAACAAAATACAACAAATGACTACAATTAATAGTGAAGTAATATGTTAAAACCAATAAAATTAAGAATTAATTTTAAATGCTACCAAACCATGTTGCTGGGATCATATTTCTCCCAAGCTTCAGTAAGTAAGCCTCACCTGTGTGCAGTCGGATCACACTGTGAAGGCAGCAGGAATGATGAAGGTCAGCAGCAGCACAGCTGACAGGTTGTGAGCTGAGCCTGCACACAAACGCAGGTCATATAACAGCAAAAAGGTTTAATATGATGCACATAAAACTATTTTATGGCTCATCTACCTGCCATTTGTACAGTTTTGAAGGCTGTAGCTGTCTTCTTTGAAGCAGTGTTTTGTGCCTCACACTTGAGAGTGACAGATTTAAGCGAACGATCCACTGTCATCTCAATCACATTTCCTCTCACAGTCTGATTGTCCACAGTCATTACGTAGCGACAAGAAGGCAGGCATTCAGCAGTACACACAAACTCATACTTTTCTGCAATTTCTATTGTGTCGGGACCTTGGATCTGAACCTCTGATGGACCATCTGAGAAGAAAGATAGTGATGATAGATTGTTACTGACAAAAGAGCATGAACTGTACTTGATTAAAAAGGCAAAGTTAATATACTCATTTAGGTGTGTTGTTTTAAATATTATGTTGTTACATTGATCATTTCTATCACTTGGTGACTGAAAGTAATAATTTATTCATTGATTATTCTGATTGATTTTGTGAGTAGCTTATTAGCTATCTTAGTCTGTCGTCTAATTATAATTAGACTATACCTTTAACTAGAGAAAAGGTATGTTCACTAAACTATAGTTAATTGGTTCAATGTATAGCTTGATATTTTGGAGAGAGATGAAAGGATTGATGACACTCTCATGTTTATGGGTAAATATGAAGCTACAGCCAGCAGCAGGTAAGCTTAGTTTAGCATAACAGGGAAACATCTAGCCAGGCTCTGTCCAAAGATAACAAAATACACCAACCAGCCCAACTCCAGGAAGTCAGTGCTCAAAGCCAAGAAATAGTCCGGGAGATAACCCCCCGTAAAAATATAACGTCTTTTTTACACTTGGGGTTTTGTACAGAAAAAACAAGATATAACATGTCAATTACTACGCTTTGAAGGTGCTGTTAGGTGGATTTTGATACCTTTGCACAGAAGCACCTATTTCTCCTTGTTTCTAGTCATTAAGCTAAGCTAAGCTAGCCATGTCCTGACTGTAGCTACAAATTTAAATAAACATGACTGGTATCAATCTTCTCATGTAATTCATGCCAAGAAGGTGTATTTCCCCAAATATCGAACTATTTCTTTAATGCTTAAAACTGGAAGATAACATGCAGGAATCCAGGCCCCTCTTTAATTAATAAAATAATTTTACTGTAAAGGTGTTCTTATCAGGTGTATAGTCTTTTGCCCCAGTAGTAAATCAAGTGAAACTTTTGACTTACACATTATAGCTATGTTTAAAGTTGCAGTGACAAACAGCCTAGACACACTGTTGGTGGCTTTACAGATGAGACGCTTGGACGTGTCCATCTCCTGAGGAGTGATAGAAATAACATTCCCTTGACCACCAATCCATGGGCTCGTATCTGTCTTCCAGGCATAGGTACAAGATGGCCGACAGTAGGCGTGACAACTGTAGGTGTGGCTCACTGTTGTGTTGATCAAATCAGGGCCTGTGATGGAAACGTTGGTAGGTCCAGCTAAGGTGAGAAAGACAAACATATGAGTCATTAGAAGAGAAAGACGTTCACAAAGCACAGAAGCTGTGAATATAGGCCAGTTATTCTGAAAGGTACGGTACAGAATGTTTTATACACCAATGCTAAGATCTAATTTAAAAAAAGAAAAATCGGCTATCACTTACCTAACACTTGCAGTTGTTTTGTAGTGGTGGCAGTCAGCTTTGTATTGTCGTTTGTGGATGTACATGTCACTGTTAAGGCCTCCACCCAACTGTTAACAGTGAAGGCTAGCGCATTGCCCTGACCCTGGGCACTCTGTCCATCCAAAGACATAGTATAAGTACATTCAAGGCAGTTGCAATCACACTCAATGCTGCTTGGTACACCCACAGTCACGTAGTCCGGACTGACAATCATACACTTGATTTTCAGTCGTTCTGAAAAAGTCAGCAGACAATTACTACTATAATTCATTGCTTGCATTTCTTTACAGTCATCATACCAATATATTTTTATAGTATCTTGATGTCTAAGGTGATACAGATAGCACATAATATAGGTTTTGTTGTTTATTTGAATGTAAAATCACTTACCCTTACTATTGTCATCTAGTTCAGGGTTCTCTCCATCTGTAGACAGTATTGGCTGAAGGCCTATACAGTCAATAAAAACATACATCATTGTTAATTAACAGCATGTGGTATTAAGAAGGTAACTTGCTGTGGAGGGACTGTGGCTCAGGAGGTGGAGCAGGTTGCCCGTCAATCAAAAGGGCGGCGGTTAAATCCCAGTTCTTCCAGGCTGCATGAAGTGTCCTTAGGCAAGATTCTGAACCCCGAATCGCGCCTGGCGGCCAGTACTTGGATGTGTGTGTGAATATTAGTTTCTGTTTGAGCACTTAGGCTCATCGTGTGAATGATGAATGCAGCCAAACTGCCAAATGAGTAAACTTCTAACTTTTTTCAGAGCTTTCAATGTATCACATAGTCTTTGTCAGTGGAGTTTGTTCATGCGTTGTTAGCAACTGTTGAAAGCTACTAAATTGACCTTCAGTTGGGATTTTCTTTTCAAACTTTTATTTCCAAGATCAAAAATGAACTTTGATGTTTAATGTTTAAGCTAACATTGATGCAAAGTCATGAAATGCTGTGGATAAAAGAATTTACTATGCTTGCAGGTCAACAAATCTATCTCACTAACTACTGGGCGAATTATATAATTCAGCAGGGTGGAATAATTATCACATCATTTACTTAAAGCTATGCTATGAATGTTTTAAAATAAGATATAACAAATGAAAAGTTAAATTAATAAGCAATAAAACACATTTTTGCTCAGTTTTATAAACTCAGGTCATAGCCTTACTTGGTCTGGCTTTGACAGCCGCTTATTTTGACTAATGTTAGCTAATGTTAGCAAAATGTACATGCAGTGTAGCTGACCTTAATGAGTCAGTTTTCTTACTTTATAACTCTTCTATATTTATTCTACACATACATATTACCATTATCCTATAACTGGCTACTGTTTAGCAAATGTTACATAGGTTTGCAATACATATTAGATGCAATACAATAATGTAAAAATATCACATGACATCTTACATTAAAGTATACAAAAGCATTATCATCAAAACATACTTAGTTACTTACTGACGGATTATAAGAAACATTTAACTGTTGTAGCAGTTTTTGTCTTTTTATAGTGTGTAGTTTTTATAGTGTGTAGTTTATTCTATTTGCAAAATCTTAATCTATAAAGTCAATATTAATTATAGCTTTTAAAAATATGTAGTGGGGTAAAAAGTACAGCATAAAATCATTTTAAATGGAAATAAATACATACATCCGTATGGGAGCTCTCACACTGTGCCAAAGGACTACATTATCACAACTAAAAACTGACTCCGCCAATTGTATTTTTGTCAAAAGGAAAATATTTGTATTACCTGCCAGAAACAGCATCAACAAAAGTCTCCTAAAATGTGAGTGTCCTCTGTTTTGTTTGGATACGTATGTATTATCCATTGTCCTATAAGACTCTGAAGTGTACAGCCACCAGGAAATAGACAACTGGCACTGCATAGTCAGTCAGCCAACGTCAGCAGGCAAACAGTCCTTATCGAAGAGAGCTGAGACGAAACACACCTGCCTCGCTTTTAATTGAAGGCAGATCAAAGTCAGTAAAATGTGGTATTATATTGGTTATAAAAAGGTTTCACCCTGAGTTACTTTTTGCAGATTTTCTTCAGCAACAAATCATCAATTTAGATATATTTGCTTGTCTTAGGTTTCAAGATGAGATGGGATTTCATGGAAAAGCTCAGTTATAAGAGTGGAGGATTACAGAGCAGTAGTGATCCCTTCTTTGGGCTTCTGGCTTAGAGCAAATTTAAGGGAGGGTTTTGGAGCTTGTAGGATGGATGTACTGGTTTGTAGACTGGGTAAAATAGGGATGTGTCACAGGTCTGATCACTGTAAAAGAGGATACGTCCCTAACATATTTGGATTTCATGTTGAAAAACACAAATTATTTACGAGACCTGCAGTGATTAATATGTTATGCGTGACAATATTATTCACGCCTGCCTTACCAGCATTCACCATGGTACTGTATAATAGGTGACCTCGCCCTTAGCTCCAGAAATATGTCCATTATCAGAATAAATGATCAAAATGCAAACAGATAAAAAAATCTGTAATGTAATGAATAGACTGACTTTAAGGAAGCAGTGGCAGTTAACATAAATTTAAACATGTTGTCCACATCATATGTGGATGATGGACTAAATAATTTGGCACACTTAAATAACAACTGAGCCTCTTAACAATTGAGCAAATAACATTTATTCAAAGTAAACACTTAAACAAACGAATAATATCCATTACTCCTACAAAAACACAAAAAAGTCAACAAGAAAATAATTCAGTTTCTGGGTGCAGGTGTGTAAGAATTTGTTTGTGCAGAAGTGCGTGTGCACAGTGTATGTATGCGCGTGCTCTTATAGTGACGTCTCTCTGGAGTCCCTCGGCGGCCTGAAGGTCAGTATCTCAGTGAAAGTGTGACCTGCACAAGCACAAAATAGATTACTATGCATCAGCCATTCTAAATCATGTCTATGTCCTACCTTCACATTTTCTCTAACGAAACTGTATTTTGTTACAGTTTTTACATGACATGTTAAAAAAAGCCTCACTCTGATCTAAGATCTTCAGTGACCTCCTCTGGCAAACCGTAGGTACTGTAACAACACTGAAAGAATTTCCTGCAACACGACTCTCCCCCCTCCTGTCCATCTGACTTTGACTGGCCCGCAAATGAACAAAACCAAATGTCCCTAGAAGGACAATAATGCATTGGGGCAGCCCAACAAGCGGTAAACGCAGCACTGACACATTGTCGCCATATAAAGTTGATAATCAACATTAGCAGTGATTTGAAGTTGTGTTTCAAGTGACCTCATATTCTCTCTTTTTAGCTGTGTTTTTCGTCTCCACTGACTCCTAAAGGAAATTTCTGTCTGTTTCGCAATGAAATCCCTCTAACACTGGCTTTATGCTGTTTGATAGTGGTAAGATAGCTGGCCTTGTAGTTCAATGGGTTTATCAGATCGCTGTGACTGAAAATAAGATAAGGTAGTGAGAGTAAACCAAAACAATACAGTTGCAGGCTTTTCTGCAGAATTTTCTGTGGGTCCAGCACTAGGAGCGACACCTTTCATATTACACACAGTTTCTTGACCCATTGTTGACGTATAAATATTGATGAATGCAGCTTCAAAGCTAAATTTGCCTCTTCTCTCTTACGTTTCCACTGGTCCAGCTGCAGGTCTTTGTTGTCCATAGTCTGATCATAAGGCAGCGCCTCAGGCTCCTCCTCTGCATCTCTGAACTCGCTGAAGAAAGGCAGGTCGAGCGCCTCTGAGGCGCTCACCCTCAGCTCAGGGTCCAGAAGAAGCATCTTTTCCAAGACACACACTGCTGTGTTGCAGATATACATGTCAAGGTTAGCATGAGTTTAGTGCACCAACACCAAGGTAAACTGGAGTACAGAGAGATATTTACGTACCATTTGAGCTGGCTTTGGAGAAAATAGAGTGCAAATCTTTTTTTGGCACTTTTGGTAGACTTCTGATGTAGTTTTTGGCCTGTCAAGAGAGATAGTAGAGAAAGGAATGACAATGTTTGGTGTGTTGGATTTTCATAAAATAGAGAGAAGTCAGGTACAGACAAAATTTTGTCCTGATATGTCTTTAGGTTGACCATTTTAAAGTTAAAATTCTCAGATTTCATACCGTTATGAGAAACTGAAACTCTGTACTGACAAACAAATGATGAAACCCTAATTGCTGAGCTAAAGTAAGCCAAAGGCAACTGCCAATGACTCTTCCAAAGACTGACGCAGCTGCGTTCACACATGCATAGAGGGTAAACAATAACCTTATTTGGACACTGTAGGTCTAGGAAAGATACATATCCCCAGATAGGAAGTACCCTTCAGATTTGGTGTTGGCATTGCATGTGTTCTTGTATGCTGCACTGTATCTGCTCAGCCAAGTCTCATTAAACCATGCTACGTAAGTCTTCCTCAGTCTCCGAAACTTCTTCATCACACCTGGCTCACTTTATTTCCATACCAATCTTTATTTCTACCAAATCCGTGTATTTTGGTGAAAATAAGGGGGGTTCAAACATATTAAGCAAATAGGAATGGAGCGTTGCAGTGCAGGGATAGTTTGAAGAGGTTTCTGGTCATTCTGATACTCCTTTGTAAGACGTAAACCATGAAAAGTCTGTTAAACTCATTCTTAGAATGCATTGCAATGACTAACTGACCACATCCGCTGTTCTCTTTGAGGTTGGAGGGAGCAAACTACACACTTTTTACAGCCACCTTTCAACTTTACAGCCAGTGAGTGTTTCACAGAGAGTTTGCATGTAGTGTTTAATATGCGAGTCTAACCCCAGGGTACTACTTACATCTTGGCTCTGTAGCTTCACAACAAAGTCAGCAGATGGGGTTCCTGTAATTTTCATGATTTCTCTGAGCTGGTCCAGATCTGGCAGAAGCTATGGTCAAGAATCATCTGTTGCAGGATTTTTACCTTTTAAACACAAGCTTTCTATTCAGCTTATACTGCTAGCGCGATCAACACGTACTGACAGTAGAAACAGGAAAATTGGCAATTAGATTATTTATATTTGTCTTTACTAAGGAAGGATTTTATTGGTTAGTTTGGAAGGACAGATGACAGGATCTGAAACATTTTTGGTATAACAGGTCTCACCCGAAGCAGAACATTTTTTGTGATGTTGACACATTATAAGACAGTTAAGACATCTTGCAGGTCAGACACAAGACAAAAACCAAGCCAGAGTTGATGAGACTTAAGGATACGATCATTTCCTTTGAACAGCGGCTTTCCCAGCAGCATCTCTGCCATAATACAACCTGCCGACCAGATGTCCACTGCAAATGAAAGCAAACATCAGCTTTCCCATTGAACCTGGGTTAAGAAACAGGTCTGTGTGCCTGTTTCTGCATTCCAGCTGACACAAAATGTAAAGAATGAGAGTTTACCAGTTTGTGTGTAGTGCATCCAATTGAGGATGACCTCGGGCGCTCTGTACCAGCGCGTCACGACATAGCCAGTCATTTCTGCATCAGCCTGCCTCGCTAGGCCAAAGTCAAGAATCTGAAGGATTAAAAAAAGGAGAACTGTGACATGAAAATGCGTAGATGCATGGGATGTTCACATTAACATGGTTTAATGTAAAGTTGGATTACCTTTAGCTCACAGTCCGGGTTAATGGCTAAATTTCCAGGTTTAAGGTCCTGTGATATTCAGAAATGTGAAACAAAGGAGATCAAGAGAAGTTAGACAGTCCGTGATATGATGATATGATATAGCAGACATTTGTTTGTAATTTGTTTAATGTTTTGAGAAAGAATCTGTTATATTTTAATACCTAATCAATCAGGCAGCAAAGTATGTAAGTAAATGGATATGTAAATATAACTTTATAATGAAATCCTTCAATTTTAATCATATCAATTAAGATGTTTGCTTCCTGAGACACACTTAAGGGTATTTGGGAACTCTGGATTCCTGAACTTCAACCAGCTAAATCCAGCCATGCAGTCTGAACATGACTAACTCAGATTTTTAGTATTAATTAATAATCAATTTCTACTGGTTCTAAAATCTTTGCATGCAAAAAGCAGTTAACTGGGTGGGTAAAGTCAGAACCAGATGTATGGGCATGTGAGATATTTCAATAACAAAATCAGATAGCGTATCATTGTGTGTAGAAAATACACAGGCAGAGCAAATCTCTTTGCATGGGAATTAGGAAGAATGGGACTGAGTGTGAAAAAGAGAAAGAGCCCAACCCCCACAGCTCATAGTCTGAAAGGTCAAAGTTCACGCACCCTGTGGATGATCCCCGCAGAGTGGATGTACTGAGGAGACAGGAGATAAGACAACATCAGCAACAAGACATCATCTACACTAATTCTCTGAAAGATACTGTCTGCATGCTGGTAACATGCGTATGTGTTGGTTGTGGTGTTCACCTTGAGTCCTTTCAGCATCTGATAGACGAGGAACTGCACTCTGTCTTCTGACAGTCTCTCCAGCTTCATCAGCTTGCCGAGGTCAGTGCCCATGAACGGCATCACCAGGTAACTGTGGACGAGAGAGAAGAGGAGTCATATCACTCCGGTGGAATAACGGACGATTTGATAATCAGCATTCAGGAGCGAAACATGAACTTACAAGTCACGTAAGCGGTCCAGTGAGATTTCAGCAGTGAAAACATCCAGCAGCCCGATGACCTGATCAGAGCCAATCAGGAGAAATAAAATCTGATTAAGATAACATTTATTAGATTGTACTTTCCCACTTCAACCTATGTAATCTGCTTCTACATCATGCCGCAGTCTCATTCTCCTCTTTTAGGCATTAAATATGTTTCAGAGAATTAGCGCTCTCACATTTTCGTGCTTCATGTGTTTCAGGAGTCGCAATTCTCTGAAAGCCCTTTTGGCAAAAAGTTTGGACTGGAAGGGCCGGTGAAGTTTCTTGATGGCCACCTGCATCCCTGCCCGGCGGTCCCATGCTGAACTGAAATAGACAGAAACATATGTATATCATGTAAGAATATTTCAAAAGAAAGGTTGAACATGCACATTTGACCCCTAAAATTTTAATTGTTGTATCTAAAATCGAACATGCTCTTTTTGGAGCAAAACATAATATCATTATAGACGTTTTTCACAGTAGCCATTATTATAAGTCTCTAAGGAAATCCACAGGTGTAATTGATAACTTCTAAATGGAACAGTGCCTCCTTAATTATATTAATTACACTTGAACCTTTCTTGCTATTAGAATTCACAATATCTGCTGTGAAAAACAAAGTTCTATTTGTGAGTGGAGACAAAGTCCTGGTGCATTCTATGCACTTAACTGGGGTCTTTGACTTCTTCTAACAATGAGATTGGGGGGTAGTTTTCTTTGTTGTCCCTCATCCACACAACACAATGCATAGAGAGGCCCTGCAGGGCCAGCTGTGGAGACCAAAATATCCCACACAAGCAGTAGTGCTACTGCAGGGATATTATAGTATACTCAAGTAGAAGTGAAAGCATTGAGGTAAAAAATCTACTTAGTGAAATAAGATACATCTGTCTAGACAGGGTATTAGTTACTTCTCCTTTTACATCTGTATAAGAGAGAAATTCGAACTAAAACAATACAAAAAGAAGATGAAGGACTGAGATAGGGTAGAAATAATTGGTTACTTCTGCACTGCGCTTAGAACTATTTAGGAGAAGAGATGGTTTTGGATGAGAATGCATTTGGTAAATACACACTGAATAACACAATGTGAACGGGCGATTATCGGGCACGACATTACGTTAAACTCTGGCTCCCAATCCTCTGATAACAAAATTTTATCAATACTTTTTTAAGCTGTCAACTTGATGTTTTCCTCCTAAACTTACCACACTGTCCATAGGCTCCAGTTCCGACCTGCTTTAGGTCTCGGTACCTCTCCGGAACCTCCCACACTGTTCTGTTTACCTCCTGCCGGTAGAATCCCGTCCTGGACCGCACAGCCATACCCTACCGACTAGACAAGGCTGAGGTCTCTTAGGTCCGATCCGCTCCGTCTTCTCATGAGAATAAAACGAGTTTAAGTATTTTAAAGTCCCGTCCGACTGTCTTGCAGTTTGGTGGTGAGCAAATTCCTCCAGATGAACCAGCGGACAAATTGAGCGATTTGCACGGTCACACACACACGCGCACACACACACACACACACACACACATTGTTTGTCCTGGCTCATGGTCGCCCAGTGCAGTCTATGGGTGTGTCTACAACGTTGGGGAAAAGCCACAAAACATCTGCCCATCCTAAGGTTAAATATCCGAATAATACTCGTGTATTTCCCCTATGTTTATATGCCACTATATGTCATATTCCTGCAGAGTAGGCAAACTAGCCAGTAACTTTAAATTCATAGAGGTTCATAAAAAGATGTAGGCTACTTTTTCTACTTAAGGAAAACTTAGCCAATGTCATTTTGAGAATATTTTCCGAGTAACTTTTTTTAGTAGTTCCAGTCTATAATATGCTATACTGTAGCTTAATATATATATAATATACGCTACTTTACTAGAATAGCTATACTATTCTATTTTAATCTATACTATAGACCTACTATACTAAACTATACAATAATATGTTATACTATAGTATATTATAATGTATATTATAATGTTACTATACTATTATGTCTTATTCTTTTATATACTATACTAACTATATTTTACTATACTATTCTAGGAGGTGCTTAATTGATCTCACCATCTCTTGAAAACAATTTCTTTATGAAACTGGCTTCAAGTAAATGCTCCGTATTTGTATAGCACCTTTCTAGTTTTTACACTACATCTGCATTCACCATTCACACACATTCAATCACTGAGTTTAAGTGCTCAAACTGAAATTAACATTCACACACATTCATACACTGGTGGAACAGCCACCAGAGCAAGGTTCAGTATTTTGCCCTAGGATACTTTGACATGCAGCCTGGAGGAGCCGGGGATTGAACCGCCAACAGACAATTCCTTGGAACAAGGGAGTCTTGGCTAAAAAACATTTGCAAACCAAAAGTATGTGGACAGGGTTGTCTGCATACTTTTGACCATGAGAATATGACAAGAAACATACTGACAGACAGAAATGATGGTGTTTATTCTGACGAAGCCAAGACTTGCCAAATCATGTTACCTGTTGATGATGAGTGAGTAAACCATCTGAAATATTTGAAAACTGCAAGTTGACATTCAGTTTAGTGATTTGAAACGCATGGCTACTGCTGTATCACATGCCACCATATACTCAAAAGACACTTACTTACTAAATACATACATACAGTATACATATACATTCGATTTTCAGTTTGCTATTCATATCCACCACATATACAGTGTCCACATAAGCACAAAAGACTTTAACATTCAGAGCTCTAACACGCTTTGACTGAAATAGACGGTTTTGATTCATTTGGACTGTAAATTCAACCTTTTGCATCCAGTGTAAATGGACAATGTGCACAAAAGGCTACATGTAGCACTCCAGTGCAAATCCTTACAGTAGTTTTCTTTTCTTGTGCTCCTCAAAAATGATTCTTCAATGGTACTGATATTTTAGTTGTGCTACTAATGTTTCTTTGAGGTAGAAATAATCTCATTGGTTGAGTTAAACTGGGTTATGAACCACAGTTTAGTTTGCAAGACCATGAAGGAACAACTGATTTTAACCAGGTTAAAATCTAGCTAGGTTGAAACCAGACCTATCTTGTATCGCTTTAGCTAACTAAAAGAGCTACCAATGCTGCTACTTGGCATTAGAAGGTCAGTTAGATTAAGTAACCTAAAAAAATGTGTATTCGCTTTCCACTTCTCTAATCTAACTTGTACGCAGACAGTAGGCTATACAGATCAAGTTTAAGAATACATGTGCAGCAGTCAGGTATAAAATAGATTTATGTCTGCTCCTGGTTTATGAGCCTTTTTTCCCCACAATTTCAACTGACATAATTTAATGAACCCACCACTCTTTTTCTATTGTTTATGTATATGGAGGTATATCCCATTAAAATTATCATACAGTTATCTGACTACCCACGATGCATTAAATGACTGACTGTAGTTTTTTCCTTTAGTATCAGAGTACAATACTTAGTATCAGTACTTTCCTCTTTTACCTCTTGACACTTTCACTGACTTTCAGTACTAAGCTGGAAACACTGTGGTTTGACACAACAAGATTATTTCTACCTCAGCAAGAAGTTTGTAGAGTAGACTAAAACTCCAATCTGCTGCAAGACGAATGATGCAATGTCAGTGAGGAAGTCAGCCATTTTATGTAGTAATCAGCAAAATGCGTTCCTTAAGATCATTATGGGTATAATAATGTTGCAATAAGCTATGAATTGCTGTATTACTGAAATACCCACAATGGAGGTAAAGAACATCCCCACTGCTTTTGTACTATGGTCACTATTGAATGTAAACAATCTGGATTGTTTTCTTCATAACACCCTGGCATCATGAATCTGACAAGAAGATGAGGAAACATGAAAAATGCCTAATTAGCTCCCTGGTTTCCACATGCAGCCAAATATAGTTGCTTTATGGAAATCATCAGCCCAGAGTGTTTGACCAGTCATTGTTTGGAAGGAGCTAGTTACCCACCTTCTGGAAACTGTTTCTAACTGTTTTACAAAATGCTTGTGATCTTAATCATTGTAAACACAAACCAGGGCTGTTAAAGACACAGCATGGAAAGTATGGAAACCTGATGGAGCGCTGTCAAACGCAACAGGTGATCAGAAATCAGCCATCAGCAGAAACTGTATATGAGAAGCGAGGTCACACTGTAAACACAGACCTGCAGCACAGTCACTCTGTTCCAGCTTTGGCATACCTTGCTAATTAATAGCACAGTAGGTGTTTACTATTCTCTAAGCAAGAGAGGATGACTTTCATCTGAGGGAGAACAGTAATTTTTGTTAGAATTCTTTTTACGGTGCAGAAATTCTAAAGATAAAAACGGGTTGAAAGTTGGTCACATTTCTTAGAAATGCCTCTCTCTGACCCTCAGGCTGGTTTTACAGCAGTGTGGCAGATGCAATAAGCAGTCTTAATGGTTATAATACAGCACCAGTGATTTTCTGTAATAATAAAATGCACAAAAATCATGCAGTCGTATGCAGACGAATTGCTAAGCTGCTCTGCGACATGACACGTGTTATTGCTGCAAGCCTTTAAACATGAATTCCATATATGAAAGCAGCGACTGCTTATGGCATTTGCCATGATGAGAAACCAGACAGCACTCTGTCCGTTGCTTTGGAACTCCTAGTGTGCGACTTTTTTGGCCTTCATTACCTTTCTATCAGTTCACTTCCGTAAAGATGCTCCCTCGTATGAATGTTCTATGCTGATCCCTAGCCATATTTAATGGTTCCTCATTTTGCTCTTGCTGATCTAAAACATAAGAGGAAGCAACTTTCTGGACTTAAATGTCCCCAGTAATTGCAATGTGTGCATCTGATCCAGTGGAGACCGTCCTGCCCTGCTGCTCAAATAAACTCATGACAGGCAATTAAATACAGTCACACTGAGCAGAGGCAATGTAGAGTTTTCTACAGTCGGCTTGCCACAGTCCTTCTCCCACTCGGTGAGTGTGTGGTCCTTCTTCAAGTAAAGGTTGAGGCAGAGCAGAAAGAGGCTTACTGCTCTGCCTGAAGGCTATCAGTCTTGCTGCCGGATGCTTTGAAGCTGTTCACCTCTTCGAATACCAACTCTATACACATAAATGAGAGGGAAATAAGAGAAAAGGTGATAGGAGTGCTGGTTAAGATTGGAGCCATGTAAAGAGGAGGTGAACACCCATTAACTTTCAAGTTCACAACATGGGGTAAGTTACAGTAATATAAATCATGTTCTGTTTTTGTGGTTGTCTTCCATCAAGGACACTAGTGGAAATAAGTGTTTTATTGTGTTATCCACTGTTAGATCAAGCATTACCTTTCCATTCTTCTAGTGTTCGGTCTTTACTCTCCAGCGTTTGATCGTAAGGCGGGGCCTCTGGCTCGTCATCTGGATCATGGTACTGTGAGAAGTAAGGGTGGGACAGAGCCTCACTGGCCGAGATCCTTCCATCGCAGTCCAGAACCAGCATGCGTTTCAATAGATCGACAGCTAACAGAGGCCGAAACAGACAGAGGCGAGAGAGGGCTTGGGTAAAAAGTCTAAGCCCGAAGGGCCACAACTGTGTAACTGAATTTCTAATTTGCAATATCAGGAGAGCAACTTGATCTTTAGCAGCCTCTCAAAGCTTTTCAATTAAATTTAAGAAGATGATAATGCAATCTGCCATGCATCACTCACCTAGTGGATTTGCTCCTCTAAAGATCTTTTCCAGGTCCTGTTGGGGCATGAAGGGCAGAGACTGGATATACTTCTGCGCCTGCAAATGGACACCACCGTTTAACTCGTGGCATGTGACAATGTGAATCATTTGTTAAACCTTGTGCAGACTACACGATTTTCAGTGTCGGCCAATGGCCGTGCCATTCACACTACACAAATTGAAGTCTTGAAGTTGTTGTGATAGTTAGTGATCAGTCACCCCGATACTCACACATATTGACAATTGAATCAATACCCATGTCAGTGGAAAGAGTAATCAATTAGAACAGGTTGCCTGCTTCAGTGAAAGCAACATTATAATGTGTGCATAACAAATTCTTTATCACATTCTTGTTTAATCAAAATCGCACTCCCAATCGTCCCTCTATTCGTTCTTCCCTCTCTCACATGTTCAGAGCAGATCTTCTTTAACAGCTCGGGTGACGGAGTCCCTACCACCTCCATGATTCTCTTCAGCTGGTCAATATCTTAATGCAGGAGGAGTTAAGGGCTGTTAGGATTTGTGAAAAGTCATCAACCTGCAGGATTTGACTTTTTTGTCACTTTGCTACATAGGAAATCAACTAAGACAGAAGCTTGCTGAGCACTGCTGAAAGTCAACAGTTCTTTTCTAGACCAACAACACACAAAGATCAATACATCCAATTAGTTTTAGTTCTGCTGTTAGACACTGAATTCAACAAGATAACTAGATAATTCAGCCTTTTGTGATCACTTCTATTCATTCCCCACTTCTCTCTGCTGACGCACCATCCCTTCAGAAAGGCCTGGGATTGTAATGCAAATCCACAAGAGGTCTGCGTCCACAGGTCACTTTAAAAAGGTAATGGAAGAGGGAAAAAAGCTGCGAATTGCTTAGGACTCTTGCCATGCTGATTAAGGATACAGTCAGTCCCAGGAAAAAGGACTTTCCCCTTCAGCAGCTCTCCCATAATGCATCCCACTGACCAAATATCAACTGAAAACAGAAACACCAGAAGTTTAATCATTCAACTAATATTTAATGAGTTTAGTTCTGAAAAAAAAAACTAAACATAATAGATTTGTAAATGTAAATGTCTCTTATTTGATGTCATCTTACCATTCTGATTGTAGTGCATCCAATTTAGCATGATCTCCGGCGCTCGATACCAGCGAGTCGCCACGTACCCTGTCATCTCGTCGTCTGTCTGTCTGGCCAATCCAAAGTCCAGGATCTGTCAGACGGGAAGTTTTTTAATTGATAGGAGTTTGTAGGTTGGAGTTCAGGTTTAAACTGAAGGTCAGTCTTACCCTCAGCTCGCAGTCCTCATTTACGGCCACATTACTTGGCTTGAGGTCCTGGGGAAGATAGAAAAGCAGACAAAGGAGGAGAGAAACATGAATATGATGTATCTGCAGAGAGAAGAAGAAGCACTAGATTTCACCCAAATGTAACAACTTGGGAGAACCATAAAAACAATTTGAAACAGCATACACCACTCAGCTTCTGTATTTTTTATCCATTTTTACCCATTTTCACTGCATTTATACAGAGAATACTCATAAAGATTTATCTCAAGACCAATCAAAATATAGGTATTAATTGAAGAGTCTGAACAAGCTTATGTAGCGTGGAATATGATGTATGATGAGAGATTAAAAGATTTTTATATTTGTTTTAAACTTAGCAATTGCTGTTTTCTCAAACTTGATTATGAAAATGACAAGAAGGACAAAGAGAAGGCACTCACTCTGTGGATCAATCCCGCTGAATGAATGTACTGCTCGACAGGCGGTGGGGTGGGGCAGGAGAGGGGAGAGAGAGGACATAAAGGGAGACAGGGGTCAACAGTGCAGTTCAACACATTAGCCCCTGCCTAAAGGGAGACTGCTTTTGTCCGTCCCATGGTAACTGGGAAGGCCATGCCGGTTGCTGGACTGAGTCAGTGTGTAAGCTTTGGACAGAATTCACAAAGAATAACAGAATGTCAATATAAATATAGGGAGTGCTTGTGCAACATAGACTGTGTTTTCAAATTCTGACAGAATGATTGCTGACAGGTTGTCCTCACTTTAGGCATGGTATCCCACAGTGACATAAGTATTTAGCTCAAAGTAATGGACACATGGTTGAATTAGTCTAAATGGTGTCTAAATGGTTTAAATGACAAACTTCTGAAGGCATACTAGATCACAGCAATCTAAACTTTGACAGTTCAATTGTGTGAACAAATAAATTCACAACATAAACACATTTGGAACATGGCGGGTAGAGTCAATAAAGGGGTACTTGAGTTCATTTAACAGGGCTGTGGGGGTAGGACACATCAGACACAAAAAGGGTTGGAAAACAACTTGTATACCATACAGCAGGTGTATCGTGATGCAGTAAATTACCTTGAGGCCGCGGAGAAGCTGGTAAATTAAGAACTGCACATGCTCGTCTGACAATCTCTGAAATTTAACGATGTTATTGAGGTCTGCACCCATTAGGTTAGTCACCAGGTAGCTGGAAAAGACGAGAGTGTATGGGTGAATAGGGGGTGGGGGAGTTTCTTTTAGAGGGGAACATAGTGATGCTGCCATGGCAACTGTCAGACATCTCTACAAGCCTATAATCCCCTAGGATCGCCCCCACCAACACCACCCCGCCCTCTAATAACAGAATCATTGCATTTTTGGTGAGAAGTGGCCAGCTGCGTAGCTTGTAGTAAACATCAAGGGATGAAAAGATTTACAGTTCATTGAAGTCCTCTAATGTTGCGGCAGGTGTGAAGACATCCAGAAGCCCTATTACCTGCAACGACAGAGACAGAGACAAGCAGAGCTGATCAATAACAGAGCAAAAACGTGCAGAGAGCTGCGTCTGTCTATCTCTTGGTATTTCCATACGGAGCACTAACATTCTCATGTTTCATGTGCTTGAGCAGCCTGAGTTCCCGGTACGAGCGGCGGCTGTGGATCAGAGACTGAAAAGGCCTGGACAGTTTCTTAACCGCAACCTTCTGTCGTAAGACAACATCATATGCCGAACTGGAGAGAGAGAACAAGGAGAAATACATGTTAAAAACTAGTCTGAATGTACTCTAACATGCTTAAATTGTTGTTTACTACATCCAAAACATTGACATTTTGGGAAAAGCTCTTATTAGCTTAGCTCACTGGAAACAGGGAGAAACAGCTAGCCTAGCTCTGTAAAAAGGTAACAAATCCACTTGCCTCCCCACTTAAAGCTTACTTAACAACATGTTATGTCTGCTTTGTTTAATCTCTACAAAAACATTTTAAAAACGATTATTTGTAGTGTGTTTATCTTCCTCTGTTTCTGTTGCTTTTGGACAGAGCTAGGCTAGCTGTTTCCTGTCATCATGCTAAGATAAGCTAAGCTAAGTCCAGCATTGTCTCCCAATAAAAAAAACGGCAAATTGATGTTTTCACAAACGACATATCAAGTGTTAGTTAATTAGTGGTAGGTGGATTTTGTTACTTTTGGACAGGGCAAGCTAGTTTTTCCTTTGTCCACTCTTTTTCCTATTCCCTATTATTCCCAAAATGGCAAGCTATTTTTAAAACCTGATATCATATCTGATGATGCTGAGAGTATGTCTGTAAATTAGCACTAAATGACTGTGAGTGGAGAAAGAGAGACAGACTGAAAGAGACTAATGCAGAGAGATGAGGAAAGGGTAAAAGAGGATGTGGTAGAACAAGAGAAGTGAGGATGTCAGATATTGTAAAAGGGCCGTGGTTTATTTCATCTGCCTCTTTTAAAATGTAAATGTCATTGCACATATCAAACGCTGAGACCCGCTGCTGGTCGCTGCTCATGTCGCTGCCTTTGTGGTGTGATGTCTTTTCAGTCTGCCAGCTTTTTAACACTCACAGTAATAAAATAATACAGCTATCAGAGAGCAGAACAGACAAACAGGAAGGAAACATGGTTGAGAAATGCTGTGCAGCACTGCAGAAACAGAGCAAGAAGTGAAACACTGGAAAAAATGGGACATTTTCAATAGACATCATTTGGAAAGGAGATTTATACTGTATATATACACATGTAGCACTGGCCCAGTGTGTTGAATAAAACTCTTTATAGCATTATATATACTACTGATTGACCACTGATTTTCTTTTATTCCTTTTCTTACACTTTAAGTTCTTCTGAATGTTTGAATTTCTCAGTAATAAGGAGTACTTTTGGTAAACCGTAACCCGCCATCTTTTATTTAACAGAGTACCTTGACTGACAGCTTTATACAGAACAATGTGACCTTTAGTGTTCAGCTGTCAGTTTTAGATGAGGGTGGAGAAAGCTGTCACAAAATAATATGGCGAGAGCCACATCTGCTTACCCACCTTGTCAAGTTGCACAACACTCTGATCTGTTTTATTCTTTGGTGGGTGCTGTCTCTTCAACAATGTACTTCTTCCCTAGTAAAATTCAGTGACAGTGCTACAGTAGAAAACTCTAAGAAGCCATCAAGCTACCAATAAAAATCATCTTGACATAAATGTAAACCTTTGAGAAAAAACAGCAATGGCTACATCAAAACTACATAGTAACCCAATATAGTGAGCAATCTACTCCTCCAAAAGACACAGTTTTGCATGTAGATTAAATAGTTTGACATTTTGGGGAATACGCTTTTTCACTTTCTTCCCAGAAGTTAGATGAGATTCCACTCTCACATCTGGGAGAATATTTATCTTATCTTAGCATAAATACTGGAAACAGGGGGGAAAAACCTGGCTCTATAGTTGAATTCGTACAAAAACCCATAGTGTGAAAATAACATGTTGTGGTTTCACAAGGGGGTTATGCCAGACAATTTTTTGTACCTTTGGGCAGAGTCAGACTAGCTGTTTACCTGTATCCAGTATTTTTGTTAACCTAAGCCAGTGGTTCTGAATGTGGGGTGCAGCAAAAAGGGGAATAATTCATTTTCACCATTATTCCATTCATAAGTAACACAATGACAGAACATATGAATATTTTGGTCCTAGGTTTCATACACTCTATGTTAGAAAACATCTAAGGGAGACAGGGGTCAACATTTAAGATTGCCGACCCTGGGCCAAAATCTTATCAAATGGCGGTCCATGGTCTAATTTGTGTCAGTTTAGGGGTCCCTGATGTGAAAAGGTTTGGGACACACTGACCTAAGCCAATCTCTCCTGGTGGTATCTTAATATTTAGCATACAGATATGAGAGTGGTATCAATCTCTCTTCATCTAACTCATAGTAATAAAGCAAATATGCATCTTTCCCACAATGTCAAATTATTCTTTTTTAATTTACAGCATATTTTTCATTTCAATCTGAGCATGTACCCCATGCAATATAAAAGGGCCCCATGCAAGACCAGAAACACAACCTTGGCATGATGCAACCTTGGCATGATGCAACCATGACGTTTAACAGACAGTTTCAGCTCTGACTGTACTTTAAAGATCCCTTTTCTCAAAAATGAATTCAAACTATCCATGTGGGCCATTTGTAACCTCTAACAACCTGCAAAAATTCCATTAACAGCAGGTACAGGTACAGATATGGTCACCTTAAGAGAGACAGAGTAGATGTGCACAACACATGATGCGTGTCTCCTGTTTTTTCCACCGTATGAAACTCACTGTAAATATTACTATATCATTTCATGGTGACCTATGATGCCTACATGCATGAGTAAACTACACTCTTGCATGGTTGAGTGCATCCATGTGGCTCTCTGTCTTGTAATCACCTGCTGCCGGTCCGGATGCTCCCACCAGGCTTCAGCCAGGACAGCAGCCAGTCTCCTCCCTCTCTGACATGAACCAAGCCTCACTGCCTCACACATACCTTCCTCTCTGCCATCTTCCATACATGGGTCTGACTGCACTGCTGTCAGCACACACAGCCCTGCCAAGGCATTGATTTCTCTCCTCTTCTTTTGTCTCTGTTTTTTTTTTCTCTTAATGCACCTTTGGTTTCACAAAGGAAGAGGGGGAAGGGGCAGCTAATATTCAATGTGAGATGATTCAAATACACTGTTAATCTACCAAGGAAAACTGATTTTATGCACCTTTGCTGATCTTGTCAGAACTTTAATGTTATTCATTCTGAGTTAATCTAGAGGAAATATATATGATTTGCATATATTTGAAATTGGGGGTAGGGTACTGACTCTTGCAAATACAGAGAAAACTAATATTTGTTTTACAGATTTTTGTCTACGGGGTGTGTTTCTTGCATACACTGCACCAAATTTTATGCATTCCTTTGCAATAATTTTGACATTTTGGGCTTATTCGATTCCTTGCCAAGACAGATGAAAAGATACCACTCTCATGTCTGTATGCTAGATTAGCTTAAAGACTGGAAAAAGGGGAAAACTAGCATAGCTCTGTTGAAGGTAGCAATATCAAACTATTTCTTAAAGCATTATACCCCCAAATATGCAAACACACCCTCACTCGCACATACACATATACTATTACTATAGCATGTATCTGCATCTTTTTAATCGCACTGCATTCATATGATAACCACCATCTACCCACAAAAGATCAGCAACAAATCAGAACCCCAATCTCGTTTTCTGCTATGTTTATCGTATTTCCAATCAACAATCCGACCAGCGGAGACATAACAATTTTGACAGGAGAAAATGTAGCAGTCATGTTTAATTCATAGTTATCCAAATGAGGCTTCTTGCCAAAGTTCTGGTTTACTGAACAGATGTTACATATGCTGACATGAGATGAAAGCAGCCTTGATCAGCTTATTGAATATTCTCTCTTGATATTCAGTCCAGGCCAGTCCAAACTCTGCCCATTTTTTTTGGTCTCAAGAAGCAGAAGCAGAAAGGAGAATATTCAATGGGATTATGGTTTGATGGCAGGAAACTGAGAAGACAATGAGTCCGGATTAGGCTAGGGATAACTTTCTGCCAGATGACTTATCAAAATTCAAGAGGCGCAGCATGTTAAATTATTAAATCAGCTTTGTATTTATGATGCTTCACTCTTTTGTCTTTGTGCTTCGCAGCTAAAAAAAATTTCTCCATAATCATTTCTTCCTGGCTAATACACTCCCTTACACCTCCTGTGCCATTCTCTTTCCCCGACTGCCATGGGTGATGGGGTTGTAAGTTCTTCAGCTCTAGCTTTAATGGATTACATGATCTTGTCGGATCCTTGACCCCAGGCCTGCAGTCTCAAGAGGATTTACAGAGAGAACAAGCCTCTATTTGAGATAAATGATGAGCCGTTTTACTGTGCATCTCAAAAGGTAGTCTGTGGGACTAACCTAAACCCCCATCACGACACACAAACAGATACACACATATATGTCATACTATGAACCCCCATCCCCCAGCTGGTTTCTAATCAGGTCTTGCCATGAGAAAGCCACTGACAATGGCTGGAGATCAACATTAACAATGCAGGGCAATGCTGGGTGGTGTGTGAAGGAATGCCCTTTGTGTGTGTGTAAATTATGAAAGAGTTTAAGTAAGATCTAGGCATTTCACCAGTGCCAACATTCACATTTGTACTGTCCATATGATGCCTTGTGAAATGTACCAGAATGTGCAGAGCATAAGACAGGAGGAGAAAAACACCTGCTAATCCCCTAATCTTAGTTTGTCACTTTAAATTCTTCTGATAATTTCAAACAAACCAGACACATAAAACCTCCTTTAAGGAAGAAAAATGTCTTCCAGACACCAAGGGTTTAGAGCGGTGATTTGCAACCAGGGGACTTGTACCTTAGGGGGTATGTGGAAAGATTGTGGAGTAGCTTTATTAATTTGAAGGAAGAAAAAATTGAAACTAAAATTGTATTTTTAAAAATCCACATATTGAGTCTGCTGTTGAAACTGAAACAGCCACAAGTAATAGATAAACAATAGAAATAGTTACTAAAAGTCACTGATAAATGGTTAAAACACCCAGCTTCTGCCACTCTACGTGGTAGTAGTGCAAATGTAAACTTGACAAAACCAACCAAGATTTTGACAATTCAATAGTATTAAAACATATTGTAACAATGCACACTTTTATATACTTAACAGTGTAAAGAAACAAAATAAATTCATTTGCAAAACATATTTGCAGCATGATGAGTGGTGTTGATGGAGGGGTAATGATGGAAAGCTCATAAACTGTTGTTGGGTTGTAATGCCCAACGCTAATTGGTCATCAGAGGGGGATAAAGAGACTGCAGTCACAAATCTTACCCTGACTTCACGCTCAGATAAATAATCCTATTCATAATTATTATATTATTATGAAATCAAAGAAATTCTAAAACACATTTTTCAGAGTAATAGATGCACATGAACTCTTTGGCATTGATGTTTCCATGTTTACAGAAATTGACCGAACGTTTAGAGGTCATGACTAACAAATATGAATGCCACATTGCTTAGGGCAACATTTTTCTGTCAACAAAGACAATCTCTGATAACACTGAACGGATGCTTTGATAAAAGTACATGTGCATTTATACAATAGCTTGGGTGTCCTAAATGTGAATCAAACCATAATCTTGTGAGTTTCATGCTCCAACACTCCAACAGTGCATATAATCTTCCTGAGAGTGAATGAAACAGCTGAAAGCAAAGTGATGATCCATCTCTCTACATTTTTACTCTTGTGCTATTCTGAGCAGCACTTTAAAGCTGCAATACTGGCTACATGTTTATGCACAAATCACTCCTGTGGGAGCCTGAATCATAAATTGGAGCTCCAACAGAGAATCACATCCCATCTCCTTAATCTAACACAACATCAATTAATTAATTAATTAATTAATATCTGACTTGACAGAAAGTCAGCTGTCAGAATAAAGCCTCCTTTCTGACAATGCAAGCAATGCCAATGAGGGGTGTGGCTAAACAGGCCAACATCTGAGTTCCTTATCATTTTCTTGCTAGAATGTGATCTGACAAACTGCACTGCACAAGTCTTGAATTCATGATGATATCTGAGGAACATGGTAGGAGACCTCTCCTACATTAATTCAGCCTATGAGTTCAAATTATACTGTATGTGTCAGTTAGGGATACTTCTTTGCTTAGAGAAAGCCCAAACAAAAACTGATGATCTTTTGAAACTTAACAGCCAATTCCAGACTGCCCTCTAAACAGCAAAGAGTGAGTGCTCTATCTGGAGAAATTTGGACTCACCGACATTAAATCTTCTGCCTCCCTCAGTCTTTTGGTACAAAGCTTCACAGAATTGCAGGATTTCAGAACATACAGTGTTGCAAAACTGGCCCACAAGTTAAAATTTTTCTAATTGTAGTCTAGAAAGACTCACTGGGCTTATGCTTGAATCCGGGGAGTCGGTGGGCGAGGACTGACTTTACTGGGCAGGTGACAGGATACGCTTTTAACCAGTTTTCACAAAGGGGCTTTTCCAACTGGAAGACAATTTAATAGCAAAGATTCTTCTTTTTACATCTCGAAAGCTTCTTTTAAATAGTTTGGGAGTGCCTCTGCTTAGTTCAGTGTTCGGCACAGCTGCCAGGATCAATCAATTCACTGTGGAAGATTACTTTAGGCTTAACAATTACCTCTCACTGCCATCATAGAGCTGCCAGCATGCAAGGTTGCGTAGAAAAGCTTTGACATCTTATTTGTGTCTTGAAAATGTGATGATCCCACTATAGGATCAGTCACACAAACACTTCTGTCCACATATCCTTAAGCATCAGCCTGCTATTAAAGCTTAATTAATATTGACTGTTGGGGGTGGTTATCACCATGACACATCGCCATGGCAACATGATCCCACCAGCTGATACAGACTGATCCAAAATCAAAGCAATTTCATGTTGCAAGATTGGAAATGTCTGCATCCACACAGGGGGACATGCAGGGAGGTCACTGGGTGTGCAGGTGTATGCTAGTATATGCTAAATGAATATGCATGCTGCTACTGCAGGCTTCAAGGTGTCACAGACTTGCATTGTGTTATCTATTGAGAGCAGCTGGGACCAGGTTTTCTCTTTCCAGATGTGGCATGCATCTTTAGGGTCCCACTACACCAGCCTCTGCAAAGTTGATCCCTATCTTCAGAGGAGTATAGTCCTGTGCATGAGCGTGTGCATGGGGTGGGTGGGGGTATTATTTGGGAAATTCCTGTGTTGATGCTATCTCATTCTGTAATTCCTACCACACATATGAACAGCAGACAGCTGTGGGATGAAAACAAGTCTTGCCGAACTGCTGTGTCTGCTATGTTGTACATACTGAATCACAGGAATAATAATCTTTCTCCTAATATATTCATGCCTAAGCTGCAAAGGCAATGGGAGGGTAATAATACGCCGGTGGTCACAACAATAACCCGCCAAACAATCAGTTTCCACAAGCTGCTTCATCCTGACACTGCCGACACGCATCGCTATGCTGATGCATCATGACCAATATACGGTAAATGCCGGGGCTGTGCAGCCTCGCCCCTCCACCCGCCTTGCACATACACAAACACTCACCACACCGAGCCGTACGCTCCGGAGCCCACCGGCGTCAGGTTCTGGTACCGCTCCGGAACCTCCCACACAGTCTTGTTCAGCTCCTGCCGGTAGAATCCTGGTCTGGCGGACATTTCTCTGAGACGACTACAGAAAAGAAAGAAGTGTGACAAAAAAGAGAAGTAGGAGGATGGAAATGAACGGAGGAAAACGGTAGATGGGTACGGAGGCGCGGGCCGCCGTCTGCTGCCTGAGCCGAGCTGCTGTAACACACCCCGTGACAGCCTAGCTCTCTCTCTCTCTCTCTCTCTCTCTCTCTCCTAAACCCCCTCTCCTTGTGGCTATTCAAAAAGTTGATACAATAGAGAATAGACTGTCATTAATGAAAGAAATGACTATGACAGCCTACTCTGATGGTTGCACTATAACCTAGGTAAAGTATGTAGCCTAAGGTTACCCTACATGTGGGCACAACCTACACAAAAGCTTAAGCATGAATCGATTTCTGGCCACTAGGCGGCAGACAGATTTCAAAACAAACTGACAGACACACCGTGCTGAGACCTTGTTTTGTGCAGTCCATGGCGGGACTCAACTATACAGTAGCCTACTTTACAAGTTGTAAAAACAAAACGTGTTAAAACAGTATAATTAATTGCTGATATGAAAATAATGAGTACGTATTTGTTGGTATTTCCCTATATTGAAGACCAAAAAGACACAAAACAAGACTCATTCAAATCAAGAAAAGATATTCATATGTTAGGAATTGATGTACAAATAATGAATGCAAAACAAAGTAAGTAATAGGTTTAATGTAAATCATTGCTATCATCTGGTGGTTTACATCTGCTTGTGCAAGAGATCCCACAAGCAGTGATGTAGCCTAATCAACCTTCCAATAAAAACTCTATAAATTCTCATATTTTGCCTTCAGATACTGCTCTGCACATCTGAGCAAGCCTTTTTGTGAATAATGAAAACTTTTCAGGGGAGATAAGTGTATGATATACTATTTAAGTGTCTAGCTCTTAATTTAAACCATGATGCCTTGTTTTTGATAAGATATTTAATTGCTCAAAATGATATAGAAGTACAGTAAACTGGTCATTAAGGACTGATAGCCAGTTAGCTGGATCCACTGGAGGAATAGAAACTGGAGAGCCAGGTGTGGTAGTAAGCACGACGGTACTGCTCTCCACTTCAGTAGGCACAGGTAGACCTATGAGAAAGATTAACACAAAAAATAAATTATTTTAGTAAGTTGACATGTTCATACACTGGGTGTTCCTAGAGGTGAGTAATTGTTCATTTACTGTTGATGTAGGCCTAAACTTACCAGCATTGTCAGCTTCTTGGGTGATACCGGTGATGGAGTAGAGGTGGAGGTTAATGTACCTGCTATGAAATAATAAAGATAAATAAATAAATTAACTGAATTGAAATGACTTGTGTTCTTAGCTTAGATCTGGAGGATCTTATAATTTAACACAATCTGCACGAGTTTGATTCTGTATCCTTTTAAAAAGTGACTTTAGATGAGATGTTTTTTCAACACTGGCTGCTGTAAAGGAGGCTCCAGAATGTTGCTCAATAATCAGTCCTTAAAAACAGCTACTAGCCACTCACTACCTAACAAGGACATGGCATCTCTATATATTTAACTAAAACACATAACTTGCCAGCTGTGTCAGCTTCTTTGGTGACATGACTGTGTTCAAACCTGGCCTATCTGCAGGGGTGTAGTAACTTTGAACCTGGGGGGGGACACTGAAATGCTAGGGGGGTTCGGGGGCATGCTCCCCCTATTTTTTTTAAATAAATGCTCATTTCTAATGACTTTTGAAAACAGAATGTACTTATTAGTGTGGCTGAAAGAGGGTCTTTGTAGTGACAGAAGATTGAAAATAGACTGAAGAGGGGAGATTATGAAAACTCAAAGAGGGAGAGGGTCAGAGAGAGGGAGTTTAATATAACTAGAACAAAACCGACTATATACCATAAAAAACATGGAACAGCTGCTAGTTAATGTAGCCACAGTACAAATAGATTCAGTTATCCTAATGTTACAGTTGATGTAGCTGTCTGTGATATTTCCTGTGTCACTTGGCCCTGACTCTCCCTGCAACACATGTTTGTGAACAGAACTGTCTTCAAAGCAAACTCTGATGACATGCCATTGGAATAACAAAGTCTTTTTACTATGTGAGTTTTAGAATTTACTATGTCTAGTAGCTATCCATACAACTTACAAGCTCGTCCTCCTCAGTTTTTTTACTACTCCTGCTCCTGTGACCACTGTCCTCTTTCTCTTAAAATACTGCAGGATGCTCATCTCTGTGTGAACATTTTGACTAATTTTCAATTGTTTATGGAGACGTAGCAGAGACACATACACACCTGAGGACACATGTTTTTAAGGCCAAGGATGGTCACAGATGGCGGCAAAAAAGTGGCCGAGGAGTTAGTCCCTGGTCAACCCGCTCTCCGGGCCAAAGCATTTGTCAGAACTCTAGGTCTTTAGAGACATTTATTCCTGCATTCTTGAGAATTTTATGCAAGTAGATTACATAACTAAATGAGCCATTAAAAAAAAAAAAAAAAAACTAGAAACATCCCTCTAACACTCCTAAAGTAAAGTAATCACTTCAGCTGAGCCTTTGAGTACATAAATAAATAAGCCATATCATCATCATACTTGCCATAAACTGGTGCTTTGGACTGTGCTGGCTTTGACTCTGGCTTTGGCTTTGTTCTGCTATTGACCTAATCTCTGCTGTCTGTCTCATGTTTATCATGTCAGCGCTAGTTCTGGTGCCGCTGGCCAGTGGCGGGTGGAGTACTCAAAATCTTTACTCAAGAAAAAGTACAATTACTCCCATAATAAGTAAAAGAAAAAAATGACTTACCTACTCATGTAAAAGTATAATAATATATTTTATCTGCTGGTTCAAAACAGCTGCTACATGGTTATTTCTAGGGAATGCAATTTGCTTTGCTGGTTGATTATCTTTAGCTATTTCTGTTTAATAATTATTTTATTATTTTTTAAAACTCCATGAAGGTATTGACAAGACATTTTAAAATATCACCCTTGCTGCCCAGCCGACTATTGTTGCCTTTATATTTTATTATGGACATGTAGCCAATCAAACCTCTTGCTTTGCAGTAGCACAGGCTGCCAACACAATCTGATTATTCCTAAAGCATCTAAATAATCTTTATACAGAGAAAGCTGTGTGTCATGCGTATAGCCTAACAGGACTGCTTTATCCACTATATTTTCTCTCTCTCTGCATCTCAAAAAAAAAAAATTATTATTTTTTTTTAATTTATTTGTTTATTTGAAAAGGGACAATGTACACTGATCAACATTCAAGCAAATGTAAGCGTACCCGAGTTAGCCACAGGCTAGTTTTCATCGGCAGTCCCCTTGCCAGATGTTATTAGGCATCCTAAAATAGTAAACTGTTATACTACAATAAAATACATTATACAATTGACAAAAGGTAAAAAATTACACTGTGTGAAAAATCACAACAAGATGACCAGATAAATCAAAAAAATAGATTATACTGTTATTGTTGGTGGATGGGACCAGTGTCAGTGTTGACAATGTTTATTTTCAATAAGCCGTTTCTTAACATTACTCTTAAATGAGTAATAGGATGGAGACTCCATAATTGATGGTGGTACTGAGTACCACCCCTAAATACAAATATGAACCTGAAAATGAACATAATATGAGCTCTTTAATACTGAGAGGAGAGCCCAAAGAGAAATGTTTCTGCCCAGTTTCGAAGTGGGGACCTTTCACGTGTGAGGCAAACGTGATAATTCAATTCAATTCAATTCAGTTTTATTTATATAGCGCCAAATCACAACAGTTATCTCACAGCGCTTTTCATAAAAGAGCAGGTCTAGACCGTACTCTATGATGCTATTTACAGAAGCCCAACAGTTCCCACCAAGCACTAGGCGACAGAGGCAAGGAAAAGCTTCCTTTTAAGAGGCAGAAACCTCGAGCAGAACCATGGCTCAGGGTGGGCGGCCATCTGCCTCGACCTGTTGGGGTGAAGGAGAGAGAGGGAGAGGGGGCAGGAGAGGAACAGAGAGAAAAAGAGAGGCATGGAAGGAAAGAGAGGGGAGGGAGGCAGCCTACACAATATACACACACAGAGGTCCTTGAAATTTGCTTAATGTGAGACTTAAACGACATGTCCTGATCAAAGATAACTCCAAGATTCCTCACAGTGGTGCTGGAGGCCAGGGCGATGCCATCAAGGGAAACTATATCTTTAGATAATGCGTCACGGAGGTGCTTAGGCCCCAGAACAATAACTTCAGTCAGAAAATTAGAGGTCATCCAGGTTTTAACATCCTGAAGGCACATTTGAAGTTTAGCTAACTGATGAGTTTCATCCGGTTTGATCGATAGATATAACTGAGTATCATCAGCATAACAATGAAAGCTTATGGAATATTTCCTGATAATATTGCCTAAAGGAAGCATATATAAAGTGAAGAGGATTGGTCCGAGGACAGATCCTTGAGGAACTCCATGACTAATATTGGCATGCATGGAGGACTCTGTAGCGGCCCCTTGGATTTATTGATCAAGACGCAGAGAGTTTCAAACGGGTGTCGATTTATTATTCCTCTCAACGTGCACCATGCACCATGAACACCGTGAAAACTCATTCCGCTCTCCAAGGACGCTAATCAAATGGTTTCCGCCATCAGCTATTACGCTCTCTAGCTCGACACACGCTCACAGTTGTAGGTCAGTTTTTTACCGTTCTTCTGACGATGCGTGAGCACCACATTGTGAAGAGAAAGTAGCAGGAAGTTTAGCGTCACAAAAAACATAAAAAGAAGAAAAAACGGCACTTTTCAAAATAAAAGCAGAACAGGCAAGGTGACACTGTAGAACTACAATGTCTTATTAAATATATAAATATAATACCATGTAGGAGAATATTAATGCGATTTATCAGACATTTACAGACTCATCATTAACATGTACAAACTGAAATCGATCTGATAAATAGGACTTAAACCAGCTTAGAGCGGTTCCTTTAATGCCAATGAAATGTTCCAGTCTCTGCAATAGGATCTGATGGTCAATGGTATCAAATGCAGCACTAAGATCTAATAAAACCAGTACAGAGACAAGTCCTTTGTCTGATGCAATAAGGAGGTCGTTAGTAATTTTCACCAGTGCTGTCTCTAATCAAATAAACTATTGCTCTGTAGAAAGTCACACAGCTGTTTAGCAACTGCTTTCTCCAGGATCTTAGAGAGAAATGGAAAGCTAGATATAGGTCTATAGTTGGCTAAAACATCTGGATCAAGTTTGGGCTTTTTCAGAAGAGGTTTAATTACAATGGTACATAGCCTGTTGATAAAGATAGATTGATCATATCTAGTATAGAAGTGCTGACTAAGGGTAAAACATCTTTAAGCAACGTAGTCGGGATGGGGTCTAAAAGGCAGTTTGATGGTTTAGATGAAGAAATAATTGGTTAGCTGGTAAAGACTGAGGGAAGCAAAACAGTCTAAACATAAATCTGGTTCTACAGCTGTTTCTAAGGTTCCTGAGTTTAGAGATAAGTCTGTGCCAGTTGAGGGCAGGTCTTGGTGAATTTTGTCTCTAATAGCCAGAATTTTATCATTAAAGAAGCTCATGAAGTCGTAACTACTGGGAGCTATGGGAATACTTGGCTCAGTAGAGCTGTGACTCTCTGTCAGCCTGGCTACAATGCTGAAAAGAAACCTGGGGTTGTTCCTATTTTCCTCGATTAATGACGAGTAGTACGCTGCTCTGGCATTACGGAGGGCCTTCCTATAAGTTTTAAGACTATCTTGCTAAATTAAACGAGAATTTTCCAGTTTGGTGGAACGCCAATTCCTCTCAAGTTTCCGCGATATTTGCTTTAATTTGCGAGTTTCAGTATTATACCATGGAGCTAACCGATTTGAGAGGGACTGGAATTAGCATAGGAGTCCTTTGTTACTTTGTGACTTTATAATGAATTTAGAGCTGATGGAATAGTATCCTTAAATTTAGCTACAGCACTATCAGACAGACATCTTGTATAGAAATTTTTGCCCAATGGCGTGTAGTTCAGCAATACAAACTCAAAAGTTATCAAACAGTGGTCGGACAAAGAGGGATTCTATGGGAACACCACTAAATGTTCAATTTCAATACCATACACCAAAACAAGGTTGAGGGTGTGGTTAAAACAGTGAGTCGGTTCATGAACACTCTGAGAGAAGCCAATGGAATCTAACAGAGAGATAAACGCAGTACTGAAGCTGTGACTCTCAACGTCCACATGAATATTAAAATCCCCTACAATAATAACTTTGTCCGTTTTAAGGACTAAAGTTGTCAAAAACTCTGCAAATTCAGATAAGAATTCGGGCCAGCTGCTCGGTTCACTATAACGAAGAGAATTGGTTGCAGTGATTTCCAACTTGGGTGCGAAAGACCAAGAATAAGGCTTTCAAATGAGTTATAGTTTAGTTTAGGTTTAGAGCTGATTAGTAGGCTAGAGTCAAAGATAGCTGCAACTCCACGTCCTCGGCCTGTGCCTCGAGGAATATGAGTATTAATATGACTGGGAGGGGTGGATTCATTTAGGCTAACATATTCTCCATCACCCAGCCAGGTTTCAGTAAGACAAAATAAATCAATATCATAATCTGATATTAGTTAATTTACTAGTACACCTTTAGAAGAGAGAGATCTGATATTTAAGAGTCCACATTTAATTTTCCTATTAGTTTGCACTATTGCTCCTGTGGTTTTAATTTTTATGAGGTTTTTATGTACAGGCTCCTCTTCTGTTTACTTTTGATTTAAATAGTTTCGATGGTCGGGGGGCAGACACCGTCACTATAGGATTTTCACTAAGTAACTCCTGAAATGGAGGAGCAGAGAAGTGTGTTAGACTGCGACTCTGCCTCCTGGTCTCAACTCTAGGTTGTCATGGATTTGGTCCACTAATAAACTTGGCCAGATTTCTAGAAATGAGAGCTGCTCCTTCCCAAGTGGGATGGATGCCGTCTCTCCGAATCAGACCAGGTCTTCCCCAGAAAGTCCGCCAATGATCTACAAAGCCCACATCCCACATAACCACTACACTACAGAAACCAATGGTGAAAAACTCAGCAGAGAGAGCAGAACTGGGAATAGGCCACAGAGCCAATGCCTTGTCTGCAACATGGACATGTCCGACAACAGCCGAATGATGGAACTAGCATTTCATTTCAGGCTGGGAACTAGTAAGTAATCCCTTGCGAAAAATCGGCCATGATGCAGACGCTCCCGGAATTAGTTTATATAGTCCAGCATAGGGAGACCACGGAGATGTAGCTGTTGTCTTTGTGGGTTTGATTCTGTCATCAGTGTTGCTGTGTTTAAACTGGACCTTGTTTTTGTGCTGGTATCTCGGCTGGTTCAGGTCTGTCGTGGACAGCTGACTCCCAAGGCTTTTTATATTCTTGATATTCTGTGCGGTGGTTAGTTTGTGGTCTTTCACAGCAACAGACTGGTGACAGATAATTTTTTTAATTCAATCATGAATTTTTCAGCAGCTGTTGATTCTTTAACTAGCACGTGTTTACTGCATGCGTGATGCAGTGACTGATGTGGTTTTTGCAAAGTGAGTGATGTAGCCTACTCAATAATGTCTACTCACACACCATTGAAACAACAATTAAGATTTATTGTAGAAGATAGATATCGCACGCCCATACATGGGAGAATGTAATTATTTCTCAGTCTCGCCATAATGTCACTCTCTGGTTTACCCCCCCCAAAAAAAAGATGTAGCTGAAAGAAATTCTTGGATGGGAGCACTGACACAGTGTCAATGAGTTCTGGATGTGGAGGCAGACGCTATAATAAAAAGGTCCCTGAGACTGGAGCTCTGTCCTAACCCTGCTTACATCCTGATCTGGTCTATGTGCCGGTGGGGCAACAAAAGCAGAAGGCCCAACTGTGAGGACAAGGATGAAAAACAAATACCTTAATAGTGACATAAGCTGTGTCTCAATTCAGGGGCCGCATCCTTCGAAGGGCGTGGCCTTCGCGGCCTACGAAGGCATACGGCCGCAAAAAGCCAAACCGATCGTTGTTAAATGAGATGGTCTGGTCTATGGAGGACTGTCTATTGCGTCATCAACTGACCCCGCCCTTACCCATGCGTGGGGAAGCACTGCTCCTGTCACCTAGCAACCTTCACAGCTGCGGTCCACCAGCATGGAGACTAATATTTTAATTTTAATATTTTAAATATTAAATATTATATTTAATATTTTATTATTTTATTTCTTAATAGAGCAACTAGAGGTACTGCCGCCGCATGATTTATCTCAGGCTGAGAGAGGAAACGTCACATTTTATATGTATTTAGGTACAATAGGCTTCAGGCTAACAGTGATGTAAACACAGTTAACGTAGTTTATTGCTACTGCCATTTCAATTTAACAACATAATTTCATATTTAAAGAAAACCTAACCTTACTTTAATGTTAAAATATTGACACTGTTTTTGTCATTGATCAGCTAAAGCAAGTTGAATAGAAAGATATACATGCCTTATCTAACTAAGCTCTCTACACTTCATTGCAGTTGTTCTTCTCCTTGTATCCCTAAAACAGTCCAGGCCCCTGTACTGCAGGATAAATTTGAGTGTTCCTGTGCTGGACAGGTTTTTTAGCCAGCAGGACACACGGCCGGATTTCCGGGTTGAGTAGAGAGGCCCTGGGAGTGCTACTGGGCCTCCTAAACCAGGAACGGAGACACGGATGGGGTACCACGATTGAGACCCTGGTGTTACTCTTCTGGCTGGCAGGTGGGGCATCATACAGGGTGGTCTCCAGAGTGTTTGCAACGCCTCGATCCACTGTCCACCGCATTGTCCACAGAGTCACTGAGGAGGTGGTGGCCATTCGCCACAAGGTCATCCACCTACTGAAGACCCAGGATGAGTTAAAACCGATCTCCTGTGGGTTTGCAGGGCTGGTAAGACACAAAGCCTTTTTTAAAGCAGCTGGAGCAATCAACGGCTACCATGTCCGCATCAAGCCACCGAGCGGCCCTGCTGGTCAGTGCTACAGGAACAGGAAACTGTTTCCATCCATCATCCTGCAGGCTGGCTGTGACCATCAGGGCCGCTTCATTGACACCTACGTGGGCTGGCCTGGATCAGTCAACGACTCCAGAGTGCTCAGCTACAGCCCACTGTACAAGACTTCACTCTACACATGCTCCAGGGCATTTCATCCTTGCAGACAGAGGGTACCCGTGCCTCCAACACCCACTCCCCCTCATCACTCCCTACAAGAGGCCAATACAAGGTGTGGGAGCCCAGCGCTTCAACAGCCATCACTCAAGGGCACGCTCCATTATAGAGCGTGCTTTTGGGATGATGAAGACCAGGTTCTGGGTCATCTTCTTGCACATGCTGGTGTACCTCACATAAGTATTTTTTTAAATTATACTAATAAGTAAATCAACAGACTGATTCATCAAAAACCATAAAGTTTTTCAGACTGAAATATATTTTTAACCATTTCAGGTCATAACAGCATGTGCCATCCTCCCCAACATCTGCCTTGGGGCTGGTGACATTGTGGCCCCAGAGGATGAGCCTGAGCAGGATGTGGCAGAGGATGAGTGGGACGGTCAGTGGTGCTCCCTGGCATGACCAGCTGTCTGCAGAGGTGTCTGCCCTGTAGGAGGTGCCCCCTGACCACCAATACTTTTAACAGGCAAGTAAAAGCTTGGTAAATTCCTATTCATATCCTAACAATTTTGCCTTTTGAAATATGTTGTAGAGATTTATTTTGTCAAAATTGTGAATTAGTATTTTGTGTGCACAGCATATTATTCTTGCCTCTTACTAAAACATCTTGTGACATGGCAGCTGTTGATTGAACCAGCCCTGCAAACCCACTGATGGACGATGTGGTGGACAGTGGAGAGATGCATCCACACCTACAACACACTCTGGAAACCACCCCAGATGATGTCCTGCTGACCAGGGTCTTTACTGTGGCAGCCCTTCCAGGTCCAGCAGTATCACCAGGGTCTCCCTGCTCAGCAGAATAAATGTTGTAAATATGTTGTAAATAGTTATAAAGACCACAGAAAATGTAATAATTTATTTAACAAATATTTTATTTTAATTGATTAATAAATATTATATATATTATTATTTAAGGATTATTTTTAGGCAAGTCTCTCTAGTAGAGAGAACAGCCTCTCCATCCTCTCTCTGCAACCTCATGTCTTCTTTGAGAAGCTGAAGCAGCTCATCCTCTCTGTCCCTCTTTCTCTTTCTTGGCTGGCTCTCCTCCTCCTCCTCTTCTTCCTCCTCCTCCTGGTCACCCACTGCAGTACTTGGCCCTGGTGTGTCCTCCGGGATAGAGGCAATTACGACAAGTGGGGTGGTGGAATGCCTCTGTCCCAACACCTCATCCATGACGACAAACCAGGGCCAAGTTGCAACAGTGGGCTTCCCACCTACACCCTCTCCTGACCCTGGACACTTGCAATCCTAAGGCACAGGAAATCAATCATGGTAAATAACAACAGCAGAAAAACAAATTTCCGCAACAAAAAAAAATATAAAGAATATCTCAATTTGAAATCACACATACATACTTTGGATTTTTTTTTTTTTTTTATTGTCCCACTTTTTTTTGCTTGGAGGGAAGTCACCTTCCCCCACAGGCCCATTTTCTCCAAAATTGTCCTAATCACAGAGAAACAAAAGAAATGGTAATTTTGTGAAGACTGGAAAAGGTGACACAAAAACATAACAAAGGGCTGCCCCATCTACTATTTGTCTTATTGTTAAAGGCTTTGAATAGGATGGGGGCTCATTTAATTGTAACTTTAAGTACACGATGATTAAATGCAGATATTACAAAAGGGCTACTGGGGGGCTCAACTCCACAGCCACAGCCGACGCCATTATTTACGCTGGGACAATCAATCAACTGGCGCGCAATGAATGTCGGGATACCTGGGGCTGTGAAGGATCCAGCTGTTGGATCCCCCAAACGGAGGTAAAGAAGACTGCATTTGTCTGCCACATTTGAAGGAGCCTTTAAAATGGGACAGCCTTGTCGCATCGACTGTGACGTGTTCGGTCTTCAAATACAGCCTTCGAAGGATGCGATCCCTGAATTGAGACACAGCTGTAGTCATTTTTCCACATTGTATTATTATCACAGATTTTATAATAAATGTAAACATTTTGTCCACAGAAACATATTTATAAGTAGTTTTAAAAACATCTTACCAATAGTGCTTTTCCATCGCTGGCACCAGCTCAACTCTCCTCGCCTCTACTCGGCTCGCTTTTGGCCCCGCCGTTCTCTGTTTTCCATTGCAGATAGTACCACCTCAGTGTAGCTGGTCCATTACTGTGTGGTGGCTCAGGTGTATGAGGGGCTGGTCTGGGTGTCAGTGGGGGAACAACAGCAGAAGGCCCAGCTGAGAGAAAAAAGGAAAAGCTAAATAACAAAGATGTCATAATTTTACAAGACTTAAAGCACATACTTGGGCCACAGCATCATCTTCAGAGTAGAGTACAGAAAACATCTTACTGTGTATACAAAGACCACTAAAATATTACTTCACCTGCTAAGTCTTAGAAATTGAAGGAGTACTTCATTATAATATAAAAAACAATTGGTAATATAATAGTGATCAGATTCATGAGGATTTCCAGACCAAGCCTCCCAAGCCCCGCCATAAGGCTTCCTCTTCTCGCTCCCGCCCACCAACAACAACAAGGAGGAGAGTGCCTCCAGCAGCGCCTCAGTATGTAGCCCCACCTCCACCTGCTCCTCTGTGGGAGGACAACCTGAATCTGCGTCTCATTCTTTGATTGGTCCATTTCAAAACCACATGAAAATTTCATACTTAATGTGTCTGATTTGTGAAACCAGGAAGAAGCTTTGTGTCTTCACTAAGCAGAACCTCCAGGTTTGAAAAGTGAAGCCTCAAACCTGCATTCTCTCTAACAGCCAGCACTGTGGCGACTCCAATGGATCGTATATGGTCTCAGTCACTAGTTGTCTTCAACACAGCATGATGTTTAGGACTGACCCCCAATAGTCGAATATTCGCCTTATTCGATTGTCAATCTCACAGTCGAAGCGAAACAAGGATCATGCCATTTTGGCGATATGAGGGTGCTCAACATCTGATTTTACATAGAACTGCCAGTTTTCTCCCAATAAATTATTATACAGCCTATTACAATATACATTTCAACGTTTAATGCTGTAAATAAACATGTAAAACTTTCAAAAAATGTTTTTAAAAGTGCGTGAATAAATCCAAAATTGTAACCCTAACCCCGGGGCCTCAGTAAGCAAGGGTAGGCGTAGCGCACGCGTGTGTGTACAAAAATGTCCTGTGGCAAAATACCATAGAATTTCTGCGGTATTTGTACCTCATGTTCCAGTGGGACTGTACCACATGTTCCTGTAGTGATTTCCTGTAGGACTTGAGAGGTTTGTATGGTATTTTCGGACGTTTACCACAGGATTGTACCTCAAGCTCTGCACACTCAAAAATGGAGGTACGAGACAAGAACATTTCTGTACTTACAGGTACACTTTTCAAGAATGTTGATCTTAAAGAGACCAGAAGTGCACCTTTTGACTACAGAAAGGGTTTTAAAGCGATTTAAAACAAAAATAAGAACAAATCTGTACCCTTTCTGTCTGTCAAAGGACATATGCAATGCAGCCATGAAAAATGTGTGTAGCTCATTTGTAGCTCAAAGTTGGCACCTACATATGAGAAAAACACAAACCCTTCATTTCCAGGAACCTTTATGCATTATTGTTGGCAAATCTTTTTTGGCAGTATATTTGGCCTCTAGATACCCTTGGTGGTAGCAAAAGTAAAGATTTAACGCTACAGTCTACGCTCTCAAGTGATTGGGATATTGACATGTCACTCAGGGGTTGCATGTAAACTGTTAGCTCTGGCTGCGGTTAGCTAGCTAAATTGGTGAGACTGACAGTGCAGTCCAACCATTTATTTTTTTATACAGTCAATGCGTGGTAGTCTAAATCTAACAATCTAAGCAAAATAATATAGTAATATAGTAGTATTATAGTAATATTATATTAAAATGTATTTTGGTAGTATTGTAGTAATACTATAGTAAAGTAAATATAGTAGTATTAAAGTAAAATTATATTATAATTATTTTGGTTTTATATGGTTGGGTTGTTTTCCCCAAGTGGATCAAAGAAAAATTCTGATATGACCACAGTCTAACGTTGTGACCGACATGCTTTACATGTATGTGTATGCTGTGAGAATCATCATCAACAAGCTAAGCCAATCAGAGGCAGAGTAGGGCGGGACATGCCTCTGACGTATTCACTCCCCCCGCCCCAACAGAGTTAACGGTCAGTGTGCCGCTCAAACTCCGAGCGGGACCGAAGATGTCAAGCTTATTTACAGCTACTAGCAATGTCAATGGGTCTGTCGACTAAGGCGCTACTACAAAAGCTGGTGGTGGAAGGAGGCGGCTCAGAAATGTAGAGGTAAGTGGAATGTAAATTTCACATTAATTGTAATTTACTGTACTGGTAACCAACGATCCGAGTTTAGCTAGCTAATATCTGAAGAGCTAACAGGCTGTTAGCCTGGGTATCTACAGCCAATGTTCAGCATTGCATGTCCTTAGATAGCTTGCTAATTTTGTTCTGATATTATACCGTTAGTCACTAATTCACGTTCCGGTAGCAGTACAGTGCTTATTGAATCCGTCTTATAACGTTACGTTATATATCAACAGGTTCAGAAATGCCTTATGCTGCTGACGGTGGGATCATTTAGTCCTAATGACTAACGTTACAGTTTCTGATTTTTATTTGAGTCTTGTTTCATGGCAAGTTTAACAGGGTTCTAAGTCTATTTTAACAGCAGGGCAGTTTACCAGATCAAATTTCACAGGTGATGTTATTTCGCTGATTAAATATCGGAGCACTTTGATGCTGTGACTGGTGGTGCCTCAGCAGTTGGTGGGCAGAAATTGACATGGCCAACTGTGATTGGTACAAAAAAGTCTTATAAAGTCTTAATGTGCATGGCTGCTTTCTGCAGTTCATAAGTTTTCCAGTTTGAATAATGCTGTTAACCAATATCATGCGGTAAATATCTGAACTTTGAAATAACGTTACAATATTAAGTGATACAGCAGCTTCTCTGTCAAGGGGTTTTCAATTAAAGTTTTTATGATTTTTTTTTGTTCTGTTCTGAACCCAATCCATTAATTGTGTCAGTCATTCTCTGTAGTAATCATGCTTTGTATGTCCAAAGTGTCGGTGCTTCTGTGTATTTAATAGCTTTTTATTTACATTTCAGACAATGACGTAGATGGCAAGAGAGTGGATTGCATACCCACAAAGAGTATGATAGGGTATCTCTGACAAGTCTGACCAAAAGCTGTTAAAGTTCAGACTTCACACTCCGCTACAAGGAGGTCACCCTTAATTTGGAAGCAGTCAAGCCAGAACAACAAACATGTGTCCCATACAGAGATAAGAATGTAATAAATGCTCCACTCTTTCACCTTTTCTTTGTTGCAGAGAGCTGTTATTGTCCTAATATGCATCAATGTGGTGGCAAATTAGCTAAGATAAAGTGATTCTTCTGCTATTTTGCAGGTGGGAACCTACTTGCCACAGACTGCCTTGCAGAACCGGTCCAAAAGGAACAACAGTACCGCAACAACATAATGAGGAGTCTATATGAAATGCAGTGTTCAATGTAAGTGTTACTGTTCAAATATAACAAATATGTACAGGCTTTGAGAAAATAATTTTTTTATTCTTGTTGGTAACAACCAGTAAAGAATGGATAACTGAAAGCATGTCAAAAGCAATATTAACTTCTGACCTGCAATCCTGAAGTAGTCACTGGTCTTAACTTGTATTATAGGTTGTTTAATACTGCAAATAAAATTTATTTATTTCCCATCTTTTTCTGTTTTATATCTCAGTTGTATGGTAATTGATGTATTGTAAAGTACCGCATGCACATACCATTTTTTTACTGCCAGAATATTTTTTTCCTCTGAGATTCACTGTCACTTTCTTTCACTCAGAAAATCAAACACTCTGAGACCTCCAGATTAGAGGAGCTGTTCTGGTAACAGCACCTGTCATGTAGACGTCCTGCAGGGTTTTGGCGGGGTCTTAAAGGGTAAAATTTCCAAATTTAAGGCTTAAAGTCTTAAATTCGGTGAAGTTTGTGTTCTAGGTCTTAAATAATTTTAAACGGGTATTTATTTTCCAACGCCCATGTAACGCTACCTCTAATGCTCATTGAAATGCTGCCGCAGCACTCAAGAATGTTTTTTCCTCCCGTGGTGGTGTAGTTCTTTCTGTTGCTAGTCTAAATCGGTCCAAATATAATTCACTGTATTACGACTACAAAGGCCAACAGGCAGCCTTCGTGTTATTGCTGCAAGTCTCTTTCGGATTGTGCCACAGCAACACATTCTCATGTCAATGCGTCATAACCAGGCGGGAAGCCTCCGGTCTACAATATGAAGGCGATGCGGAAGTCCCTGAAACCTGCACTCTATTGAAAATCCAGCAGGGGGAGACTCTTCTGGTCACAAAAAGAAGTCCGGCTCCATTAGAAATAATGGGATAAATTTAACCAGCACCACTGAAAACGCTTATTAGGAGTTGGCTGTTCACTTTCTCTGGTGAGTACATTTAGTTTTAAGACTGTTGTTCGCTAGACAAAGTTATCAGCCCTGTTAAAATGACAGTTAACGTGAGTTACAGATGCACCTAGCTAAGCAAGCTAACTAGCTCCGCACACGGCCATTAGCTCCACCGTATCATCACTTCCGGGCACTTCCTGGTTGCAAAAACTCGACATGGCGGCAACCTATTGGCCAAACTCGAGGCTTCAAAACAGCAGTCCACAAACCAACAGGTGACGTCACGATGACTACGTCCATTTCTTATATACAGTCTATGTTCATAACTGACGCTTTTAGACAGCGTGACAAAGCTTAAGGATTTTACGCTAAAGGTACCCTTCAACGTCTGTATGAAACGCCCCCGTCTGCTACGTTGCCGCAACACAAGGGAGGCTAACCCTACCCTAACCCACTTCAGGTCTGTACAGGTCCTGCGTGTGAAACAAATGAAAGGAGGTGGTTCTCATGTTGCCTATTTTTTGTTCATTTCTACAAATGTATAAAGTAGTAAATTAAGACACAAAGGGCAAACATGAACAGTCCTATCTGTAATGATTCTGAGGCCATTCACAGTGTTTTCCAGCCTTTATAAGGTGGTGAACCTCAAACTGCTCTGTGCTGCACCATGATTGTAAAATCATTGTGGAGAGCATCAAAACTAATCGCATGAATTTTCCCGAATCTAATGGTTATAATTCAAACCTTCTTTAGCAAGTAAAGCTTTTGGGGTGTGGTTTATTCAAAATCTGCTCTAGATTTTCCTACTTATTATTCACAGATGTGGTAACAACAAGGTCCTAAAATGATGTGGAATTGCAAATTGGAAAACATAAAAATTTTCTTGGCATGACCAAACCCCAACACATAATACCATCTTAATTTTTTACATTATACCACCCTGTGAAAGCGCGTTTTAATCCCCATTTTGAAAATGTACCTGCTTTGCACCTGCCTCTACTTCTCTTCTTTCTGCACTCACTCACAGAACTCGTTATTTTTCTGGATATATATATTTCCACCCGTGATCCTTTTTCACGGCAGCAGGTACACCGCATGCCAGCTTGTTAATTACGTAGCTTATTAATGTCATCGTCCATCCCGGTGTTTCATTGTTGACATCATCCAATGCCAAATTTGTAGATATCACTCAACCCGAATTTGAACCCAGTCATTTTGTGACTGCATTTCCTTTGTACGTTTCTTTTTTTGACGTTGTGATATGGTTCTTAAATTTCATTCATAATGGTCTTAAAAAAGTCTTAAATTTGACCAGGTTAAACCTGCAGAAACCCTGATAGTGTTCCACTACCTGGTCTACCTGGCTTAACAATTTACATAGTGTGGAACTTCTTATTTTAAACAATCTTTATTAGCTATCTTTATTTGCTTGTGATTCCATTTAACTCCACATTTAAAGCTCCCCTTTATATTTAAGCAAAAGTGCTGCTTATGGAATAAAATTATGCATAGTCGCTTTTTCCACAAAACACAGTAAGGTAAGTAGTAAAAGGAAATTTTATTTAGCTCAAGAGATTCAAGTTATTATCACTTAACACCAAAAAATCTCATTAAGAATCTGGAAATAGAGATTGTTCAACATTATTGCAAAAAATAATGAAAACAAATTGATTATCAAAATTGTTGCTTGTTAATTATCTGAAGCAGTCAATTACTTTGTCTATTCAGCTTTATGCAAGATGTGCCTTATTTTGTGTCTGTTAAATGTAGAAATGACAGAAGATGTTTAAGGTTTTGATACTAATTGATTTGTAATAATTGTAGTTGTATTCATATTTTTCAGGACTACTATCTGAAAATGGGCATTTTTTAAATTTCAAGTTGACAGTAGTAATTTTGTTGAGTGAGTTTCCATTAGTATTTGAGTCTAGCACAATACACTTGTTTGAGTAGATTTCCCTCAGAGTATAAGTTGTGCACAATTACATTTATTGAGTAAAGAATTTGTGGAATCTAATTCTAATAAGCACCAGTGAATCAATGTAATTTAGTATGCAGAAATTAAATAATAATAAAAATTATCATATTTAAGTTAAGGTTTACTCAAAAATATTGTTACCACTACTATAAAAGTTTTGAGGTAATCAGTTTCCACAAAACAATTTGAGTATTCTGAACTTATTTGGGTTTACAGTGTGGTAGACCTACTATAGGTTGTGTTACTAGTCCGGTCCGCTGCGGTCGATGATCATTCCCTCTGGCTGAATGACCAGCCAGACCACCTGATTTTTGGCATGATCCACGATGATACAGAAAAATAGAAATGAATGGCTGCAGCGCTACTGCGGCTAGAGTCTCTCTGCAGTGCCATCCAACTTTCTAAATTCTTTCATCTCACAGAGAAAATAACGGTCAGAGTATCTTGAGGCCAAAGGTTTTTTTTCCATCCAAGTAGTTGTTGTATGTGGATAGACAACGCATTTGTGTCCGTGTTTTCATGTTGTCCCTGACCACCTCCAGAAGTTGTTTTGCTGATCGGATCACAATGTGTCCTCAATATATCTCAGGTGCACTTACACATGTAGCCTACTTTCATGTGGTCAAGTGCTACCCAATCACAATCTGATCTAATGCGAGGTGTAAACAGCCTCTATGTTCCCCGATTTGGAATATGCAAAGTCATTCACCATGGTGAAAATAAAACTGCCAAATATGGCATTGCCTCATTCATTAAAAGTGATCTAACGACATCTCTTTTCTATCAAAGAATTGTTTCCAAATTTTTGGGGTCTTAAATTTATATTTCTGACGTCTTAAAAAGCAGGGATGGATTGCCATAATGTGGGACACCTAAGGTCTTGTGTTTGTAGGTCCCCCATAAATACGTGAATGCCAATGAAACTATTGGTTAGCCAAAGCTATGGTGCCATGTGATCAAAATCACATGACCTCTCAAATGTCCATTCACATATGAGGGTGGAGCAATCATCAAACAGGAGGCATCTTGTGTAAAGACCACCCAATTGTCAGTGACAGAGTTTTGACAAACTTTACATTAGCCTACTAAGACCTGAGCTTTGATTCTGTGTGCATTTTTAATTTCTCTTGGCTATTTGGGATAAGTAGGACCTAATAAGTATAATAAACTAAACATTGACTTTGAACAGGAAGTACTTTTTGAAAAAAACAATGTCCTCGTATGGGGACATTGGGTCTATTTTACTACAAAACACAATAAAGTCACCAATGTGTAATAAAGTAGAAAATTGTTTATTTCAACTGAAACATGTTTCTCATCACAAAAGAACACGGCTGTGCAAAACAGCATTGCAAACAGTGTGAGTGTGAATATGTATGTGTGTGTGCGTTTTCTGATTTGCGGGTAAGGCACACGACATTCAAATTGATGCAAAAAAAATGATACATTTCATTAACTGTATTGTTGAGGACCAATTGCCTTCTAGTGGTGGGGCAGATAACTGTCTAGCACAGGTGCCTGTAAGTACTGCCTCCTCAGTCACTGTTCCTGAGAGAACCTTGCGGGGGGGCTGGAGCCAATCTCAGCTGACATCGGGCGCAAGGCGGGGTACACCCTGGACAGGTCGCCAATCCACAGAGTGATCCCTCCCTGGTGAAATATTTTGCTGCAGCTGGGTGTGATGCTAGTGAGCAAGCAAGTCAGCAGCATTTTCTCGTTGAGGATGAAGTGTTAATGCGCAAGTGATGACATGAACACTTGTGGTCGGGTCACCTAGGCGTCACCAAGACTTACAATCGTGTGCTTAGACATTTTTTCTGGCCAGGCATGAAGGCCGATGTAGCGCGCTACTGCAGAACTTGCAGTACATGCCAGATCGTAGGGAAACCAAATCAGATCGTGCCACCTGCCCCACTGCATCCAGTTCCTGCTGTTGGTGAACCATTTGAGCATGTCATTGTGGATTGTGGTGGTCCCTTGCCTAGAACTAAGTCAGGGAACCAGTTTCTGCTAACTGTGATGTGCGTGTCCACCCGTTTTCCTGAGGCTGTGCCCTTAAGAAAAATTACCGCTCCCGCCATCATGAAAGCTCACAAAATTCTTCACCACCTTTTGACTGCCGAAAGTTGTACAAACTGACCAAGGTACCAATTTCCTGTCCAATACTTTCCGTCAGACGTTGCAAGCACTGCGAATTTCACACTCCGTTTCGAGCGCTTACCACCCGGAATCACAAGGTGCGCTTGAGCGTTGGCACCAGACGCTCAAGTCCACGTTGAAGAAATTCTGCTATGACACAGGAAGAGACTGGGATGAGGGTGTGCTGGACATGCTCTTTGCTGTGCGCGATGCTAGGCAGGAGTCTTTGGGGTTCAGTCCGGCTGAGCTCGTATTTGGTCATAACGTGTAGGGACCACTTAAGGTGTTGAAGGAGCAGTTAGTGTCTGGCTCCTTGCCGAAAATTAATGTATTGGATTTTGTGTCCCAGAACAGAGAACGGTTGCACCCTGCCACCTCCCTGGCAAAGAGGGCTCTGGCTCTGGCACAAGAAGGCATGAAGCACCGGTTTGACAGAAAAGCAGTCGAACGGCAATTTAAACCAGGCAGCAAAACCAAGTGTTTTGCTGCCTGTGCTTGGAGCTGCCCTCACTGCCCGTTTTTCCGGACCCTATGTGGTGGAAAACAAGGTTTCGGGGACTGATTACATCATTCACACACCTGACCGTAAAAGAAAGAGACGCCTGTGTCACATTAATATGTTGAAGCCCTATCTTTCCAGAGAAGCGGCTCAGGAGAAGCAGGAAGAAACTCCGTAGACTGCTGCTCCAGGCAACCCCTCCGTTTCCTTGGTTTGTGGTGGGGCTGAACCTGATGATGGCTTAGCAGGGCTCGATGAAGGTCACCAGGGTGGTAGGTTGCCCAATTCAAAGCTCTTGTCTAGCCTAGAGGCACATTTGTCCTACCTCTCCCCGAACAAGCGTGATGATGTAATGGTGTTGATAACCTCTCTCATTGTGGCATTTGTTTTCCTGTGAGCTACCCTTCTAGTTTGCAGTTTGCTGACGTGTTGTCCCAACAGTATCCTGGACTGGGCGCTTCCTTGTTTTTGGGAAGTTGTTTTTTGTAGACCCTCCTACGAGGTGAAATACACACACAGGTTCAAAAAGGTTCAGTGCCATCTGTAGCAAATAACTTTACACAAGCATTTGTGGGCTGGTTCAGTATCACTAGAAAGATCCAACCTTTACATGTTACACGAGCTCCCCCCAATTCACTGTTAAGCGCTTTGAGTTTCCATGGTAAAACAATATATAAATGTAATACATTATTATAATTATTACACTTGGTAAAGGCAGACAGAATTGCAAGCACAGATGTAGTAAGCATAAATGAACAAGTTTCAACCATAAAATTTTATTAGGATTTTTACCTTTTCCACTTTGCTGTCTGCTCCGGCTATAGAAGGTATTTGATGATATTGACGCCATCTTGTTTTTCCACAAATGAGTGTATTTTGGTTTTGCTACCACTAGATGGCATAGGCAACTGTCCACTAAGGAGGAGTATAGGTCTCAGTAAAGCAGAATTAAGTATACAGTTCAGGGAGCCCAAAATCTAATGTCCCCATATGAGGACACAGGGTCTCAGGAGGTTAAGGAGTATAAACTCCACTTGTTATTCTGTAGCTACACAGTAATATTATGGGTGTGGGCTGTATTAAAAGTATCCACTGTTCTCCCATGCTCTAATAACACAGTAACAAAGAACTATGTGCAGTTCTCCCATTCTTCCTCTTTATTTACACATAAACAACAGGACGTGTGGTGGATTAAAAGGTATCTATTGTTTTGAAGTTATTTCTTCTGTTGGTCTCCTCCTTCTTTTCGTCCTCCTGTGAGTGATGACCACAGCATGCTGCCTCGTCTTCAGTGCTTTAGGCCATAAAAGACTACTAAAAGTACTGGTTAACTACAGTAAAGTCAACTTTAAAATGACTCCACTACCACACATAAAACGTGGTTTAATAGAATAATCACATTTAACAAAAGCATACATTTTGACTTAATAACTGTCGAGATTTGTCTGGTTGATAGTCCACATTGATAGTTTACTGTAAGTTAAGCCTGCTTTTAAACACAGCATAAATTAGCCTAGCGGACTTCTCCTCTCCTCATAGCTTAACAAATTACATGTTATTTATACTATTTCTTACTCACCGCTGGTTCAGTTACTGCATCTCCTGAGCCAAGCCAAGCATTGGCCAAGAGCAGAAGGCCCTGCCTCCAGGCCTTTTTTTTTTAAGTTGCGAGGTTGCGAAGGTTGTTGTTTTCGCTCAGTGTGAGTTTCAGAGCAGAGCGGAGTGACAACGCTGCCACAAATCACATGAGTCGCAAGCTCGCAACTGTGTAGGCGTATGTCCGCAAAGTGGGTGTTGTAAACTCAGTTCTGAAAAAACTCATTTTGCAAGCTTGCAAATCTTAGTTTTCGATCTTGCAAAACTTTTTTTTGTAAGATTTTGAGTTTGCAAACACTTAGTTTCAACCTTTCAGAACTTTTTCAGTTTTGAATCAAGGCAGGATATTAATCCCATAGAATTTTGCAAGTTGAAAAGTTTTGCGAGTCAAAAAAGGTCTAAATAAGAGATTCTATTGGTGGTTTGACTGACCAACCATGGGTTTGCATCGAACGCATGGCCACGCCCACATTCCCCTCGCTCCGACGGCTCCGTCCACTTTCTGGAGAAGGAGCTGTAGCATGTACAGGCTAGATGGAGGTAAGTTGACGTGTCACTCATTTCAATAGAAATGCTTTTTAAATGTAGTATGGCATGATTATTTATATTTACTGTTGGCAAGGTCACGGAGTCTGTCGCTGTCTCCTTTTTTAGAATGACATGTATAACAGTTAGCTAACGTTAGCTGTCTTGGCATGAAGCTTGACTGGCAGTGCATTTGTGCACTCAGACATGACGAGCTAGGCCAAGGTTAGCTACTCATGTTTAAAATACATTGTACATGATATCCAGCTAAACTAGTTTGCAACTATGGGAGGAAAATAAATGACTGTAATAAATTCTTCTATGTCACATCTAACGTTACAGGAGAAAATGTAACAAGGCAACAACACCTCAAAATATCTAGATAACAGTCTATATTTCCAATATATAATAATAATAATATTAGCAGTCTAAAGTCTATTAGTGTATGCTGTGTGACCATAAACTTGAGTTACCACAGTCAGAAAAAAACTAGTTTAGCTCCTCCACCCCTCCTAAATCCACTCTGATGAGGTGATAAAATTCCTCTGCTTTCCATGTAAAATGATAATCTTTCTGTAATGATTCTTTCCATTATCTTTCCTATATGTGACGTAAATGCTATTGGCCTATAGTTCATTGGACTTGATGAATCCTTCCCTGGTTTCCTGATAGGAATAATTATTGATTCTTCTCACCCAGCTGGCAATTTCCCTAATTCCCATACTTTATTATAAAAACCTAGTAATTCAGTAGATGCTAAAACACCTAAATGTTCTAACATTACATAGCAAATATTATCCTTCCCCGGAGATATTAGTCCAGATCTTGCTATTGCCCTCCTCATTTGTTCCATAGTAATTGAAGCATCCATAGTACTGTTAGTATCAACCCTTCTTTCAAGTAAGTCACCATGCACTGATCTTGTCATTGCCCTTCCTCTCTCGCCCTCCTCCGTCAAATTATCGGAACTATGGATAAGAGTAAGATCCTTCGCTATCATCTCTGCCTTCTCTTCTTCAGACACTGCTGCTTCCTCCCCCATCTTCAGTACTGGATACTGCCATTCCCTTCTGATTCCTCGCATGTTCTTAATCATGTTCCACACATCTCCAACAGGTGTTGCTTTACCAATTTTACCACAAAAAGCCTGCCAGCTTTGTTTTTTGCTTTTCATATATTTTTCCTAACCTTTGCTTGTGTTTTTTATATTTAATTAAATTATGAGTTCTTCTTAATAACCTGAGGGCTTTATTCCTTTCTTTCACTACTTTCCCACACTCATCTGTCCACCAGGCCTTTCTCTTCATTTTCCCTTTACTTTTAGAAATTGATTCTTTGGCACCTTGTAAACACCAATAGAATCTCTTATTTAGACCTTTTTTGACTCGCAAAACTTTTCAACTTGCAAAACGGTTTAACCTGCTAAACATCCTGACTTGCAAGGAAATCTTATTAACTTGCAAAACTTTCTGACTTGTAAGGAAAACTTTTTAACTTGCAAAACTTTCTGCCTCACAAAGAAAACTTTTTAACTTGCTATCAATAATGACAAATTAGCAATTAAAGCTTTTTGTGACACACTGCTTATTTTTTATTACAAACTTAATTTTTGATTGCAGTGCGATAAATATGCTCTCAAAACATTTTTTGACAAAAGACACAAAAATACCTTCAAAATCTTAAACCTAAAAAATAGGACCAACATCAGCTCTTCTGAAATTATGGACTTAAAATGGTTGACAGTTGAATACAGTTTGAGGCAGCTGAAACTGAGCTTAACATGAAAGATTTTGCATAGGAATGAGCCAAGGTATTTTAAAGATTATTTTAAGAGCTCTCATAGCTACTCTACTAGAGGCAGTGCCACTGAAATAGTAGGCCTACCTCGTAGATTTAAGAGCTGTTCTTGGCAAAACACCTTTTTGTATATGGCAGCACTGAATGGAACAAACTTCCAACTTGAGATAAAATCAAGCCAATCAGATCGCTGTTCTAAGGCATGTGGTGAATGGTTGTTAAATGCAAATTTAGATTGAGTTTTTATTCCATTTTAAGGAGAATTTATTATTGGAAGGTTAAGTATTTGTGTTTTTATTCTTGTTTATTTTCTTTTGGTTGTATATTGTAAGATCTTGATTGTACAGAGTACCTTCAGTCATCCGTAGTGCCTTGCCATGTTTATTAGACTACAACGAAGACCACAGTGGAAATAGGCTACAATAAAACACATTTTTTAAAACATTTTGAAGATTTTCTTGAGCTGAAAGACACAAACCTGGGCATTTTTTTTGTTTTAAAAAGAGATCTGCCCCATAGATTACTCCAAGATTTCTTGTAATTAAAATAAGCAACAGAGGAACAGTTATCTGCTGTAACAACAGAGATAGCGTTATTATAGAGGTATGAATGTAGCAGAGAGCTATTACCTATAAACCAAAGGAAAGGACCAAGGATATGACATTTGGAATGTGTAGTTTCTTTAACTGATTGTAACATCTAATTATAATTATTTATTTATGTAGGTCTTTTTATAAATTTATTGATTGATTCACAAGTCGTTAGGCGTTATTATTATACTGTCAAGGCAGTGTGGTCCTGTGTTCACGGTGCAGTCTCCCCTGCAGTTATGGGTTCAAATCTTTTTCAATCCCAAGTGGGCTTGAGTGACCTGTTTGTCAGTGGCATGTTAACTCCACTAGATGATGCTCTTGAACCACCTGTGTTTGACTCTGAGGCTTGTCTTTTTTTCTTTCTTTTTTTTAAAGCGAGACGGTGTAACAGTGGAACATTTTACATTTTTAAAATCTAGAGAGATAAGATATGTTTAGAGAATTTGTCATAGGCCTTTATCGCATCCCTTGTGAAACATATAGCTACATTTCCCTGGAACCAAACACAATACTGAATTCTGTCAAAGTAAAATAGCCTACTTTGTGATTATGCTAGAACTCTATATCATTACACAGACCTGCTCCAGCACTCGCTGGGTAGAAGGAACCTGAGCCGACAGACTCCGGCAAGATGAGAGGAGGCAGACTCTGTGTTTACATCGATGAATGCTTAGTGCTCAAATGCAGATGAAGTTGATGGACACTGTTTCCAAAATGTCAGACTTTTTATGTTAAAATGAAATCCATATTATCATCACTACCTTGTTACTATTGTTTACATTCTCTCAGACGCAAATTAAAAAAATGCACTGCAGAATAATTTCCTTGGTGTGGACATGCATGTATTGCCTTTATTATTTAAACTGTATATATTGATTTTTTTATTTAGATCTATTTAAATGTTACCATATTCATAGTGTGTAGCCTGAAGGGACTACAAACTTTCATTTTGTTGTACAACCTTGTGATGTATAATAACTAAGCTACCTTGATCATTCAAACATATTACAGTGAAGCAAAAAAGAGATTCTTATTCCTTTGAGACTGACTATTTGACTAAAGTGCCAGTTTGAAAATGTTATAAAAAGTTCTATTCTACTTTACCTTAGTGTTATCATGTAACTTTAAATGTTTCACTGAGTTGTGTCATCAACCTTTTTTACTTGTATTATGCAGTTATTATGGATATCCTGATGACTTGTTTAACAAATATACTTGTTGAAATGTGCAATATGTAATCATTTTTTTCCATATGTGTTCATGTATTCTACATCTGTCACTTGTAATTTGTCCTGTGAATACTAGAGACAAAGGCAGGTGTAAAAATTTGTCTTTTTAGGTATTTTCATGGGATTTCTTGATAATAATAGAAAAGAGGAAACAATGTCATTGTCTAAGGGGTTGAACAAAAATGTAAATGTACCCAAAGGGACTGAAAGAACTCCTTGAGAATGGCATACCATGCTACAATGTAGCTACCAAAGATGACAAATGTAGATGAAGCATCACTGAGCATCTTGATGGTCTCCTGCAGAAGATGAGGTGGACATCTGGAGCCACTGTCCTCACTGGGAAGAGATAAAGACAGACAGGTGAGGATCCTCAGCAGCCCAACAGATGAAGTATTCATGGTGTCTCCTCTCCTCTTGTCTCTTTCCCATTCTTCGTGCAGCTTCAAATGTCGAACAAAGTTGTTGCGTCTCCACCGCTAATTTGCTCCTTTTGTTGACTACAGCGTAGTCTTTATATCCAAAACTTATAACATTTGGGATCATCTTGCTGACATCCAACTCATCTGAATTCACTTGCCTAGGTTCCTCTGCAATATTTTTCTGCTAGCGCAATTTGACTAGTTGCTGTTGGATTCATACTATAAACTGTTAAATGAAGCGTTGATACACTGCAAACAGTTTGTTTTATATCATAATTTATGTTTCAGCTTGGAGAGGGTTTCAGGTCAGTTTGAGCCAAAAGGCTCAAGTCCAAGTGAAGTCAGGAGTCATTGGTGTTAAAGTTGCAAGTGGGTTCTTTTTTATTTTGTCAAGTCGAGTTTAAAGTCATCATATTTGTGACTTGAGTCTGACTTGATTCCAAGTAATGTGAATCGAATTCACACCTCTGCTAAGAAATAAAAAAGGTGCAAGACCTACCAAAAGCACTGACTTACGTACTGCAAACATGTTGAACCAAACTATATACAAATATACATTAATAACCCCTCAGGCATCCATATTCTTCATATGGGGCAGCGTTGATCCCGTTGTAAGACGTTACTAGGAGACCAGCCCTCAAGGGTAATAATAATAATACAGTGGGTACGGAAAGTATTCAGACCCCTTTAAATTTTTCACTCTTTGTTTCATTGCAGCCATTTTCCAAAAATCAAAAAAGTTCATTTTATTTCTCAGTAATGTACACTCAGCACCCCATCTTGACAGAAAAAAACAGAAATGTAGAAATTTTTGCAAATTTATTAAAAAAGAAAAACTGAAATATCACATGGTCATAAGTATTCAGACCCTTTGCTCAGTATTTAGTAGAAGCACCCTTTTGATCTAATACAGCCATGAGTCGTTTTGGGAAAGATGCAACAAGTTTTTCACATCTGGATTTGGGTATCCTCTGCCATTCCTCCTTGCAGATCCTCTCCAGTTCTGTCAGGTTGGATGGTAAACGTTGGTGGACAGCCATTTTCAGGTCTCTCCAGAGATGCTCAATTGGGTTTAAGTCAGGGCTCTGGCTGGGCCATTCAAGAACAGCCACGGAGTTGTTGTGAAGCCACTCCTTCGTTATTTTAGCGGTGTGCTTAGGGTCATTGTCTTGTTGGAAGGTAAACCTTCGGCCCAGTCTGAGGTCCAGAGCACTCTGGAAAAGGTTTTCGTCCAGGATATCCCTGTCCTTGGCCGCATTCATCTTTCCCTCGATTGCAACCAGTCGTCCTGTCCCTGCAGCTGAAAAACACCCCCACAGCATGATGCTGCCACCACCATGCTTCACTGTTGAGACTGTATTGGACAGGTGATGAGCAGTGCCTGGTTTTCTCCACACATACCGCTTAGAATTAAGGCCAAAAAGTTCTATCTTGGTCTCATCAGACCAGAGGATCTTATTTATCACCATCTTGGAGTCCTTCAGGTGTTTTTTAGCAAACTCCATGCGGGCTTTCATGTGTCTTGCACTGAGGAGAGGCTTCCGTCGGGCCACTCTGCCATAAAGCCCCGACTGGGGGATTGCTGCAGTGATGGTTGACTTACTACAACTTTCTCCCATCTCTCGACTGCATCTCTGGAGCTCAGCCACAGTGACCTTTGGGTTCTTCTTTACCTCTCTCACCAAGGCTCTTCTCCCCCGATAGCTCAGTTTGGCCGGACGGCCAGCTCTAGGAAGGGTTCTGGTCGTCCCAAACGTCTTCCATTTAAGGATTATGGAGGCCAGTGTGCTCTTAGGAACCTTAAGTGCAGCAGAAATTTTTTTGTAACCTTGGCCAGATCTGTGCCTTGCCACGATTCTGTCTCTGAGCTCTTCAGGCAGTTCCTTTGACCTCATGATTCTCATTTGCTCTGACATGCACTGTGAGCTGTAAGGTCTTATATAGACAGGTGTGTGGCTTTCCTAATCAAGTCCAATCAGTATAATCAAACACAGCTGGACTCAAAAGAAGGTGTAGAACCATCTCAAGGATGATCAGAAGAAATAGACAGCACCTGAGTTAAATATGAGTGTCACGGCAAAGGGTCTGAATACTTATGACCATGTGATATTTCAGTTTTTCTTTTTTAATAAATTTGCAAAAATTTCTACATTTCTGTTTTTTTCTGTCAAGATGGGGTGCTGAGTGTGCATTACTGAGAAATAAAATGAACTTTTTTGATTTTTGGAAAATGGCTGCAATGAAACAAAGAGTGAAAAATTTAAAGGGGTCTGAATACTTTCCGTACCCACTGTAGGCCTACAGATGCTAAACTGCATCAGAGAAAAAGACCATCAAGCGTTTCTTTGGAGGAGACTGGCTACTGCTGCTACTCTCTTCCTCTGTTTCCTTCCTCTTCTCCTGTGTGGGAATCACTACATACCATAATGACTTGGGTAAACTGACATAAGTATGTGTCCACCTGCACTGTAGTCGGTCACTCTCCAGCTTGGTCAGCTCAGTGCTTTCAGAGTGGTACATAGTGGAGATGACTCTGGTGACAGTACTGCCGTTAAACTCCATGTTGTGGCTCCCAGCTCCATCTTCTCTGGAAGAACTGGAGTCAGCATAACTGGAGAACAGCTTGAGCAGCATAACTAAATAGAAAGGGGGAGAAAAGGAAAACTAGCACAACTGTATGCATGTACTTTTCAAAATCTGCAAATAAAGATCCAGACCCAGAGGTTACTGTAGCAGGAAGAACTCTGTCAGTTGTGCATGATTTTAAGTATTTAGGTATAATATTAGATACACAACTGACATCTAAATCACAAGTTAAAAAAGCTGTAAACAGAATTAAATTTAATTTGGTAAATTGTAGACACGTTAGGAGTAATTTAACTACAGAAGCCTCAAAGTTGTACATCAATGCCATGATATTGTCACATATGAACTACTGTATGACCAGCTGGACGCAGACAGGAAGGACTGCATTACAGTCAGTAGAAACAGTTTATAAATTGACTATGAAAACAGTGGATAATAAGTCATATTCATAGGAAAAGTTCTTTTGGACAGTCAGCCTTTTTCTACCGAGCAGCGCGTACCTGGAATACGATACCTACAAAACTAAGAAACATTTCTTATCTTACCACTTTTTCAAAAGCTATAAAACAGTGGTTACAGGACAATCAGATATGTAGTAGCGCTTTTGTCATTGTTTTTACATATTCCTGTCCTCACATGTTGATGTATTCTACGTGTCATATTATTTGTGCTTGTCTGATTTTGTCTGTGCTTACGTAATTCACGTTTTAATGTTTTCCCATGTTTTTGTGCTGCTTATGATTAAAAGTGCATGTTTTTAATGTTGTCTGTATTAATGTGCACTGTCCAATGTGGCTGCCCAAAACTTTCCAAAACAGAATACATACAACGACACAACAAAGCAGCAGCATACCTCCATTGGGCAATCTGTAAGCATTACAACATCAAAGAAAAGGATAAATACTATGAGCATGAGCCATCAACCGTAATAGACAATGATGAAGCTACTATAATCTGGGGCATGCCAATTCAAATTGATAAAGAAACCAATGCCAACAGAGATGTGGAGATAGAAATTGAAAGAATGTGGGGGTTGAAGACAACAATTCCAGAAGTAATAGGTGCTCTTGGTCTGGTAAAGAAAGTGATGGAAAAGTACACCAACAAAATCCCCTATAACATTAAGATACAAGAAATCCAGAAGATTATCCTCCTCAGCAATGCTCATATTTTAAGGAGGACATTATCCATTCAATAAATCCATCACACCCTCATTGCAGTCCATGGACTAGGCTCTATGAGTGAACAAAGCAATACATTAAGAAAAAAGAATAATATATAGAGGGCTCTCCAGATGTCTAGAAATACAGGTATACAGAAAGGTAGAAATGTTGTGTAGGCCTAAATGTTTTAGAAATTTTAAATGATAATTGACATGAAAAGATTTGGAAAAGGCATTTACTTAATTTTACTCAATCTTTGTTTAACGTTTACTTATTTATTGAATAAATGAAGACGAATAACTTCAATTACAGATGACTGCTGATTAAGGCTACCCGGAGAATACCTAATAAGCCTACTTTTTAAAACATTAAAACAGACATTTTATACGCTTGATCAGTGTAGGCCTAAATATGACACGCGGAGTGTAAATATACAGTGACAGGTTTAAAGCGAAGACGTGTAAACTGCTCAGATCTTGTCAACGTCTAATTGATTTTATGGATTTCTCTTCACAATGGTAAACGCGATGTGTGCTGGCTGATTGGTCAATGTCCTTCATTGGGCTTGTTTCAGTAGCGCGTGGGGATTTAAATGAGAGGCGGTGCTTGTCAAAGGGCCGAATAGATATTAGTGGTTGTGATTGAGCGCGTGAAAGAGTGAACATCAAAGTCTCGGGGACACCGGCACGTCACTCCTCCCTCTCTGTTTCCGGTCCAACTTACTATATTTTGTTGGAGCTGACGCTACTTTGTCACAATGTTTGACATGAAGAAGAGGAACAGTTTGGGCTGCAGCCGCGAGGCGGAGGAGTTCAGACGAGCGGCGGTCAGACGGAAAGTGAAAGGCGCTGCGGTTGACTGCCAGTCCTCACACACAGGTGAGGTACTTTACCAGTATTACTTTTATCCACATTAAGTATATCACATGTTCAGGCATTTTAAGAACTAATTACATGAACTGAAAGCGCTAAATATTGCAGACATCTTTGCGACATAAAAGTCAGCTTTTACCATAGTCTATAGTGTACAGTCCCTCTGTAGATAGCCTGTATCTCCTTTTGGGTTGGCTATGACATGAAGTTGGTAAGACATGAACTAATAAGACACTAAGAATTGATTCTATTAAAAATTAGAGTATTGGGGCTTTAATATGTTTTGCATTTGACAGGCTTCACAGCAAATGCAGAACTGCAATTGTAACAAGTTAGGAGTCCTGTTCTTGTCAGTGTAGAGAAGCTAGTGTTTTTAGTGCATTGTGCATGCAAGTATCTGAATTTAGGCACAGTTGGTGCCTGTTGGCTGCAGTAAAATCTCTTTCCCCTGATTCAGCCTGGACTTTGCCTGTTTGTCTTAAGACCAGCATTTGTCAATCCCTACAAACACACACACACAAAGCCGTTCTGTTCCCCTACTGAGGCAGAGCTATCTGTTTAGATTAGAGAAGTATGTTTGCTCCAATGGTACTGTCAGATGCAGGATTCAACAGTGCCATCCATCTCTCCGACCTGTAGGGTATAATGAAAATGACTCTTTGGCTTGGTGCAAGGCTTGTTGAAAACAAGCACACTTGCATAAACTTTTAAGGCCAACGTTTTTAATTTTTAAGATGAAATTAACATAGGCTTTTCTTTGCAAGAGGGAGGTTAAAAACCTGGAGAAGACGTCTCAGAACTTCACTCAGCTCGAATAAGCGTGTTGTTGAAGTATTCCTGTAAGGAATCTGCACACAATTACAGTATATTATTTTTTATTTCCAATATCTTTCCGTTCGTTAGAATATAACAAACTCCAATGTAGAAGCTTTTAAATTATGTATAAATTTGTAGCCTATAGCTGTAGCCTTCAACATGCATCCTCTAATTTTCTGTTAAGATTTTTTGCTTCAGCTGTCGTAAAAAATGCAACAGTCTGTTGGAATGATAGTAGGTCTACTCTATTTATTGAGACAAATGTGGAAGGTTGCCTCTTAGACGCTGCTATAATGTGTAAGACTGGCAAAGGTTTGACTTGATGGAGGAAAGAGAGAAGTGAGAAAGCAGAAGCATTACAATGTTGGGAAAGTAGGTTTTAGCCTTCTCCACATGACCAACGGATCTGTTACACTTGAGTAGAGCCAGGAGTGAACAGGCAAGCTTGTCTATGTTATACAAGTTATGGATTATCCTGCATTGAAATTTGGACATAAACTGCAGGTAGGAAAACAAACAGTTACACAATTTGAAAGTAGTAAGTTGTTGCTGTGAAGTAAGGATGTCAGTCAAAAGGAGAGTAATGAAGTCGCAGTGAATGCTGTGACGTGTTTAACATGCATACTGTTTTTTGAGGATCCTAATTGGATCAAAAACAATAGAAACCAAGAATAATATCTGTATCAGATATGCTTCATCTTCACCTGGAGCATTCTGTACATATAATATAGTATTGGGGCCAGGATTGATAGAAAAGAATAGCTGGCTCGGTGTGTGTGTGCATGAAGATGGAGTGGAGAGTACATTTAGCTTCATTCTGATTTTTTACCTTAGAAGGAAATGTTTGATAAACAGTTGGATCTGAAGGCTGATACCAATTGATTCACTTTATCAGCTCAAAGGGAAATAGATTAGCACTGTGGCGAAAAAAGAACATGCACTATAAAAACACCTCACAAACAGCCTCTGCATGACCGACTTAATACCAGTGACCACATACAGGATATCATACCATACAGGCAGAACAGTACAGTAATAAACAGGGCATAGTAGTGTACAGCAACACCATGCAGTGCTAAAAGAAAATAATGAATAGTATAAGTGCAGATGAAACATTTTAGCAATAACAAACAAGAGCTTAGTGACCGTACAATAAGGTCAGTTTTTCCATGTGCATGTAAGAAGGCTCAGGAGGAACCTCTGAATCATTCCCTCAAAATGGTTTAACTAAGATGTTGTATTTAGTTTCCTAGGATTTAGGTCCTCCAAAACAAATGCCAAGCCTAGGTCAGAATTCAAAATCAATATATTTTATTTTGATTATAGTCAAATATAGATAATATTTTAATAGAAAAATATGTAAAGTTCTTTTTAAAGACATTAAGATTTGTTTCACTACTTTATAATAGCGCAACCAAATAAATTGACACCTTGGGTTTCACCCAGTATAACTGTGAAAGAAGGTCTGTATACGGAAGTCATTGCCATGCAGTGTGGAAAAATATGTATGTATGGTTCAAGTAGTAACTGTAAACATTTTTTATTAGTGAGCAGTGGAGTGTGTGGCTCGTACAGCTGTGGCCGAGCTTGTGACAGGGTCTGTGGATCAGAACTGAAGTCTAAACCTTGTGTAGATGAATCCCGCAAAAGAAGCCCAGCTAGTGGATCACCTTTCAAACCACAAGGTAGGCTGAAGTCTACCAGCCTACATACATAACCTGAGAAATCAATCCTATCTAAGCAAGTCTATTACTGTAAGTCTGTCACGTATCCTAACTTAATGTGTTGTGGAGTATACTGTACCTTCGAGACATTGAACTATAATCATAAATTAGCTGTTTATCTCTTTCAGCACATCCTAAACCAACTCACCTCCAGAGTCCTTTGAGGGCAGGACAAGCTCAAGCACACAGTCCCACTGCAGGAAAATTACTGCCTCTACAAGTTAATGGCACAGAGCAAGACCAGAGTCCTAACAGAGGTTGTGTAGTTTCTGTTTCCTGTGCTAGCCCAGCACAAAACTGCCTAGGCTCCCCTAGTCCTGTCAGAGGAGGAAACAGCTTTTTCAATGGAGTATCTGGAGCATGTATCAGCCCTGCCAGACTTACTCAGGGGATTCCAAATCTTAAAAGCAGTCCAGTTTTAGGATCTCCCAGTCCAGGCAAAAGTGGCACTCAGACCTGTAGCCCATTAAGGGAAGGGTGGCACAACACTGCTAAGTTGTCCCCAAGGAACCAGAGCCTTCTGGCAAGAAAAGTGCGGACCCCCAGCCCTGTGCTGGGGAGGATGAGGAGCTATAGCCTTGCCAAGAACTCTAAATCCTGGCTAGGACTGCACAGAAGCCCAAGCAGCAACATGGAAGGACAAAAGAAGAGAGCGGGGAAATCCTTGAGTGTGCCTGACTTGATCTTTTACTTGGATGACAACAGGTTGGATTTTTTATTTGGTCCATGTCTGCACCTTGATTACCAGAATACCTTCCCGTAGCATGTACAGCACTATATAGAATCCAATCATTTGTGAATATTACTTTATTTTTGCAGGGTTCCCACCGAAAAAGTTGAACGCTCTCCACCGAAACCGCTGCAATCACCCGACTGCAACGTGCCAGCCATCACCATCAACTCAACAGTTAACCATAGACTCAGTCATGCCACAAATGAAGCCCATTTATTAAGCAATGGCAAAGAGCATTCTTCAGGACAAATGACTGGCATAGTTCAGTGGGAAGATTACATGGTAATAAATGGGATTGAAGTAAATGACACAATGGAAGAAGGCAAGATACCCGTAGGACATGGCTCCAAGTTTTCCTGCCAGTGGAATGAGGCAGCTACAAAAGATGGCGAGATTCACAAGGAGTCTAAAAGTGAACAAAATGATGAGCAGAAGATGAAAGAGTGGGGAAGTGAGAAAGATGAAGAGAACACAGAGCAGAAATTGTACAAGATAGCCAATGAACTCCTGCAGACAGAGAGGGCCTATGTGGCTCGTCTCCACCTGCTAGACCAGGTCAGTGTGTAATCTGTTTGTAGCCACCTCCACGAAAACGCAATGCATTTGATACTAAAAGAAAATTAGCTAGTTTTTCAATTGCCTGTTGTTCTTTAGCGATAGAACATTTCTAGTGTAGCAGATCAATAACTGTAAAATTAATTTGAGCGTGTCATGCCTCTGTAACTCCCATCGCAGGTGTTCTGCTCACGCCTAACAGAAGAGGCAGGCCGGGCTCATTTCCTCCCGAGGTGATAAGAAATATCTTCTCCAACATTTCCTCTATCTACTCCTTCCACAGCCAATTCCTGCTACCTGACTTGGAAAACTGCATCAGCCACTGGTAGGTGTTCATGTCATAAGGGTCCCAAAATATTTGTAGGGAAACGTTCCTACCATCTATATGCAAACCTATGTTCCACTCTTGTAAATGTGATTTCTCAGGAACACCTGGGGCGGGGAGAAAAAATCTGAATTTCACACACATGTTGACTGGGACAACACTATAAGTGACTAGCACAGTACGGGCTTTTCTCTATTCTCGGTATTGGAGCGAGCTTCACCTGCAGCTCATAGGTCTCTCATCAAAAAATGCCAGTAGAAAACAAAAGCACCGCATTTTGTGTAGTTGTACTATAATAATCCATCTTTACATAGTAATCAAGTACATGTGTACCTGTTTAGCCAATACATCTATGATAATCCTTCATTGAGCAGTTCAACAATGTATATTCACTGGAATTATACATACTGTATGGAAGTATTAACTACATAAATTTTGAGTTTGAACAAACATGGATGCAAACTGCAACTTTACTGGTTGGCCAAGGCATAAAACCACAAGTAAGTGTATTTTCATGAGTTTTTACTTACTTACTTTGGTCTTAAGCAAGTCTGCAGTGCAGTATTGGCAGAGCACCACCAGGGAAGATGCTGAATGTTTTGTCTTTATGTAGTTTACATCAGGACTTTCTGATATAATATCCAAACTCTTTAAGACCTTGACCTTCCCATTTCAACCAAACTAGGTATGAGAGCCCAGGCCTGGGTAATGTTCTCCTGCAACATGCACCCTTCCTGAGGATGTATGCCGACTATGTCAGAAACTTTGACCAGGCCTTGGAACTGGTGAAGACCTGGACCGAACGCTCCTCCGCCTTCAGAAACATCATCCAGGACATACAGGTAATCATCAAGAACATACTCAGCAGGGAATGCATCAGTACTTATTCCTATACACCTAAAAGTTCTGAGCAGGATGTGATGTATGCGTTTTTAGAGTCAGGAGGTGTGTGGCAGCCTGACCCTGCAGCACCACATGTTGGAACCAGTCCAGAGGGTTCCACGTTATGAAATGCTGCTCAGGGATTACCTGAAGAGACTGCCCGAGGATAACCCAGACTATGAGCTTGCTCACAGTAAGTATGCTAAACCAGTGCTTAATTGGTCAGTCTACCAATATCCTTCCTCTCAGTGTGTTTGTGTCAGATTTTTATGGTACCTTTCTTTCACTCATAAACTGCCTGTCTCTGCAACAAGGCATTATGTTCCTAATGAGCAGAATGAAATTCCTTTTTGTGTCCTACCTGCAGAATCCTTGCAGTCCATTTCCATGGCAGCCACACACTCAAACAGCGCCATCCACAAAGCTGTACGTTACCATTACATACCATAACATTTACCATCGTTCTAAGTAAGACCTCATCACGGTTACACAACACATTAGTTGTACTGAATGATTGATAGCTATGATTGTCTCCCTACAGATCGTTAACAGTGTTTCTTTTTCTTCCCTGTAGGAGAGCCTGAAACGGCTGCTGGAGATCTATGAGATGGTTGGAGAGGAGGAAGTGGTCAACCCGGCCAACGAGTTCATCAGAGAAGGTCGTCTACTCAAGCTTGCGGCCAGGAACACATCTGCCATGGAGAGGCACCTTTTCCTGGTTAGAATGCTGACATGTATTCAGAAACCGATGCAGACACACTTATTTTTTTTGAGATGAGGATCCATGAATCTTTTCAATCAAAAAATTTTTTGAATGTACATATCAACCCTTTTCTTTTATCTTTCTATCATAGAGAAATCCACAGATTATTTTAAACTGCACTTTTTCTACAGCATTGTAGTTAAGAATGGCCTAAAATGTATATTTAATATGGATTACAACTTTTCTCCACAGTTCAACAACTTTCTGCTGTGCTGCACTCCTAAGTTCAGTCTAGTTGGCCAGCGATTTACTGTCCGCTGCAGGATCGGGGTGGATGGCATGCAGGTGCAGCAGACCACCAATGAAGACCACCCATACACCTTCCAAGTCTCTGGAAAGGAGAGAACCCTTGAGCTGCAGACCAGGTGTGTGTGTGTGGAAGTGTATCATACCAGTTGAGATGTATGCATTTTTTACTTCTACTAAGGTTATGTTTTTGGTTCTTTGTTGTAGTTGACATCTCATGTTGCAAACATGTGTGCACAATACATCTAGAGGATTGTGCAGCTTTAGTAGAATGTGTTCTAGTTAGAAAGTACATGTATTTGATTTTCCATTTTAAACTACTCAACTTATTCAACATAATCTTATGTTTTAGGTACAGTTCTTTAAACCTATGTCCAATTTAATTGTACTTCATTGTTTTCGTGTGTGTGTGTGTGTGTGTGTGTGTGTGTGTGTGTGTGTGTTTTCAAGCTCTGAACAAGACAGAGATGAGTGGATAAAGGTACTGGGGATTTTTTATTTAGTGTTTGGTACAACATATTAAATATTATATGGATTAGAAAAAGATTCAGTAGAGTCAGTTGAGTTTTTTTAAAACAAGTTTTATCTCCAGGTAATTCAGGCAGCCGTTGACGTGTTTCAGAAGAAAAATTACACCTTCAAATTGGCTTCTAAGGAGTTGAATATAGAAGACCCAGTAAGTTTGATCATATTTCCCAAGGGGACTGTATATTTTTATAATCCACTCAGAAAATTCTGTAAGACAATAAAACATGCAAGCTGATGTGCATGTGTTTTACAGACGGAGGAACTCGGCCGACGTGCCCCTCGCTGGATCAGGGACAACGAGGTGACCGTGTGTATGAAATGCCAGGAACCTTTCAACGCGCTTACCAGGAGAAGACATCACTGCAGAGCCTGTGGCAGCGTAAGTGACGAGATGTGATAGCTTTGCGCCTGACACTCAATCCAGGCAAAATCTAATTTTGGAACAATAACGGTTTCTCTGCTCACCAGGTGGTGTGCTGGAAGTGTTCAGACAATAAAGCGGCTTTAGAGTATGACGGAAACAAGCTGAACAAAGTGTGCAAAGCCTGCTACTCCATCCTGACGAGTCGGAGAGGGGAGCGTGTGGAGGGAAAGAAGAACAAAGTACTAGAGGTGAGGCTTGTGTTTTTTTGATTATTAATTTTTTTTAATTTTTTTTTTTAATGGTTATGTCAAGGGTTTAGCTTTCAAATCAATGAAAATCATACCCCTTAGTCAATTTTGTACTCTATGTAACAGTTTGTATTTTTTTCTAGTTCATCATTACTGCACATGATTTGAATTGATTTAGACTTACTGGAGTCACAAAGACAAGCTCGCTCTCCAATGCAACAAAGGCTGTGGTGGATTAAACCAACTTGACGAACGTTTTGTAAAAGCTGACAATGCATTTCTAGTTTGGTATATTCTGCATAGAAGAGGGAAGTCTGGAAAAGAGGGGAGACACATTTATGTTGCACTCAGGTTTCCCTTAGGCCGTGCATAACAATGGACATAAGTCCTAAACAGCATTTTGTTTTCTTGTATGTGTGGTCTCTCAGCTGGGGGCATCTCCAGTGTCCAGTGACTGCACAATGAGTGGCTTCCTGCTGGATAGTGACAACCCAAAGATAATAGATGTGATCTGTTATCCCCAGGACTGAACCTTATGTCCTCTATCTGTACACTGCTCCACAGGTAAGGTATCTCTGTGATGGAGAATAATGTTAATGACACAAAGTGCTGCTTTTTATTGTCCTTGAAATTATTATATAAGAGTCTATTGCATTTTATTTTCAAATGTTGAGTAATGATGCCACATACTCCTTTTTGTATTTAAAAAAAAAAAAGGGGAAACAGTGAAAAGCTGTTGTGCAGTCAACCACACAAACCGATTCCGAAAGATGATTTGGAGACAACTAAAGCCTTGAGAGTATTCCCTGCTTCTTTTATGAATTAAATCCACCAGCAAAAAAACATTAAATGTGGACCAGGTGTCTACAGTAGATTCCTTTTTATAAGGAATGTGGTAGCTTGAGAAAAGAACAAACTAGTATAAAGTGTCCTATGGTGGTGTGGAGAGCGCAAAAATCCCCCATAGGCTTTCAGTTGGGTTGACTGAACAGGTGACTGCGAGGATCATAACACACAATTCATCACACAAATCATTTTCATAGTCATCAAACCATTCAGCAACCCCATGTGCCATCCATTTTTGTTATCCTCCACTCATTTATTTGGGTTTTCCCATAAAATGTCCAAAAACTCTTCTTGCTACTTTTTAACATCTACAAACCACTGACTGGTTTGTTTCCATTAGGGGTGCCGTCGAGTGGAAAAAGTGACTCACTTCATATCCTGTATTAGGAAAGAGAGCACACTATTCTATTGCAACCTCACTGTGAGACTTCACCCCCATCCAGGGTGTGAAGCCCCTATCCTGTATACCTGTACTGGGCTGCAGTGTGGAGGATTCCCCTCAGGAGCTGGAGGGTCAGACTTGTTTCTCTTTAAGACAATCCAAAACCACCCACACTTTGCCCTGCGATGGCCTGGACCTCAAACAGAGCTGACTGACGTCATGGGCACACACTGTGGCTATGACATCACCACCAATGGCTCCAGATGTGGGATTAATCGTAATGTCAATGATGGAAGTGTCTCAAGTGGTGAGGAATGTATCATCAGTGGCAACAAGTAAAACCACTCATGAATGTTTGAGGTTAGGCGCTATGGAAAGTTCTCATAGCATGCACATGAACAAACGTCAACAGACAAAACAAGTCCATTGATGTTTGAGAGGAAGGGCACCTCAAAAATACGAGAACTGTATTTATCTTACAAGTGGTGATGCACTTTATTTCTGAAATGATTTGCAGTAAAATAAATAAAGTGAAGGTGTTTTAACATGAGTCAGACTATCCCTTCAAATACAAAGACTGCTGCTTCAGCTCTGTACAGCTTGTCTAAAGGTGCCATGCGATGTGGCGTGAAAATATGCTCAAAGTTGTTTTCTTACAACGGACAGTTGAACACATAATTGCATGAGGGTTTCAGTGATACACAGAGGCTCTGTGGGACCATAATTGTCTTATAAAACACATTCAGCTGATCCCATTTCTTCACAGATAATGTTACAGCAATTCAATATTTACACTTAAAACAATTTACAGCTAAACAAACTAAAAAAAAAACATACATTACCAATACATTTAAAAATAATTAAATTTATAAAAATGATCACTGTAAATCAGACAATATCTGAATGATAACCTTTAGCTTGTTGTAGGAGTACATCTTGTATTGGGCACAAAGCCCATGGAGTTACCAAAGCTCAGGGTTAGTTTAGTATGTGTCAAGAAGAGAATGCTAATTAACTTCTCTGTTTTGCTGTTGATGTAGCCGAAAGTATATACTGCTATAGTGTGCTTTGAAATGTACAGATCTTAACATTTACTAAACCGATTCTCTATTATCTATTTTGCAGATGGTAGCTGTTTTAAAAAAAAAAATAAAAAAAAACATTTGCTCATTGTCTCTGAATTGAGAGAATCCTCAATGTGAACTCACCCCCTGAAGGCCTGTCTTGACACTAGAGCTGCAAATACAACTGGACATTTGAATAAAGCATTAAAGACTACAACAGTACTCTTTGTGTTTCAACTTATTCATCTAAACTGCAGGCCCAGCTGACAGCCAGCGTGAAATAAGCCATTTTATATTGCCTCCATGTCAAAGTGGACACTACGCTTGTCTGTTGGGACATCATTAGTCTAAACATTACATGGCAAACGTCATTTGTCGCATTAAGTTCCACTTAAAAAGCAGTGCTTACAGACATGGCTCCTGAAAACAAAGGTTTGACCTGCTTATAATGACATAAGTTAGATTTCCAGAGAGGAGGCCCTGACTCAAAATGAGATGTTTAAATCCAGCACTTGATACAAAGATAGCAACACTGGCAGAGAGGCGGACCTCATATCACACATATGCTGACACACTGTACATAAGAGGGGGAAAAAACAGTATTATTTACAGGAAGGCTACCTCTCTTTTTCACTTTCATACATTAATCCTCAGTATACTTTCTTTCACTAAAAATCTCCATATCACTGGCTTCTTGGAAGAAGTTTCTTGACCTGTCATTCAACTTGATGTGTGAGTACAGTTCAGGCCACTTTAGAGCTCTTATCATCTTGCGTTTGGACCTGCCATCCATGGCATTCATACACGGCTCATTGTTGAAATACTGCAGCTGTATCTGATTCAGAAAATCACTTTCAGTCAGCCAAGAGTCAGTAATCCATCTTAACGGTGAGTTTATCTCTATGAGGCTGTATTAAGTAATAGAATTGACCGCATCACTCTTGGTTATTATACGTGAGAGTTGGTAGTGTTGCTCTTTCCATCAGGTTGTGAGCGAGAAGAAACCACATTTAACAAAAGACGCCCCGGAAGGCATACAACAAGTTATACCAGAGAAATTTCTGCAGGCCCAAACTGTCCTGAAGACTCCAAGAAGCCAGTAGTGCAGCACTCACAGTTCAATCAATGCAAATCAACCCCCTTTTAAAACTAGCAGTGATGAAAGGTGGAAAGATGGTCATCTGATGTCTCAACTGCAGCACAGCTGCTCTGACACAAGCAGGGTGTCATAGCCATAGATCTCCATCAGGTGGAGCAGGAACAGCCTGTCTCCATGGGGATCCAGACCCATGGCCCTCACAGTCTCCTGGGTCAGTGTGGGATCGGGGCTCCCGGCCACCTCACTGAGGGTCTGGAAAATCCTGTTGTTCTGCTCCAAGAAAAACCTGGATACAATTTAGAAGGAAGGTGGTAGTTTGAGATGTTGTTACCTGCAAACTATACTTTTTCAGTTTGTTTTGTTCCCTGTGTCCTGTATGCTTTCCTCCTACATTCCTCTGGTTTTATTTCATGTCTCTATGCTGAATAGCAACAGTGATCACAGGGAAAAAGCACTCAAATCAGCACAAACTGCGACTGTGAGAGAAGGAAAAAAGGTGCGGAGATTCTGCCAGGGCCATTAACTCTTTGATTAAAGTTTAATTTACATTAAGTTTAGTAACTGTGCTCGCCGTTCTTCAAACAGTGGTTAATAGGTAGTTACCACACCACGAGGTGGTTAAATGAATCATGTTGTACTTACAGAATAAAGAGATCCTCTTCACTGGACACACAGTCTCCATTCTCCTCCTGGGAGTATAGCAACATCTGCCTACACACACACACACGCACACACACTTTATTTCTAGCTGATCCTTTGAAAAGGAGAGTGCACTATTTGTGATTCATAAATACATATGGAGTATGTACTTGTAGTAGTGGGACATATGCATGTGTTTTAGTTAAGAAACAGTAAAGTTTATGCTAGCATCTTAGTTACTTAAGTGGTGTTTTGTTAGCATGACAAAATTCTAATACAATGTTAACATGCTAAATTTATGTTATGTTATTATGTTGGCAGATATAATGGTTACTATCACCATCTAAGTATAGTGTTTTAGCATGCTAACATTTGATAATTAGCAGTAAACACAAAGTACAGCTAAGCCTGAAGACAGATGAGGTATGTCATTAGTTTTCCGGTATTTGGTCAAAATCCAAAGCAATGGACAAACCTTTGAATTGTCAGTAGCACCAGATGCAAAGTTAAGGGATCATGATAAATGTCTATACAAAATGTCATAGTAATCTATTCAATATTTGTGGAAATATGTCAGTTTGGACTAAAGTAGTGGACCGACATCCCTAAGGCCACACTGCTATAAATAAATAAAATTACTTTGTGAAAGATTCTGCTGCAAAGAAGGATGGTGCAGCAGGATGGTGTATGTGTGACTGACTCAAAATAAACTGCCAATATTCATGGTAATAAAAGGAACATGTTACAGAGTGAAACAGTGTGGCTTATGGATATACATTTTAGTTGTTTTTATTGATCGTTTTGGTCTTTTTATGGGATTTGTTGACAATAAGAATAATGTAGATATATATTCTTTGTAAATTATTGTGAAGTGTAAGCAGTACACCTCTTGTGTTAGCAGTGTTACCTACCTCTGCTCGGTGAGTTTGCGATATTTCTCCCTGTCTGCGGTGCTGAGGCGGAGCAGAGGCTTCAGGCCGTCTCTGCAGGTCTTTACATTCTGATTGTCTACATACACATCATACAGATCCTTCTTCTCCTCAAAGATCTTCTCAGTAGTACCTAAGCATGCAAACACACACATAGGAAGATTTGAGATACAGAAGATGCTAATCATACCTGCAAAATAAGTAAATTAGTCATTTTTCAGTGGGGCTTTTCGCAAACATTAACATGGTTTGAGCATCCACTCACATGCTACGTAGGAGAGCTCGTTCTCCAGGGCACTGATATCGGCCACATTAACATAGAAGAAGGGGCGGAACTCGGGCACAGTGATGCCGATGCCGGGTATGGAGATGTTTGCCAGGCAACAGCAGCAGTACACTGAAAGGGAAGAGGGGGTGGAGGGTGAAATTACGCACGTGAGTGTGGGAGAGAAAGAGAGCAATGTGTGCATGACGTCTCGGCTGTCCATCACTGATACAGCTGGAAAGGAACTGGGTGTACGCTCTTGTAAAATCCTCACACTCATACAATGAATGAGTAAAAGACACAGTTTTCTGAATAGGTTTAGCAGGCTACAGAGCTTTAAAGATCATGTAAACCTTTTTAGAAAGTAAAAACCTGAAAATAATCTTCATCTACTTTTGATGATTTTTAAATTAAAGGAATGTGTTAGTTGTACACTTTGAGAGTTTAAGAACAGATTCAACAAACCAGATAAAACATGTTAACAATGAGCTTTAGGAGAGCTGGTAGGCGGATGTTGTTATCTTCAGACAGAGCTAGGCTAGTGGTTTTCCCCTGCTTCCAGTCTTATTGCTAATCTACTGCAAACAGCTACTGGCTCCAGCTTTATATTGAATGGACAAACACGTCATCAGTATCAGTCTTCTCATCTGACTAGGTAAGTAAGCAAATACGCATAATTCCGAAAATGTCAAACTATTCCTTTAAACTTCTATTCAAACCCTGTGAATAAATCCAAATGTTTCTCACCTCTGTAGCAGACCACGCCCACTGGTGGAGGGGAGAAGATGAGGATGCGTCTGCGTAGGAGAGCCAGTTTCCACAGCACCATGATCTGCTCCCCGAAGAAGCGGATGAACTGGGACATACAGCCTGCAGGGTGGGTGATCTGGTCCAGAGGTATTCAAACACAGAGGCGCAAAAGGTTTCTGAGTAATGTAGTAATGGTCACAGCCAGAGACATGTAGTTGCAGAAGTGGAAATGTCCCTCCTACCTTCATCTCAGGGTGCATGCTGTGATTGATTGCAGCTCCCCAGGCATTGGCTGGACATGTAGTAATGACACCATCACCACTGGGGGGCAGAAGTGCTCTCTTGTCCTCATAGAAGGCCTCCAGGGGAGAGTAGTGGCCTGGGGACTGAAGCTGGAGCCTGGAGCAGGGGACAAGTAATGACATCCAATTATGTCAACATAGACGTTAACGCAGCACACTGATGGCAGACACACATTAATACTTAAGAAATTTAGGAAAATGTTTAAATTTTTATGTTAAACACATGTAAATGACAATTGATGTTTCCCAGACACTGGATGGCAGTCTGGGAAATATTTGCTCCCAAAGTACAGAGACATAGCTAGACCTCGACTATGCCTATAGAATGTGAAATGTTTATATAAATTAAGGCTTTGTTAATTTTTCTGCAACCACTAACCATTTCACCATTTAGTATTCCCACTATACCAGAAAGAGGGAAGAAGAGAGAGATGAAAAAAGGGAAGGCATCAATAAATGCCTAACTATTTTAACCACCTCGTGATCAACAGTGAGCCCTTTATATAACGGCTACAGCAGTCAGCAGATGGGGAATCTAGAGCTAAGTGGGGAATGATGAGGAAGGAGCATGACCGCTGCATGACTCGAGGCCAGGAGAGGCCAGAGTGTGGGAAATGTGGAGAGGGAAGAGAGGAGGATCAGGGAAAGTAAAGAGGAAGAGGGACTGAATATAGAGAGGGAGGTGTGTGACAAATCTTGGGATGTAAAACTGAAGTACAGGGGCCTGTCCGCACCAGCAGAATGATTAATGGAGTCTAAAGATAGTGGAAGGGCTGCTGAAGGAGATCTTTGAGAAAGAGAAAACAGTTGTCATGGAAAGTGTGAGAGTGGTCAATTTGAGATGAGGGAAAAGAAGGAAGAAGAACTAGGGTAAGAGTTAAAAAGCCCCACGAGCGGCCCCTAGAGGCCATACCTGTGTGTACTGCCATACTTAAAGCATCTTACTAGTGGGACCCAACAGACAAGTGCATTCTGATATATAGAACATATGTGGAGCAACCATATAAAAGCTTTTTTTTATATTTATTAATAATTCTTTAACTGACAAGGATATATTTTCTAGTTTCACTTGTTTGGTAATTGTGACTAATACTTTGTCGTTCCCCCGTGGTGCCAATAATAACCAGTGGATGTGAACATAGACGTATTCAGTGTTGAATGACAAAACAATAAAAAACAATAGCAAACATATCACAATATAGCTATCATTTTAATATAATTTGATTATGTTATTGATTATTTTATCACTTTATTCTAAAATTACTCCTCAGACTTTCGTAGTATCCTAACTGTACTCAGTTAAGTGAAATCTAGGATCTCCCTTGTGAAGACAAATTAATCGTTTTGTTTGGAGACAGCATCTTTAAGCTATGCTCAAACAGTTAATTACAGGACAAAATATAGTGAGAAAAATTTAACTAAATAAGATTTTAATCATCAATTAGTCATTTACCATGCACACATTTGGTGGTTCCACCTTCTCAAAAACTATGTTTTGCTTTTGTTTCATAAGCTGATCTCAACTTTAAAGCCAACATGGAACATCTTTAAAGTGCAAATGTGAAATTTGGAAATCTACAAAGTTCATGACAAGGAGGGGAAACGTACTATCCAGACGAAGATCGAGTGATAAGTTCAAAAAGCTACAGCTACTAAATAATTGTTGACTGAAAATCTTTGTGTTTTGAAAAGTTGGTTGGACAAAACAAGCAATTTTTCTGTGTACCTCGGGCTGTGGTAAACTGTGAATGGGCAAATTGTTACTGATTAATCCCCAAAAAAGATTAATTATTAATGAAGGTTATCATTAGTCGCAGCCCTGTTTCTAAGTCTGCTGTTCAGTGAAAGTTAACAAGCTCCCGCCAAGTGCATAGGCAGACCACTTTGTTGAACAAACTAGCTCCTCTTACCGAACCTGGTGCTCCAGGAAGCTCATGTAGCGGTAGAGCAGGGTGTAGGAAGGAGAGAGGATCCCTACCGACTTCATCCTCGCCCCCCTCTCCACCGTGCTCTCGACTGGCATGTTGGCAAAACAGGCGAGGCCAAAGTAGCAGCCCTTCCGGAAGTAGCTGTGGATGGAGGGGAGACATGGAGACAGACGAAGCCATGAGTCATGAAAAGCAAAGGCACTGCCAGATGGCTGGGCTTCTTTTTTTTTTTCACCGGGCAACACTTTCTGTCATTCTGTCCTGCCAGGAAGAAGACATGGGCCCGCATCCTAATGCTCTAAATCAGCTTCCCTCACTTGGTTGTGTCCTTGTAAAGATATAAAGAAGATGAACAACTTCTTCTGCTTTGCAAATGCTTGTACTGATCGCACATGCATAAACATAACTTACATGAAGTCTGTGGTGACTCGGTGGGAGCCGCTGGCGATGGCTTTGAACTCCACTCCCTCCAGATCCATGTCTTTGGGCAGACACCACTCCAGCATGTTTCCTATCACACCCACACAACAGAGAGATCATATTAAAACACACAGGCGAGCAGACAAAACACTGATACACGACCAGACTGTAAATATATTATCGCATTATTTCTGACACAGCCCATCTGGATTCCTTGGAATTCATTCTGTGTCAGTTGGGCGCTGACGCTTGAGCGGGCAGCTGAGCAAATACGGCCTGATAGGAGACAGAGAAAGTGACTCAGCCTGTGCGGGTTTTCAATCTAATCATTAGCTACATGTATCAGTCAATGGAGTTTGCTAAAGATATGAGTTGATCGGTTACCACAGAGCCACCTGTGGCTCAGCACCAGGGATGCTCTATTGCCACTTTGACAGCTGTTACTGACTTGAAGCATTTAACTTTGAGTGTCATGCAGTGCAAAGTGCCAAAGCGCCTAAAGCTATTTCCTGTACACACAGACCAGCAATAAAAGGTTAAAATTACATTTTCCATTTCATTACACATCACATTTGTGAACAAAAACACAAAATCTGAATGCTTTGCTTTGATTTGTGATGATTTATGTGTGTTAAGAAATTATCCTTAAAACGCTATTTTGTCTAAGCATTCGGTCTGCCTTTTATAGCATTATTATAGGTGAAATATTTGAATGAATCCTAATCCTATTCGAATTAATCCTCTACTTGTACTAGTACAGTGTAGACTACATTTTTAAGTCTCATTTGTTAACTTAAAAATAAGGAACCACTGTTGCATCTCTTTCCACCCTTTCCATCCTTCTCTTGCCTCATTTCCTGACAGTTCTCTGCTGTAATCTCTGTGATAAAAACGGTTAAATAAGAGTGAAAATATATGGGGAAAATATAATATTTTCTGTCAGATTAGCTCTAATGAAAAACAACATGTATCAGGGAATTCAAGGCACATAAGCTATAAAAATGTTTTAGGGTGGATTGGTATTTTAAATAAGTAGGGATGGGGCAAATTTTTATGTGTTTTGTGATATCTTGCCAAAACACTGTCATAATAGTGTCTGCTTTGTTGTGATGCTGAGGCGGAGGTATGTTTTTATTTATGATTTACCATTAGAGTAAGATTTGAGTGCAAAACTGAAGATGTTTTGGTGTAAGCACTCAAAATACAATGGCTCTGTGCAATTTGTACCACACTGTTTCATCTTGGTTGTTTGTAAAATTCTGCAACTGGAGCCTTTCCTCTCCTCAGCCTTTCTGAAAATATATCACGAGTCTACAGAGCTGCAGCCGATCCACCAGAGCAGCTTCACGTGGAAATTGTAAAGCCTTTTCTGTGAAAAGAAGCAAAGTCCTGGAACTCACTACCCAATCACTTGAAATTTGCGGCAAACTTCACCACTTTTAAGAGGGCTATCAAATCCTGGTTAATTCAGCGACAAACCTAAATGTGTGCTTTATTGTTCATGTACTCTTCTTTTAACCTCACTGTTTTAATCTCTTCTTTTCATAAAAATCCTTCTAGGTACTGTTTCAAATTAGCATCCCTATAACACTATTATATTATAAGATGCATTGAATAACTGCTTTCAGTTTGTTTATTTATACTGCATCTGTCCCTACTGAATAAACCATAAATATATAATATATTCCTCTGTAGGTACACATGCAATGCCCCATGGCTTACAGTCATAGATAACAGATTGACCTGCTATTCTGTTAATATGCTGATGTGTATTGCTATTCATGAGTTACCTTCTGAATCCTTGCTCTAGTATTGGGGAAACATGTGGCATCATCAGCTCATTAGTGGACCTACAGTCTAGGGTAACAATATTGACTGTACAGACCAGGAATTGATCCAGCTAATCGACCTGGAGTCTTATTTGTTGGCTTCAAACTGAGGCCTTTCCCGCAAAGCCCTTATCAGACTGTGTGACATGGTGGTGGAGTGCTGATATCAATGACCCTTCCACTGAGCAAATATATATAAAAAGAAAAAAAGCCTTTAACATGCCCCTCATTCAATATGTATACTCTGCAGGAAAAACCATTGATTTCCATCACAGAGCTCATCCTGACATTTTGACAGGTCTGCTCTGTAGTAAGACAACAGAAGGTCCAAATCTTGTTTCTAAACTGCACGGGCAGGTCAGAAAAAGCCACACCTGTAGGAGAAGGTGCTGCAGACTTAGTAGAAACATGCGCTCTTCATTTTGGGCGTCAGAAACAAGAATTGCTTGCATTAGACGAGACAGGCGTCTGTTTTTGTCTGTGATCCTCCCTTTTTATGCAAACATTTTCTATTTTATTTAATATAGCAATGGTAATTCCTTGTTGCATATTTTATGTCCCACCTGATCTGGTATTGAATGTGACCACAAAGACCGACATAATCTGGTCCTTTTCCTCCCATTTCACCATCCTGTCGTCCAGCGACACCTCCCTCGATCCCGAATCCGAGAGGTGCTCCTCGCTGTCGGGACACGGCGCTTCATTCTGGCCCGCCGGGGTGCTGGAGGTCGCGGGTGGGGCGCCGCAGCCGTCTGCGTTGGAGACAGACCTGCAGGGAGAGGGACCCCCTGGACCGCTGCTCCACCCAAACCCCGGCGCGGAGCATCCTGGTGAGGCACGACTGTTGGAGGGGCTCGCCAGTCTGTCCTTGGCGTGTGCCGCCGCCGGTGCCGCGTCGCCGGGCTTCTCCGCGGACGGAACCTCCTCCCAGTCCAGCAGAGGGGCTCGGTCCGACCGCTCTACCATCCTGTCGGCGGTCCCGCCTCGTCAGTCTGACCGCGGATTGTAAATGATGTCTCAGCCGACAGGCACCAGGTTCATCCGTAGATAATTATAGCTCAGAGCAATTCCCGCATTGTAAAGTTATTCTAAACTGTTTTTTAAAAAAGCTTGCATTTTGCATAAAATGAACGTTACGCGTAGCAGATTTCACATCTATGTTTATACTCTTTCTTGTCTGAGGTGTTCGTAAAATTGATGCTGTTGAGAAAGGACAACTCCTTCGTCTAATGTGAGTTGCATTCAAAACAATTCACCAGTTACTGTCACATTTCCCTCACCGAGAATAGCTATTGAACATTTGTGAACATGTATCCGTTTTGTCTTCTTGAATGTAACCTTGTACCACAGCGTCAGAAAGAGTCTTCTTTTCACAAGCAGCACTTTCGTTTAAAGGATGTATGTTTCTAGAAAACAGCGCACCCACGAGTCATGTATATCAAATCTAAAAGAATATTAACGTGTCAGCTGTATTGTTGAAAATATTTTAAACGTTTGTATAATAGCTATCACAGTTTACGATTAACTTCCGTTGTGAAATGTTGCGAAACTAAATCCACGCGAGACTTGGTGACAGCGTTCAGCGACACGTCAACTACACGGAAGAAGGTCTCATGATCCAGCCTGCATTGCTGATATAAGAACGGTAGTCTTGTCGAAATGGGTGAGTATTTTAATATTGGTCGATAAAATATGAATTTATCCTGTAAGTACTTATGTCCTACATGCGTATGAATAATTAGATCTCGGTATATCTCTTTTTTTTGTCTGCCTGCTCAATTTACGCGCAGTGCGACTGCTGCCAGCTTGGTAGCTAACGCTAACTTAGCGATTTACAGTGAATACCGTATGTTTTTTATCCACGGTGTTTTGGTGTGGACAGTTCCTAAACGTTTCCCTTCTATCTAATCTATTCAGTTTAGCTGTTTAATGAAATGTACATATTGGCATCAAGGACATAAGAGATAAAGCACGACAACATGCAGTCCACATTTAATTCCAACATGCCATAACGTCAGATGCTATAGCTAGGCTAACGTCAGCTAACTTGCTCCACCACCTGAGTGAGGATGACAGGAATAGAGTTTTAAATAGTCCCAAATATAGAAAAGCGCACTCTTACACGTTGAATTCACTTTCATGTTTTAATGAATTTCTCTCCCCTCTGTAATCCTTGTAGGACTCGCATAACCTATACTTTGGTAGTTGATTAACTATTGGTTAACTATTATAGTTTTTATTATTTGAGTTAATATTAGGTTAATCCAAACGATCAAAAGTCAAAACGACGAAAAAATGTCTTTCATTACCAGATACCAAAGTGATGTGTTAAAGCCAGCAAACCCAAAGTGTTAAATTCACAATAAAGATGGAACAAACATGTTGTTTGTTTTATTTTTCTTTCCATCCATTAATGGAAAGCTACTTTTACCAACACTAATTTCATTATTTGTGTCTATTCTTCAGGCGGTTTATTCTCTAGTCTCTTCTCGGGCCTGTTTGGCACCAGGGAGATGAGAATTTTGATCCTGGGTTTAGATGGCGCTGGAAAAACGACCATTCTGTACCGGCTGCAGGTTGGAGAGGTGGTCACCACAATCCCCAGTATGTACTGGTTTGCTCTATCTTTTTATTTCCACACCTGTTTAATGTTTGTTCCTCTTCACATTACATCCTTAGATTCATGTCCGTTAGCAATCAGTTTATCGGATGCACTGTATTTAAGATAGTGGTATGAGAACAACCTGTTTATGTACAGTAATTAGATTATGAATGGCTTCGACCAGTAATCATGCAGGCTGATGTGTTTACAGGGAGAGGCTTGGTAAGCACAGGCAACCAGTCTGGTCAGCTTTCTTCTTTAACACAAAAGTGCTTTGACTTGAGATGCACAAAGCTGGTGTGGAAAAACAGGTTTCCCTTGCTTTACATTATATTACATTACAGCTAGTAGATGGTTTACTGAGCCTGTACAAACCAGAAGTTTGCTAGGCTGCCAGCGAGAATAGCTGAGCTATCTCACGGTCTTACGAATGAGTTTAGATTTTTAATCAAATCAATATTTTGATTAAAGGGCCGTTATGATCAAAACTGACCTACAGAATGTATAGGTCAGTTTTTGATTTTTAAAAACACGATGGAGAAATGGAAGTATGTAGACACACATGCTGTTTTTAAAGCAACATTATTTAGCCTGATCAAAATCATGACGATTCCAAAAGATTTTCTGGTCTTTTATGGACAGGTTTGCAAACAAATTTTGATTTAATGACACGGTGCCTCAACAGTTCTGGTACTGTTTTAGCAACATTTTCTCCTGTGAATGTTCAGATACAGAATATTTGAGTGACTGATATCGTGACATCTCAAACTTCCCTTAACCTGTGTCACTGTGATTTGTGAACCATGACCAAGTAGTTGTAGAGAAAATGACAAACAGTATATATCATAAAAATGACTCAGCAGAAATATCACACTGCACATGCAGATGCGACATCGGTAATAATCAGACTCATGTTCTCTGCCCTCACTGTACACATTTGGATTTATCTCTGCACAGCAATCGGCTTCAACGTTGAGACAGTCACATACAAGAATCTGAAGTTCCAGGTGTGGGATCTGGGTGGACAGACGAGTATCAGGTGAGTGGCAGGGCTGGGCGGTATATCGGTATAATGAGGTATACCAATATAATTTCAAAAGAGATATAAAATGAGACAATACTGTTTATACCGATATAGTTTGATGTCGAGTTAATTAGTATGTGTCCGTAAAGTCCTGCCAGCGTTTGCTTCTCTCTCTCTCTCCCACGCTGTACAGCCCCACCCCTCCCTCTGTGTCAGCAGTCTTCTTCTCACAAACTCTAACATGGAGGGAGATGCAGTGCCGGTCGACACACTGCTGAAGACATGGCTTGTAAAAAGAACTAAAAAAAAAAAAAAAAAACAGTTCAGTCAGTATTTCCCAAACATACTTTACTTCGGCGGTCCGCCCAGGTTAGGCAACACATTGTAGCATTTTTCAGAGAAGCACAGAGTAATTGCGTTACAAGTCGCGGCACGTCGGATATTTTACAAGAGTGAACCTGGTAACTTAGACAAGCGACAGGGAACACAAGTCAGATGTCATTCGTTAGCTACCACGTTGGTTTTGTTTTAATAGGCTACGTCGTCAACTCCTCAACATGCAGCAAAGCTGTTAACGGAATTGTGGGAGGAAAACGTCCAGAAGACAAGTTCTTGTCTTAGGCGACTTTATATAACGTAGCTTACTACTGATGGAGAAAATCACCGCAACAAACTTACAGGGAGAGACAGAAAGAAGCGGGGCGCGCTGATGTGTTCGGTCTGCGAGTGTGAAGAGAACTGAAGGAAGCAGATTCAATGAGCGAGTGACAGTTAAATAATATGGAGAATGAAGTACAATTAAAACAGTGAAATAAGAAACAAGCTGCCACAATTACTAAAAACATTCCCGCTAAAATCGACCCGCGGCTATGCTGCGGAGCTCCTAGGAGTGAACATGTGTAGAGAGAAATTTAGGTTTTGTGTTGATTTAAGATATTAAGTTTTATAACCTCCTTGCCATCTCTTGTCCACTCTCACAACCGTTCTGCTCCTCTTTCTGCATGACAGGCCCTACTGGCGGTGTTACTACTCAAACACAGATGCAGTCATCTACGTCGTTGACAGCAGCGACCGCGACAGGATGGGCATCTCAAAGTCTGAGCTGGTGGCCATGTTGGAGGTAAGTGAGCTTATTCTTAATTACAACCTAAAAACAGAGAACTAAGTCAGATGTGAGGTTATTTCATTACAAGCCTCACCACCGTGCTAGCGGCAAAGCGGTAGGGATGTCAACAACTACTGCATAGATTTCTATGACACTGAACATCTACAGAGGGTCAATTCATTTCGTCAGAATCATTTTGAGAAAGCCTCACTTTTCCTCCGCTGCCACCATGAGGTCATGATTATCAGTGTGGACTGGAATATCAGTTAAAACTGTAAGAACATAAAATCATTTTAATCATATGAGCAACTGAATACCCAAATTGTAAAATTTAACCACTACTGATGTTTAAATTGAACTACCTCTGAATAGCACAAGCATTAAATATGAAAACGATTTGTCTGAATTTATGGGGTTTTATCATCACCCTCTTTAAAATTGTATAGTAGGTACTTTCAAGTGGTACAATTTCAGAAACCTGAGTTTTAGATAAGTTTTCTTTTTTTTTTTTTTTTTAATTCATGTTCACAAAATGTCTAGTGTCTTAATATTTTTTTCTAGTGGCATGAATTTAATTAGTCAAATTCTGAATTAAAACTTAATTCAACTTCTTTAAAACAAGAAATTAGGTTGCTTAAATTGCAGTGGTCAGATCCAGACAAAATGTAAAAATCAAATTTGAACATTTGAAATAGACCTCCTGGGATGGTATTTCAATTTCAGCATTTAGGCGTTTAAGAGTGGTGACATTTCATGATCAAGTATTTGGTTGTTTATAAGTTTAAAGGATTACAGTTGTTTGTTAGTTCTTTATAGCTACCCTTTGGCAAATATCTGGCTTCACTTGCTGGATTTAAAAAAAAATAACATCTAACAACGTCTGCTTGTCATGTCATTTTGTGACCTTGTGTTTCATCCAGGAGGAAGAGCTGAAGAAAGCTATCCTGGTGGTATTTGCAAACAAGCAGGACATGGACCAGGCAATGACGCCCACTGAGGTGGCCAACGCTCTGGGCCTTCCCGCCCTCAAAGACAGAAAATGGCAGATCTTCAAGACCTCGGCCACAAAGGGAACAGGCCTGGATGAAGCAATGGAATGGTAGGCGTTTACCGTACTTACTATTCAGAGACAGTGTTTTAAAATGAGGATGAAGTAGGAAAAACTCAACGTCCGGGTTATACTGTATATCTGCTGTAATGAGAGAAATAAGGTGTGATTTTTATTTTCATCTACAACCACATTTGTATTTAACTGTGAGCATGCTGACCATTTCAAAAACAGCAAAAGACTATGTGGAGGGTTAATTACACTAGATTACTCATTCTCTTCAGCATTAGATCTTATTTAGTACATATTGCAAAACATGTCACCTGTTCCGTGTTTACTGAGGCTAAATTATATTTGCTCTGTCTCCGTAGGCTGGTGGATTCCCTGAAGAGTCGACAGTAAAGTCTCCCACCTGTTCTGTATATATTCCTGACCTTTGACCCTTCTGTATGAAGCCTTGTGACTGACCCCTCCCCACTGGACCAGTAATTGCACCCCTCCCCACCTGAAGCCTTGGCGAAGCCCTCCCAATGCCTAACGCCTTTCAAGCCTGGGACTTAGAAGCGAAGGCTGCAGTAACGTCTGGACTGGGCACACATTAATTAAGCCCCATCTTTTCCAATGCTGGTGGCACAAGTGAAGGTTTTAGAGAGCTGTATGACTTCAGTGATGGATGGACAACAAGTTAGTATCTACATTTTTTTATGTTTTGCAAATGCAAAAAAAAATCCTAAACGTTAAATGTTGCTTCTTCTTTTTTAAACCAATCCATTTGTATTAATGCACTCAAATAAGTTCATGCATCAAGCGGAATCAACTACTACAGCCCTGTGAAGCCCGCCCATTCTGTCCCACTGTAGAATTTCTGAAATCAGGTGTCTTTGCTGGGCAGTACATCAGTTAAGCCTCATCTTCTGCCGGAGGTGTTAAAGCCAGAAGATGAGTAGTTGATGGGAACCAACGTCAGCAAAAAGATGCAACGAAGATTCACCGGGAGGCAGAGTTTTTCCATCAGGACACGAATATCATCAGAAGTTTCACAGTAGAAATTTCACTCAACCAGAGAGGACATGTCATCACTGAGAAGCAGCTGTTTAACTACCAACTCAGACAATTTTTAATAGTATACTTGAGCCATACAGAATTTCCATGTTCAGTACAGCAACTATGAAATTCAACTCTGTTCTACTGGCTTATGAAATATTCTTATTTATTTTGGAAGTCGCAAATTTGGCTTGAAACAGTGAAAAACTTTGTATCTACTAAATGTCCTCTGGCCAGGTATTACTGCAGCCTGGGCTGGTTTTGTACTATATAGGCTGGCAGATGCATGTCATGGATTTCTATTTTTTCCTCCCATTTTTTTGTTTGCCCACTTTAAAAAAAATTATTTAGTAGTTAAAGCCGTTTTCCATTGAAATCCTTGAGTACAGTTTTGGCATTCATTTAGTTACTGAACACTAACTGTATGCTTGAAGTTTTATGGTTGCATATTTATATCTGCTTGTACAGTGAAAATGGTTCTCAGTAAAGATTGCTATCAGTGATTGTACCATTTTGTGTTAAGCCTGTTTGATATTTAAGTAGATACCAGAAGACTGATGACAGATCTTTTTTTAATTACAAAAACTTGTGCATTCACCTTTAAGTTCACGGGATATAAATCTGAGGACAATTCTACACTTTGCTCACAGCAGGGATAAGAAACAAAACAGTTCAGCTTTGACCAGCAATTCATATGAATTGAATAACATCCTGCTGTGTAACAGCTGCTACATGATGTCTCCTGTCTGATTCCTTTAACACACACACACACACAGGATGTTGGATCCCTAACAGAAGAGCTGGATCAGGTTATTATCGATGGGTAGGAACATCTGTTTTCTGTCATTGATGACCCAATGGCATGTTTACCATCTCAATTGACATTTAAAATAGTTAGTCATTATGTAACACCATGAGAGACATGTGGAATCTGCAGCCAGGTAACCCACTCGACCCTTGGTCAATTGTCCAGCTTTCATTCCCACCTAGTGTCCTTGATAAACAGATGTAGCCACATACATGTCTCACTGCACCATGGCCAGGTCTTTGAGCGCGTGGCTCCGGTGCTTCTTCGCTTTATATCCAGGCCGAAGGAACTCGATCTTCCTCTTCTTGGCTTCAATTTTGTTCTTGTGCTTCTTAAGTTTCTTCTTGGCTGCGATGTCTGGGTTAGCCACCGCCTGGCAGAACAGAGGGATAGTTGATTGTAAGGACTTTAGTGGTCGGCTCTTGAGTTTTTGTGTATGTGCTTTGGTGTTCCATCATACCTGCATGGCTCGGTGTCGCTTGCGTGCCGCTCGCCTCTGTGAAAACTCCTTCTGGACAGCGGAGAAGGCCAGAGAGAATTTCTCTAGCCCCACGTGTTTCTTCAGCAGCTCTATCAGCTCCTGTGCAAGGTTCTTCAGTGTGGGATCTGGACATAGAGGGTGGGGTTTAGAGGAATCCCTATCAACTTTTGTAGGAAGTCTGAGGTGTATTTCACAAATTTATTTTACCTTTATTTTACTAGAAAGTCCCATTGAGATCAAAACTCAACAAGAGAGACCTGGTCTAACACATGGTATGTTTTTTAGGCTTTTTAAGACGGGTTAAGAGCAGTTACCTTGGTCTGCATAGGTGCTGTCCAGTTCCCGGTACAGAGGAGTTATGATGGTGGTCAGATATGGGCCGAGTCGTTCCTTCCCCAAGTCCATGGCTATTGCTCCCAGGAACTTGAACACACATGTTCTCTGTGGGAGAGACGGGAGAAGAAAATGATATTACAAGTTTGACAATGAAAAGACTGACTAACTAAATTGTTATTACATCTGCTGGCAAATGTTGCTTACGTTATTACTTAAATTTATTCATTTTTAGTGTGACAAACATATTTTGGCACCCTGCCAAGGTTAGAGTTTTAAGGCTAGGTTTGTTTACAGCTATTGGAGGAAGTGCCTGCAGAAAAAGACACTGCTGAACCAGTTTCTATGTGTACCTTCAGGGGAACTTTGGGAGTGTACGCTGCCTCTCTCTTGGCCATCAGCGACAGCTTCTTCATCAACCACAACAGGGAAGGAGGCCGATCATCCTTGTCATCTTCCTCCTCTTCATCTTCCTCCTCGTCGTCACCTCTGTTCTCCCTCTGCTCCTCCTCCTCCCCCTCCTCCTTCGCTTCCTCCTCAGGGGAAGCGACGTCAGACTCAGGGGAGACGAGGTAGATCACTTTGCCAACAAACAGCAGGTTCTTGATCACCTGCAGGGCGGGGGAGGAACATGTCTGTCAATCACATCTCTCTCTATTTATTTATTTATTTTTTAATTTAGTTTTGACTGAAATGTGTTTTGGTGGAGTTTGGGCACCTGCTCTCCTGACGCCGTGTCTAGGAACTTGGACTGCAGCTGGTTGCAGAAAGACAACGCCAACTCTCTCATCTAAATGTCATAAAACGGGCGGAATAAAAGGGAACATCTGTTTAATACAATGAGAATAAGATGCAGAAATTAGATCACTGAAGGAGAAAACGTTGTCCTCGGCCTCACCTTCTTGTCCAGGTTGCTGGTGATGAAGGCTGTGGCCGCCGACAGAGGTGAAGCGTCTCCTCCCTCTCCTCTCCACACAGCGACCAGCTGCTCCGCCTGATGGGCTGCAAACAGCTGACCAAAAAGCTGGGAGGCTGTCAGCCACACCCAACAGTGAGGGTACCGCAGGTGGGCTTCAATGTGACCTGCAGAAGTACATGTAAAACATAAAATAAGAGTGTGTGTGTGTGTGTGTTTAAGTGGGAGAGAGGTGGTGTGTGTCGCTCCTTTACCCCAGATACGACTGAGTGTGTCATGAGGCTTGCTGAGCTCCAGCAGGCCGCAGTGTTTGCTCAGTTTGGTGAGGAGAGTCAGAAAACTGAACAACAGCCTGTCCGCTCCTTTCTCGTCCTGCTCCTCTTCGATCTAAAAGACAGACAGCGTTAAGATGCTTTCTTTTCCTCAGATTTCACACTTGTGGCTAAAGATTTTGTTGCGTGTATCGCCTCACATCTTCGAAGTTGTCAGGGTTTATTCTTTCTCCAGCAGAGGCAGCAGGTCGTCCAGGCGACGGGCGAACATCTCGCCGTCCACCTCCACAAACAGGCCACAAATCTGAGCTCCGAGACGCCGCAGGCTGGTCTGGAAGGGTGGAGGAGGAAAGGTCCGAGGTTTAAATGAATCTTATTCAAGATTATTTTATTTGAAACATACGAAAGTCACCACAACAATGAAACAAATATTACACAATACTAAGAACCTCATTCGAAAAACAATATTTGTGTAAAACTGTTGTGAGTGAGAGTTTATTTACCTTTTCTGCATTAAGCCAGGTGTTGACGAGGGAGTACAGTGTGTTCTGGTGGTTCAAGTCCAGCTGGGCCAGAAGGGCCTTGATGGCCATGGCGGCCATTTTCTTACAGCGTGCGGAGTCATCGTTGACCACGACCAGGGCCAGCGGGGCAAAGAACAAGCCGCTGTGCTGCAACAGCAGGTTCTGAGTGGAAAAATTCAAACACAATCTAGAGTGACTATTATGCATAACCCTAGTTTGAGCTATGATAATGTAGCAAAGTCAAAAAATTAACATTTGTCAAATGTGATGGCTTTCTATGGCCAAGCTAGTGGTCAATATTGAGAGTTTTGCAACTGTTGGACTAGCGATTATGAATTACAGTCCTATGAATGCATTCTGTTTGGGGGGTTTTTGTCCACTTGCTGTGCATGCAGAGAGAGGTAATTCACTGACCTGAGGGAAAGTCTGGAAGATGTAGGCCAGCATCTCCAGGACAGACTCCCTGCCTGTGTCGTGCTCGTAGCGCAGCTGGGCCACCACAAAATCCAGGTGCTCTCTCAGCTTCTTCCCCAGTGGGTAGTCCAGCAGGTATTTTAGATAGATCTGCAAAAACCAAAACAAAAAACACTTGCTGAGCACAAGACTTCTAAAACATTTCTGTTATTCAGTGTACAGCAGAGAGGAAAAACCTCCTTTGTTTTTATTCACGAGTACCTGTCGACAGTGGATTCTGATCATAGCGTTACTGCCAGTGACAGACAGCTTAGCCACTTTTTTCAACAGCTCCTCCATCTCTGGAACAACGAGCTTCCTGGACAGAATCGCCTGGAGGAGACAGATACACATGTAAACACACAAAGCTCAGGGGCAAGTTATGTTTCCTGAGAGGAGTTTCATGATTTAATGATATATTTACATTTTTCATGCACATGAAAATCACAGCACCACAAACGCTTAGCTCAACATTTTGACTGGTTTACCTTCAACAGGCCGAAGGCGGTGGCCTGGCGAGACTGGTCATAGATGTCCTCCTCAGCGTATCCCAGCAGCACCTGCAGTTGTGTCTCTGATACCTTGTTGCTTTTGACATTCTTCACCAGTATGGTGATGGCCTGAGAGACAAACCGATGGATTAAACATCACAAAATGACTGCAGCAGTTTTATCTTCAATTTTTTAAAATTGTTTATGGTTTATTCAATCCAGGGTGGCCCATCACATTTGCATGACTTTTCATAATTTAGTCTGGGCACTTCCACAACCTAAAAATGTAACTTCTTTAAAAAAAAATACATTTAATTGCTTGTATTTTCCTTTCAAAGTCTAATAATATGGGGGTGATGGTATCACCTGTCTGTCTTAAGGTGTGTGCATATAGCTGTATTTATTATTTGTGGTACCTTGAAGCAGTTCTGGACCAGGTTATAGTTCTCCCCGCGGGCGGCTCCAGCCTTGGAGTAATCCTTAAGCAGGACAAAGAGCTGCTTGGTCAGCTGACCGGCATTCTGCTCCACTGCTGGCAGAGGGAATTTCAACAGCCAAGTAAACGCCACCAGAGCCTCTGTGATCACCTGGGAGGGAGGAGAGACAGAAGAGGAGGGTGATGGTAGAGGAGATTGGAGGGAGAACAATTTATAATCTCCATTTGATTTGTTTGAGAGATCAAAATGGGTTTAATAAACCGATGCTCAAAGTTGGGGTGATGAAAGGTACCCATGTAAACAAAAGGCTAGTACCTTGACATGCATGGAGTTGAGGCAATCGAGCAGCAGCATAATGAAAGGATCCAGCATCTCCAGAGCCGAGGCCTCAGACGATGTCACTTTGGATTTCTTCAGACTCAGGTGGAGCAGCTGAGAAAAAAGATGGACACACGCGATAAACACTTCACAGACACTTCTGCATCAGATTCACTTTTTCAGATACACACACACACATCGATTACAATTCATTAGTGAATCCAAGCTTGTTGTGCGTGTTTCAATATGCACCTTGAGGCCAGCGTCCACCAGGATGTGCATGTTGGTTCGACTGCTGACCGGAGCTTTCTGACCCCCTCTCTTAGGAGTTGGAGGTAGGAGCAGGCAGCTAGGAGGGGGCAGTCTGGGGTCTGGGGGAGGCCGAGCTGAAGCTTTCTCTCTACAAATACATACACACATATCATGCATGATAAATGGAAATAGCATCAAAGTGATTTACTTTGATGTGAGCTTGTGTGTGTTTGTACCGGTCTCTCTTTGTGAGCAGCGGCAGACTCTCGCTGATCAGGCCGTGGCACAGCAGTAAGATATCCTTGGAAGTCATGCCCTCGTTGACAAGCAGACCCAGGACCAGTCGCCGCAGCACAGCACCCACCCGGTTGCACACCTTCAGACTGGATGAAGTCTCCAGGATCTGAAAGGAGGGGAAGTGAATGAATTCAGAGTGAGGAGAACTGTCAAGTGTTACACTTCAAATGATCTTTGTTATATTTACACCATGCAATTAGCAATGTTAGCAGCTGTCGACTACTACAAAAAATGCATTCAATAATATTGTTATAAATTATTTTAAAATATTTAATAATACAAATCTGTACTTCAAGGACTTTATATATTATTTGGTGAAGACAAGAGACATGTACATGAACATGAACAGCGTGGTGTCTTCCAAGTAATGTTAGCTTGCCAGCTAAAATGCTTTGGCTTAAACAGATCTTACAAGAGTTTATACAGTGATTCTACAGCAGTGTGCAGTACATGCTGTATGTGGACGATTCCAATTACATGCACTGGCTGGTGTAGTTAGTTTAAATTAGTCAGCTTTAGCTAGGTATTAGCTGGCTGAAAAGAGAAGAGGAGGTGGGTGCTCAAGTTCCTCATCTTTTTCATTTTTTTATTTTATTTTACAAATGTAATGTGATCATTCTACTCAGGGTTAGTGTCTGTTGCTTTCCCAAAACTACAGTATGTTGAATTAAGAGAACTGCCTTGGAACAATGTGAAAATATACATATTGGGTCTTGTATAGCTTTATAATTTTTCACATCAAATAAACCCTCCCTTCACCTCCTTCAGTGGCAATATGAACTTGGTGACGCTCTCCTTGCTGCAAAACTGGGCCAGCAACTGGTAGGAGTCCATGCTCTTGCTGTGTCGAGCCTCCATCAGCTTGGAGACAATCCCCTTCACCTCCTTCTCCTCAGCCACAGCCCCAAAGAGCTCGTTGTTGAAGATCTGACCAAGAGCGAAGAAGGAAGAGGGGCGAGTTTAATCAAAGCTTTAAACTGACTAATTGCTGTTTGTGTTTGTGGTGTGAAATGTTCTTACGTCAATGAGCATGTTCATGCATGGGTCCAGGTCACCACTCTTCAGGGTTGGACTGAGGACAGACAGCAACTGGTATACTGTGAACGTCAGCACGTGGACCTGGATAGAGGAGTGCACAAACAAATACACATATTAGGATTTTCACAACAACCTTTTCTAAGTAAAAGTTTGACTTTGTTAAGGATTTGTATTTGGTTTATACAATTAATTTACACAACACATTGTGTATTGTAATGAGTCAACAACATTTTATCATGATGCTTATGACAATAAATGATAATGTTTAATTACATGTGAGCCAATATTTGTGTGTTCTTAATGGTGTCTTTATGACTGTCTACATGGATGTGTCCCTGTGTGAGCTCCTACCTGGTAGCCCTTGACCAGGAGCCCCTGCATCTCTTTGAGCAGGTACTGCAGGTACCTGTAGCCTAAAGTCTCAATGATCTTCACCAGGGTTCCCCTCGCCACGTCACGGATCTCCTGGAAACGGTTCCTCAGCAGCACACACACCTTGATCAGGATCCTGAGAGACACACACAAATATTTACCAACAAAGAAGACACATCTCTAAAATGTTGATATTTTAAACAAACACTACACCAACAACTTAAGCCGTCCCATATTCATGATCTCAAACAAAGAATTTGTCTGTCTCTCTATATACAATACTCAGTATACAGTGTTCCTTCAGTGCTGTGGTGTACACAATAAGAACAGATACAATAAAATGTGTTTTAAAAACAAGTACAAAAGTGTACATTTTTCTAAACAACATTTCTTTTTCTTCACCACAAATTTTGGAAACGCATCCACCAAGCAGTTTGTATGCATACACACACACACACACACACACACACACACACACACACACACACACACACAGCAGCATACCCAGGCAGGTTGACCTCCATTATGTGTGGAGGCAGAGTCTGCATCACTTTGACCATGGCGAAGGCAATCGGAATCCTCACCACCTCATCTTCCTTCACATCTTTGGACTTCACTGACTTGTGCTCATCGTCACGCTTCACCTAAAAAACACATACACAAATATACTGCTGTTTAGAGTTTGTCAGAACAGATTAAGACTGTATGTGCATGTGTGCAATGTGCCATTGTACCTTTGCAGTGAGACACTTGTGCAGACGAGGCAGCACGCTGTTATTAACAGTCTGGTGGATGGCGCTGATCAGAGACTCCAGCTCCTCTTTGCTCTGCGGCAGCCCGCTGGCCACTGCGGTGGGTTCAGGGACTGCAGGCCCCTTGGCTCCAGCGGTGGCTGCTTCCTTAGAGATGACATTGATAGTGGTCGTTTCCATGGGAACAGCTGATGGAGCAGTATTACCATCTACCTCCATTGCCTCCTCATCATCATCACTTGCGTCTGATTCGTCGGCTGCAGCTTGCTCCTCATCATCTGCCTCGACCGCAACACTCACAGCTTGATAAAAGACAGCTTGATTTGATGCTTGATTTTTTTCAACTTGTGATTAAACACATTATGGCGAAAGAATGTTAAGAGGCACAATACCCAATACTCTTGAAATGTGGTTAGTCACTCACCCTCTCTGGCCTTGGCAGCCTCCATTTCTCTGCTGAGGGTCTGATGGTCAAAGTGGAAAGCCTCCAGGACTGTGACCAGCAAACTAGAGTTAGGAAGGTGCAACCGAAAAAAAGAGAAGAAGGAGTCTCTTAGTACAGAGTTTACCAAAAGCTTCAACGAATCATGTTACAGTAAGTACATTCATTAAAATAAAAAGGTAATTAAAATGCAATGCTTACAGTTAAAACAAAGGGATTTAGAGTCACACAGACAACCTCACCTGACAGCCAGCTTCTGCTCAACCTGCGCTGTCTGCAGGATGTGGATAAAGTGTTTCAAGTAGTACAGGTACTTGGACCAGGTCAGCTTGCGGCACACCGCGCCCACAACTCCACCGAAGCTGATATCATGTTCTCATGCTGCATTATGTGAGGAGAGGATGGGTCAGATGCACAGACAAATAAACAAGTTTTGAATCCTTTCTGAAACAAAACCCTTCAGATTCACGCAAGTTTGCGTGCGCACGAGTCACCTTGAGCATCTTTTCATCTAGCAGGGCGGTCATGGCGTACGGCATGATGTAATTCTGGAGAGAGCGAGGCGTCATCACCACCTGGCCCTCGGTCAGCTGCTTGGCCAGCTTCCTCAGGGCGCGACCCCGACGGTGGATCTAAACAAAAATAATAATAATTATGTCAGTTTGTGGGGTTTCAGTGTTTATAAAAGGAGACAGAGTGAGTTTTCATGGGTTCTCGCTTACCTGGATGTGTTTCATGTGCTCAAAGAAGTCAGACTCAGGGTCATTGTAGTTGGTGAGCTGTACCAGATCTCTGAACTCTTTCTTGGAGGGAAAAGTCTTCACCAGGCAGGCCAGGACGCTGGTGTAGTCGTGCTGCACACTCTGGTAGAGTTAAGAGGGAGAATATAGGAAACATTTTTGGTTTGTGTTTAGCGGTTTCATTTTCAGTGCATTAGTTGTTAAAGCATGTGTGTTCCTACCTCTGTCTTGCTGCGAAGCCCCTTGTGTACAGCGTCCAGGATGGTGTGTTGTACGATGTCCTTGTAGAGCTGTTCTCCGGCACCGACTGCTGCCAGCTGGGTGATCACTGCAGATAGACACAAGGTGGCGTTGTCTGCTAGCGACATGTCACCAATCTGCATCAAAAGAGGGGGCGGATAATGAAAAATCTTCTGTTACTGTAGTTAGTCTATTTGTATCATGCATCTGCTTACCTCATAGGTGTGGAAGCAGTTATATATGACGGTGCCGATGTAGTCCAGGTCCAGAGTCGTCATGTCTTTGATTCGCCTGGTGGCGTCTTGGAAAGCCGTCAGACGCACGTCAAAGTAGATCTCATCCAAGTGTCGGCTGTCAAATGCGTTAAGCTGGAGAGGAAACAATGAGGGTTTTCTTACTGCTTGCAATATTGCGAACTAGGTTTTAAGTGTTGATAGGTGAAAGAGAACTGTCGGGACCTTGTGAATATAATAAAAAGGAACTTACCTTTGTAGCTAAATCCGTGATGTACGTGAGTGAAGGCTCCAGATCTGACAGAGTCTGAAAGCAGAGCAGCACACACAGATTAAGAGCGAGGAAGATCAAAAAAAAAAAGAAAGAAGTGGAATCATTTATTTACAAAGACAAACACATTTTAATATTGAATTCAAATCTGGGCTTTATATCAACTGCATGCTCTAATTCTGCAACATTTCAGTCATCTATTAGTAATACTCAGTATAATTAAGAGTTTACTTTGTTTGTCCATATGTAAACATCATTTACTTTGAATTGCTGTGAATTGGCAGAGTCTATGAGCATACACTGCTTTTGTCCTGAATACTGTGCACCTTGTTGAGGTTATGTCATGGTCTGTGTTACCTTGATTTCCTTGTCAACATGCTACATAGTTTGGTTATTTGTATAAACATAGATAAAATACAAAAACAGTCAAAATAACAGTGTGTCTTGGTTAAACCAGAGCAAAGGCTTACCGTAACGCCAACAGTGAGTAATGTACTAGAAATGCACACTGTATACGGGCTAGAAGCTACATATTATCACTCCGTTTACTGTATATGGATTCATACACTGATTACATGTCATGGATTAGGCTGCCACCATAGGTGAGTACAGTATTACAGTATACCTGTAAACATGATCATTTGTTAAGTGCTCTGCTGTACCTGGAAGACATTAGTGAGGGCCTGCCTGGGCAGCTTGTTGTGGATGACGGAGAAGAGTTTGCTGAGCGGCCGCAGGAAGGCGGAGGGCTGCACACACTGTCGCAGGAGATTCTGCACTGTGGCCAGGATGTCGATTTCTGTCTCCTGAAATAAACACACAGTGAGGTCCATTCGTGGGCAGCACGGAGATACAAACAAACAAGCAGGAACAACACATTTTTGAGCCTCCCAGGCACACGCATGCTTCTCTAGATGCTTGTAAATCCCCACCTCCTTCACTAGAATTGTAAGATTAAAAAAAAACACTTAATGTTAAACACTCATAACTTAAATCATTTGATTGGTGGAGATAGTTGGAGGTGGTATACACAGTCTTGGAGGCTTCTGCTGGAGGCTCTTGACTTTTCATAAAATATTTGATTACTATGAATTCAATCTCATTTGAGTTCTCTGGACCATAACAGTTTTTAGACAAATAAGAAGTTGTTGGTCTTACTTGAGGATTGTTGGCTTTCTGGAGGTAGGGCAGCAACAGGCTGATGAGAACCGAGCTCTGCTCCTTGTCGCTCACAAACCGACTGACCCTGACAGAGGAAAAAGTCACATTCAGTGTATTTTATGAGACAAAGACAACTGCATACAGGTTATACCAAAAGGTTCAGAGTGTAAGTTAAGTAGCATCTAGTGGTGATGGTGGCGAATTGCAGAAAACACCTTCCTCACTGCTCACCCCTCCCTTTGCAAGCGTGAATGAGAAGCTACGGTGGCCGACATGCTCTGTTGGCTCTTGTGCTAAATAATAAGTGTGCTCCTCCACTTGTCCAAATTTCACTTCTGTTTTTACTTCTAACAAACCAGACGACGACTACTACTACTACTACTACTACTACTTCTTCTTCTTCTTCCGCCTTCTTCTACGCAGTGAAGAAATGTGCTCTTTGACCATTTGGGCTACTGTAGAAACATGGCGGGGCAACACGTGACTTCCACATAAGAGGACCCACGGTGTATATAGATAGAAATGGCTCATGGTAATAAAACCGGTTCATTATGTAAGGTCTTTATACACCACTGAAAACATACTTGTGTATATTATGTTGCATTTCTGTCAATAGATCGTCCGAAATATTGCACACTGAACATTTAAGAGAGAAAATAAGAAATGTGAACTCCACTGTATGTTCTAATCCAAATAAAACACTAACTTGGAGAGGATGTTGAGCTCTTTGGCAACCTGTGCCCTGAACTTCTTCTTCTTGAGTCTGTCGGTGTTGCGTACGACTCCGCTGAGGTACTGCAGCAGGGTGGATATGTGAGGCAGCAGCAGTCTGGAGCCCTGAGTTAATGAGTCTGAAGGAGGTACAACAACAGGCACATTTAACTTTGTCCAGCAGCAACAATTAGCCTGGTGTTGGAATTACAAGATATATGTAGAGAATTTGAAGGAAATGTACAACACCTGCTGTGACAAGAGCGCCCTCTTTAGGCTGCGGGAACACATTGCTGTTGACAGTCAGCTCCGTCTCAGTCTCTGAGGCAACAAAGTCTTCGCTGGTTGCTAGGGACTCAGCTATGTCCATTACCATAGCGATGGTCAATGGGGAAGTGTTCTTGGCTGAGAGGAGGGCGAAGACGTTGAGGAGGACATCGCACTCTGGATGGTTTTGCTTCTGCTTGGCCAAGAGGGGGAAGAATCTGAGACAGACAGAGGAAAGAATGTTTGTAATTCCTTTAACTCACTCTGGATTAAAACTACTATTAACTGGTGAAGATGTTTGGTAGATAGACAAGCAATGTGACGGGAATAAGGCAGATGGAGGAGAGGGGCAGCCTCTGACCTGGCATTTTTGCACCACACATGGATGAGTTTCAGCAGAGGGGTGGGGGAGTAAGGGCTCTCTGTGGGGAGACGACACACCTGGACAAAAAAGAAATGTTAACTCCGAGGCCAACCAGAAATCTATGGACAAATATAATAACAAACCACATACGAACAAAGGTTGTTGGCAACATGTACCTGAGGCCAGACCACAGCCTGAAAAACAGCATCCAGCTCATCTGGACTGAAGCTGTAGGAGTCGAAGCCGTCAAAGAAGTCCTGGATCCTCAGGATGCCAAGTCGCCTCAGGTTCTTCAGAGGACTGATGCAACCGGCACGCAGCTGCAGACAATAGGGGAAGAAGTCAACACTGAGTAATCAGGACACAGAGGTCATTTAGTGCTTAATGCAGGAGGTTTTTTTTTTGCTTGCAGAGACATTATGCAAAGACACAAAAAAACCACAGTTACTGATGCAATGAGGAACTTTAATCTTAGTTTCGTCCAGGTCAATTTTAGTTTAAAAAAATGGCACCTATAGTAGGCTCACAATGGCATATTTCAAATCAAGACCTTCCGATTAGCAGACCCCCCCCCCACCTGCTTAGCCACAGCCGCCCATTTTCACATTTTGTAATAATAATAATACTTTAAATAACTGCTGTATCTGAACAGCTTCAACCAATAAATGTGGTACTGATGCTCTCAAGTTGTCTTGATAATTTATACTGCATAAGAAATAATTCAGGAATCTGATCATTATAAATCTGTTGAAGAAATAAACATTGAAATTATCTTATCAGTCCCTGTCCTGATTACCTGGGGCCTGTTGTCCAGGACGGTGGACACCGAGGCGGTGACACACAGCAGGATCTGCAGCACCTTGGGGAGGTAGATGTGGATGAGGTGGCCCAGTTTCTGGATCACCACATTGATGATGTTCAGCAGGCTATGCTGGCGGCCCAGCGGCAGGACGGCACCCACGTCAGTCTCAGCTACTGCTTTCTCCACTGCTGCCAGGCAGGAACCTGAAGACATAGACACAATTATACTGTTAAAATGCTGGGTTTCTTTTTTTTTTTTTTTTTTTTTTTTACATCTGAGGGTCAGGGTCAGAGTTAGGTTCGGGAGAGACTTGGAAGAAACAACTAAAATCAAGTCAATACACTTGTATAAATAAAGACAAATAACCATCACGGGTTTTTGCTTATTTTGTTTTGTTTCCCAACCAAAAACCCCAAATATGAAAATTATTGTGATGTTGATGACTATGATCAGGCAAAACCTCCCATTATTAAAAAGCTGACATCCAGATACTAGGCGTTTTCCAGAATATATTACTGCAATAATTAATTATGAAATACAAATGTTGTTAATCACCTTTTACTGTGGATCAGCTACACAATGAAGACCCAATTCAAAAAGAAGGTCCAGAAAAAACAGCTTTTAAGTTCACACAATAAACCAGAGAGTGGGTATACCAGTTAGAGGAACTTTGAAATTCTTCTGAAACATAATTTTAGTTACGCACATTTTCAGTCTTAATCATTCACCCAAATAAAAACTGACTGAATGAAATTTATATTGATTAGGGTTGAAACTGTTCCTTAGCTTCTTATGCCAGGTGTTTATTTCTGTGGAAGAAAAACAAAGCTTTCATTTTCTACCATAGACGTGTGTCCTACCTTGGCTGTGATGGCAGACGGGCTCCAGCAGCAGGTCGATGAAAATCCCCAGCTCCTCAGTCTGGCAACCTGCCAGAAACGCAGAATAATGGAGGACCGGGTGGTGGCACTCGCCTTGCCCTGAAACTTACTGCCTGCTTTACTGCGCAGGCGACCAAACAGGATCCTGTGTTATAAACAGCAAAAACAGAGCGAGTGACTGACAGGTCAACTGAAAGTCTGTGAATCATTTTTTACTGAGAAAACCGAATAATTAGAAACATTTTCAAAATGGCCTGCTGTTATTTTTTTAAAATACAAAACAGACACAAAAATCGGAGGTTGTGGGCAAGTAATTAAAAACCAGATAGTAAACCACATAATTAGAAGCACTCTAATTGTTTCAATCATTTATGTATGGACCATTTCTGATGCTTTTGAAAGGAGCACAAAATGTTTGCACCAGGCGGCAGAGGAAAAGGCTGATTTCATCCAAACCTGGTATGCAAAAAGTCAACAATGGAGGTGTAGGAGACAGACTGGGGACAGAGCACATTCCTCTTTTTTTTTTTTTTAAAGCCTGCTGCTTTCCAGAAGAGGAAATGTAGTTGAACTATGAACTGTCTTATAAGCTAATGTGTAACCCACGGGTAATGTTTTATAGTTCAATAAAAAAATTTAATAAAACCGCAATCAGCAAAGTGGTTCTCAGACAGTTCAAGAAATATGCTTCCAGGAGATGTTAGCTTAGCTTAGTACAAACTGAAAAAGGGAAACAGCTAGCCTAACATAATTTAGATACGTTGCTAGGCTAATTTTTTAAACTTTGGATAGAGCTAGGCTAGCTGTTATGCTAACCTAACCAGCAGCGGTCTGGCACATAAACCTCATTTTTTGTGTGGATTTAACAAATGGATAGTGGATTTTTCTTAACTCTGGACAAAGCCAGTCTTATGCTAAGCTAAGACATGGCAGGAATCAATGTTCTAGTCAAAGAAACATTACATATTCTGCAAGCAACACACACACACACACATACACACACACACACACACACACACACATACCTCATGAGCAGTGGGATGAGTGTGGCTCTGTGTGTCAAATCAACCACTCCTGTCTCCTCAGAAATGTTGAAATGGACAATCTCCTCTTTGAAGTGTTTGTCATCGAGTAGCCTCTCAAGATTCTCCCTGAACACACACACACACACACACACACATCAATATCCTACTCGCAGGGCGGACAATCAAACTTGTGTTAAAGAAACACCTTATTGCCCATAATGTAAATTGTAATGCAGCTATACGTACTGTATATAAAAAAAACAATTTAATAGCCACTTTCAACTGATTGTTAAAGGCCATGTTGTACATCTAAATATATGGTTTGATGAACAGCATACGAAGACAAATAAAAATGCAGAAAGGAACAAATCTGAATCACAGGGTCTGTTCACTGCTGTCTTGAAACCAGGTCAGTGTTACAGCCTGATCATGAACAAAGAGCCACACACAAGCATCAGTAATGCAAAACGTCCTCGGAAATACACATCTGTCTGCAGGCAGGCTGGAGGTACAGTAAACGGATAGTATGATAACAGAAAACACAGAGAGTGATGTCAGGCAGAAGTGGAAGTTAACATTCCTTCGCCTGTAATCATAGAGGGCGGAGGACGAGAGCTCCGATTCCTATCAAAGATGCTCACAATGACCCCATTGAGGAAAAGAAACAATGGGAGATTGTTTCAAGAGAAATATTACAGTACATTTGTTTCCCTGTCCATCTATTAAGGTAGTTTTCTTACTTGTATGGTACTATGTTGGGGTCTTTGTATGAGAGAACACATTCCAGTGCCACTCGCTGAATCTGCTGGTCCTGATGGCAGAGCAGCTGAAAACGCAGAAACAGATCATGCTGGTTCGATGCCTTTGAAAACACTTAACCTTGATTGATATATATATATCATTCCCTTTATGCATTGCTGAAGAGTGTCCACATATATTCAAACATCATGTTATTCACAGTGTAATTGTGATATTCAGGGGAAACCACACAGACGTGTTCCAGCATCAAGGAGCTCTGACGTTGCTAATGTTTGAAGACAAGGTGTGTTTTAAGACAAGAGAGGTTTTAGGATTACCTGGTTATAGAGATCACTGAGGCTGCTCTCCAGGTACAGAGAGCGAGGGTTGGTGAATTTGGCGAATACCTTCAGATGGGTAATCAGCTGTCTGTAAGAAAAAAAGACAATTCCCCACAGGGTTCAATTACACTTCCAGACTATAAACCAGCAGTACAGGTACACTGGTCATAAAGAAACAACCAAACCTACTGCAACGTATCTGTAAAGATCATAAGGACCACAGCTATCAAACCTAAATAGATTTTTGGGACTGTCTGTAACGACAGTATCAAGAACCACCAATGTACCAAAAGCTGGCATCAAAAGTCTGGTCATAATCTTGTTTACTTTCTTTGACCAGATCGGTTTTGATTTTAATTCAAAATGTTGCCAATTTCAGACTACGATAATTATTGAGGCAAAGCTCTTGAATGACTTCTTCTGATTAGACAAGCTATTTTGGGGGTACATTTTTGCCTCTTATTGGGTAGGACAGTGAATAGAATGAGGAAAGAGAAAGAAAGATAGGGGGCGACATGCAACAAAGGACCGCAGGCTGGATTTGAACCCGGGCTGCTGCAGTAAGGACTCATAGCCTTGTACGTGGGCGAGTGCTCTACCGACTAAACACACCCTGTTAGAAACATTTTTGAGAAGTTTGGCTTCTTCTGTTAAATTAAAAAATGTTTTTGTAGAAAAACCATGTTTATATATCTTAAAGTAAGGTATCAAAAGAAGTATTGCTTTTGCATCGGTTCCAAAACCCAGATATTGTGTCAGTATTAAAGTAGTATTCAACATTTCAAAGATTTCCAGCCCAGAAAAGGTTCCGTTTCTGTTGACTTATTTACAATTAAAATTTTTTGCCTTAAATTTTTTAACTTTACAGTAATGTGGCAGACAGAGAGGAGATGACATGAAGCAAAGGATCATGGGTTGGATGAATTAACCGGCGCCCCCGCTTTGTTTATTCTGATGTAACAATACAATTACCTTTATATTGAAAAAAAACTTGACCCCATTTTTATATATATATATATTTTGTCCAACAGTCATTAATGATGACAATCGCAGCGAAGATGCAAACAACATTTAGTGTGATCCTGATATCTTACTTTGCAGCAGCCCTCCTTGGAAGTGCCTTTCTCTGTTGTTTGCCTCCCTCCTCCACCTCCTGCTCCTCTCCCTCTCTCTCGTCCTCCTCCTCCTCCTCCTGCACAGCCATCCCAGACTCCTCTAGGGCAGCATCGGTTCTCTTCCGCAAGTCCTGAGTAGGCGCCACCAGCAGGTCGGCGGGGTAAAACTCATTCCTGATGACAAAACCAACAAAATGTTACAAAATGTTGGAAAATTATCAATCAGGCGAATGTTTTGTCCAAAATATCCCTAAAAACACTAACCTTATGAATCTGAGCAGCAGAGGGCTCAGCTCCCGGCTGCGTGGTTCCACTCTGTCGGGAAACTGGGCCATGGAGCGCCACAGCAGGCTGCGGAAGTTGGGGAAGTCTGTCCTCTCGTTGGGGTCAGAGGTCAACTTCAGCTGCTCTAGGAACAGCACCCCTATGTCCCCGCTTTCAATGACGTCACAGCCAGGCTCGTCCTGCAGACCCGACTCCTCCTCTTCATCGCCCTCGTCATTCTCCTGCAACTCTTTTTCTATGACACGCAGACAGGAAGAGCTACGTTTTCGACATGTCCTATGCATGTTCCCCCTCACACTTCAGTACATTTTAAAAAAGCAATCAAGTCCAACGTGTTGATGTTTTAGCATAAGCACCAAAGCTCTGGGTCCCAGCAGGTAGCCTTACCAGCCAGCCCTGCCACCATCTCCAGATGTTCATGGAAGACCCTCCAGAAGTCCTTGTTGTCCATCCCTCTGGCATGGCTCCTGTGAGGAGGAAAGAGACTCATTTATGCTAAATGTATTCAGCGGACACTTCAATATGTTGAATATTTGAAACACTTATTCAGGCATTCCTCATTTAAAATCAATGTTTTAAATGTAGACAATCCATGGTACTGCACATATTTAGAAATGATCACCTTTATATAAAGAGGGCACTGCTGACAAAGGGTAAGTGACTCAATGAATCAATATATTCACTTCAGCAAAATTGAGTTTGGCGGGATTCTTTTACACTCACACAACAAGTTCGATGACTGCGTCCCACAGTGGCCTGAAATTGACGAACAGCATTGCGATGAGGTAACGCAGAGGCACCTGAAGGAAAACGAGTAGAAGCAGGATGGGTTTATGTTAAACAGCTCTACCGTTTGTCCACCACTGAAACACGTCTCCTGTTACATCTAGATGGGGAGGGAGTGAGGGTCTTTACTTATTTTGCTTTTGCTAACAGTGTGTGGCATGAAAAGTGAATTGTAAAATCCAGAACTCTCAGAACTTGGCAAAATATAATTGAATCAACACATTCAAAGCTGTGCTGCAGATGTGGGCTTACATTAAACAACATATCAGAAATCACGTCACAAGAATAAAACATCACGGTGTTGCCTGTTTTTCCCAAACGATGGATAAAAACAATAGCCTGGAGTGCTTCCTCTGTACCTGCTGGAAGGTGGCGGGCGGCCCCTGTGGCAGACTGCGCTGCACCAGGTCGTGTCTCAGCTTCCGGAGGTGCAGCAACTTGTCTCTGTAGTCCTGCACTGAAGCTGGCACCAGCTCGGCCTGCAGGCAGACTGCGAACACCGGCTGCACCTCCACGTTCTCCTCGCCCTGGACAGAGGGCCACACAAAGAAGTGTAAAAATTGTGTCTCTATAACAAACTACAATTGATCGGGTTCAGTGAGAATCGGGATGGAGGGTTGTACCTCAGCCTGTGGAGGGAGCTCTGCCTCAAATTGAGAGAGAATCCTCAGAGTCAGCAGGCGGATCTGAGACAGAAAACAACAAATTGGTGAAACTGGTGATACCAATTTGATTAAATGTCTTCTTATCACTTAAAACTGCTTGCTGAAAGCAATACTTACAAACGTCAACTCTATGTTTAGGCGATCTTTTGTAAATAATGAGGAATCTCGAGAAAGTCCCCGCCGCTGCAACTGCACACATACCTTGGAGATGTTGGAGGAAAGGTTGGCGTGCAGAATCTGGAAGAGCTCCAGCAGCGCACTGTGGCATAGGTGCTCTGAAACGCCGCTGAGTGACAGGCGGGTGTAGTACAGGTCTCCTAGCAGCAGGGCGGACAGGTCTGTGGGAAACTTCCTGTAACCATAACGAATACGAAAGACGTTAAACCATTTACAGGAAGTGAGACAGGTGTTTACTTTTTGAGAATAAAAAAAGGAGACCTCTTTACATTCAGCAATAAAAATGTTTTTCACTACATGAGCGATAGGTGTGTTTTTCATAACAATAAGTTGATACTGTCTCTAAATTTATGTTCTGTTCTATATATTTATATTAAGTGTAACAGTGACACCTCTAAAAACACAAACAGATACACAAACACACACAGTACGTACCGTAGAATTGAGTTGATCTTGTTCACGGGGAGCAGTGACAGAAGCTGGGCGGAGCCGTCCAGAGCGAGGAGGCAGCTCAGGGCCTGTCTGGCTACAAACAGACCAGCTGGAGGGTGGAGAAGTGGTGACGGGACTGTTGTTAAAAACTGTTGTTGACCACAGACAATTTAAACACTTTTTAACTTGCTAATTTACACTCCTGTCTACATCAGTGGAGCTGAGGTGGAGCAGGTGAACAGTTTCAGGTTGATCCTGACTGGAAACATGAAAACCTGAGCATCAGTGATGTTGGTGAGCTGAGGTGCCTGTGCAGAGCCCAAAGGATACTAAAAGACAGTACCCACCGCAGCCACAGCCTGTTCACCCTGCTGCCTTCTGGGAAGAGATATAGAAGTTTCTGCTGCCACACCACCAAACCGCAGAGCAGCTTCTTCTCCCAGTTTTAAATTCATCCTCAGCACTGCACCATGTAAAATACTTTATTTCTGTGTATAATTTCTTAGTTTTTTATATGTCATTTGCTGTGTAGCAATTAAGGGAACTACAATCTGCATCTCATCTTAAAACCCATGTTGTGATATGACAATAAACGTGCCTTGTACCTTGTAATAAGACTACTCATTCAACAACAAACTACTCATTCCAACCCTAATAAATCACAACAATTTTATTTGCTTGAACATGCTTCTGACGCTTTTCACACTGAACATTTTTTTAAAAAGAAAGGAAGAAGACAAGAAATTACAAACCTTTCCCCAGTTTCTCTGTCTCAATCTCACAAAGGAGGTGGTTTAAGTAAGCAGTCACAGCAGGAACAACGCTAGCAGGAGCAATAGGCCTGAAACAATGACCACGCATAAATACAACAGATAAGTATAATACATAACACATCATTCGGACATTTCAGCAATACATGCACGCGACTCGGTGTGTGAGGAAGCGAATCACCTTTTCACAGTGACAGTCAAGGCTCCTGCTATGGCCTAAGTGCAATATGAGATTGTTGCTCTCGGACTTTCCATATCAAAATTGTAATAAAACTTATTCGTTCCTATTTTGTTGAGGAATGAGGAAAACGCTTTTCAGGTTAAGAATGATGAGAAGAAGAAACACTCTAAACCAATGCAATTTTGCAATAAAACAAATGTGATCCGATTTTTAAAAATCCCCTAAGAAATATCACTTTCAGAAAGACGATATCAACTTCCCTGCATCTTCTTCTTCCTTGTATGGAATACAGCTCTCAACAAAGAAACTCTGTGACCAGTAGAAGCACAGGGGGCAGTAACAGTGCATGCATTATGTCTGTCGAGTGTGTGTGTGTGCGTTACCTGAGGTGTGGCAGAAGCACCAGGGCAGCCCAAGGCAGTGACAAGTCAGTGATCGAGTGGTTCTGCTCCTCAGGAAATGTGATCAGCGACAGCACCAGCTCTGGGACTGCAGGCTGCTCCGATGTTGTGCTGCCGGCCTCATTACTGCTAAAGACTCTGCTGGAGGAGAAAAACACATTTAACTCCTGGAAAATAACAAAACACAGCAGAGGGTCCAGGTGAACTTCAGGCATCAGATAACAAATTGGTGAAAATAAATACTGTAGTATCTCACCCCGTGGTTTGTCCAGTGAAGAGCAGTGGGTAGGTTTCAAAGGCCATGGAGCCGTCTGTTGGGGGCGGGGCTTTGGCGAGGATCAGACTGACCAGCACATCCAGGCCACAGTGGCGAGACAGGGGATCGCCGCGGCCGAACAACCCAGAGGTGAAGCGCAGCAGGTGGGGAGGAAGAGCTGGAGGAGAGGGAGGGAGAGAAGGGTTAGTGTCAGGGTGTCGTGGAGAGAAAAGAGACCGAACCAGAAACTGAGGAAAATACTGGGTGCATCCCTCAAGTCGTGACTCACCTGTTCAAACTGTTCCATGGTGAACATCTCCTTGGTGAACTCGAGTATCAGATCATGCCCCATTGCGCTGCCAAACACCTTGCGAAGAAAACGGAGAGTCAGAAGAGGGGCACGTGTGTTTTTGGTCGCATCAAACAAATCCGATTCTAACTAAACTTTCTTGTTTAACACAAACACACACCTTTTGGACCGTCTCCTGGATGAGTGCTTTGGGCAGGGTGATGTTCTCCCCGAGGAGCAGAGAGGAGGTGATCTGAAGGAGCAGACGGGAACACGTAGCTGACAAAGACGAGCTCTGAATCAGCCGCAACACCGTCTGCAGACACGAGAAAAACGAAAAGAGGATGAAAACGGAAAAAAGACATACCATTTAACGGGGAAATGAGGCTTTCCTACATAACTAAATCTCACAGATCAGCGTTCTGCTCTTACCTGGCAGACAGCCTCTGGCTTGGTGATCTTGGCTCCATCCTGTGGGACACCAGGGTGTGGAGAATGAACAGGAGCCTCTCCAGCTGCTCTGTTGCCTGGCTCGCCTCTTCTCCTTTCGCCTCCATGACACCCAGGACCTCCTCCACGCTGACCTGTACGTGGGGACACAGCCCCATCAGACACAAGGCAAAGGAAGTAAAAAGGACTGACTGTCATGATCTACCATGCCTGTTAGATTTAACTTTCTGGGAAGGTTTTTTTTTTTGAATGTTCTGAGTCAAAGTAAAGCACAGGTCGGACATCTTGCTGCGTGCATCTAGCTCACCTGTAAGGACTCCCACAAAACCAGGAAGTGTTCTGTGTCAACGTGAGTGGCTGCAGCCTGGGCCATGTGATCCAGAGCGTCCCTGACAGTGTCCCATGGCAGAGAGACTCCCGGGCTGGTTGAGGGTCCGAGCTTACGCAAAGCTACGGGGAGAGCCTGGAGAGATGGGTGAAGAGGAGCAGAAAATTCAAGACTACTGGTGTCTATAATTACAAGGTTTAACATTTTCTCAGTAACAGACTGCTGAATCACATGAAATCATACGGGCAAGGCCTCGGTTACGCCTGAAGCCCACTAGATGATTTAACTGATTTTTAATCATGAGCACGCACACAAACAAAAAAAAGAATAAAGGAAGACCTCATGGCTAAGAAGAGACATGCAGTTGGCGACGGTCAGCTCGCTCTCGATGGTTATTGCGAGTTTGTGCTCAGTATTCTGTCGCTGTTGCTTTCACGCTACAGAAAATAATCCATATCTACCAACACTTCTCTTTGTGTTAAATGAAAACTGTCGGGTGATTCTGCGGAGCACCCTACGTTTGAAAAGAAACTACATTTGCAGCGCAGGAGTGAAACATGTTTCGGACTCCTTTGCACATTTCGAACAGCAGCTGACCCGTTCCCTCCGCCTTGTCGGGGTGCTGCTGCAGATCTGAGAACACATGACTCAGCAGGGCATCAAGATCTGGAACCTGTGTGACACAATGAGACATCGTTTTATCACTGAAAACACTGAAACACAAAAATTTACAGTGTAACTACTAAATGTGCTATAACGCTGATTAAACTGTAAGGCATAAGAAACGAAGGTAAAAGCTAATGTTTGACATCTGCCTGCATTGCAAATTACTCACCTTTCTCATCAAAAAAGAGAAGCTCTCTGCTGCAAACTTGCGGATGTGCTCTTTCTTGTGTGCCAACAGTGTGCTGTATAAACTGTGGGGTGAAAAGAGGTATTGATTTCCACCCACATGCGATGTGCACTCTTCATCTCAATAATATGCAAGTGCTACATTAAGGAAAGAATATCATTCACCATGTTGGAAAACAGATTGACCTGAAAAGCATCCACAGAGACTCCATCCTATTTCTCACCTGTAGATGTTGGTCATGTCCTTCACCATGAGCCTCCACAGGTACTTGTAGAGGTAGGAGAGGCAGGTGAAAGCCCACTCCAGGACCTCTGTATCCTTAGTGTCCAGCAGCGAGGTGATCAGAATAAAGAAGTCCGGGAAGTGGGGGTAGAAATCAGTCTGCAGGTCTCTGGCCAGCTGCACCACCAGGCTGGCGGAAGAGGGAGAAGAGAGGAGAGACACATGTCAGCTAGTTCATCATCTATTGATTCAAGCATTTTTTAAACACACAAAACAACAACTTACTCCAGCAGTGGCTGGTAGGCCAGACTGTCCTTGACAGTCAGGTGTGTCTTCAGACTCTCCACTATGGAATTCTGATGGAAAACCAGCATGTTGAATGACTGGCTCTTGTTGGAAACCTCTTTCAAAAATGTAGCTGTGGAGGAGAGGCATTCATTTTAACAACACTTGGAATCTCTCCTGAGGTTTAGTAGTAGATAAGATAAGCTATTTTTGCTGCTAAGATCACTTACTACAAGGCGATAATACAGCAAAATGATGTGGTATTTTATTATACACATACTGAAATGCTCTGTCAAGTTGAGGTCTTTCCATTTTGTCAGTCCTTCAGAGAAGTATGTTTCTACTTCCTGTAGAGGGAGCAAAAAAAAAGGCATTACCAATCAGATTCAAACCATGAGACACTCAGAAGCCTATTGTATAAACGAGGTGAACAATTATGTTGCCAAGACTATTCTGTACAAACCTCTGCGTAAGATCCAGTCCTGTCAATACGATGGATGACATTGATGTTGACATTGGCAAGTCTTTCAGCAAAAGTGAGAAACTGAAAGAGACACATCATAAGGGTTTAACCTGCTGGGGCTGGGAAACCACGAATCTAACAATGGTCTTGTAATAATGGGACTCTTTAGGGTCTAGTTTAAATGCCATCTTTCCCATGACGTGTTAGACTGTGCTATCTGAGTGAAATTAACTCTGCATCCCTCTACTTGCTTGGACATAACCCGCATCTAAAATATCTGTTTAACCATTGTTACTACGCTAATACAGTTGTGTTTTTATCTCCACCATGTGTCTTTTCTAGCATCATGCTGCGTTAAGTTACGTTTCTGGACTCTCACCCTGTAGGTGTTCTCAGATTTGTGGTACGAAGACTTGGATTTAATCTTCATCCTCGCCTTGTTGCTTGATATGAGAGTAACTGTATTCCAAAGGTCGTCGTGCGATTTAAATGATTCATGAAAACTCCGATTTATTTCTTCTCTCGACTACAACTGTTTACACACACGCCGACACCAGGGCGCAGCCATGCTGAGCAAAGCATTGTGGGAATTTTTTAGTCCGCGTGGTGGGCGAAGAGAAGCGAAGAAGCGACAGAGAGAAATCGTGCCTTCACTTCCGCCTTCGTTTGAGGCTTCGCGCCTCAACTTCGTTTATTTTTGTTAGGCAAAATTTGATAACCACGGACCATGTAAGAGCATGGAGCTAAGCGAGAAAACCAAACAATATTTAGATAAGGTAAAATGCATTGTATATTTATATAATAATATATATGTTCAGTAATAAAGACACTATTAGTTATTATGACCACCAGCTGCAATGCTCAATTTAAAGCTAGCTTCAGATCTTCAGTGTCATATATTTGTTTTTTGGAACTGTGAAAAGGACTACAGTTATAGACATTTTTTTCACAGAAGATATTTTGACATGTCACAGTTGGAAAAGGTATAACTCGATTTTGGCCACCTGTCGACTTCATACTCCAAACAAATAGGGGGCAGCACAGTACTAGAGTAAGCACTAACTGTTGCTAACTGTAGCTGTTGTTGGTTTAGCTGTCCTAGTTTCGTGGGGAATTGTGCTGCATATTGGTTTGCTGCCACACTGTGGTCCTGGCTTTTTTTGGACACTTGAATAAAAAAAAATCTTTAATGTTATTAATAACACTTGTGCTTTTCCTTCTATGACAAGTCAAAATGTCAATGTCAGATTGAGTGCTGCCTCCCCTCTCTCCCTCCCCTGCATAGCAAAACTGTTTAAAAATCAGAGGTCTGTTTCTTATCAGTACCTACTACACACATTTCAGAAGCAGTGAATAACACTTAGAGTAGAGGCAGTAAACAAAAATGTGGTCAGGTAGTAGAAATGTATGCAGGGATGTGAGAACCTTCCTTGTTTCTGCTGTTTTTATCAGTTATTTATTTAAACGATTATTTAATTTTATTCATATTTTCTTGAATCAGTCTTTTTCGTGAGTCATGGGAGTGCTTGTAGGCCATGCCTGAACAAGTTGCAACAATTAATTAGATCTACAACATGTTTTATCATATAGGTTACTGTTGCAAAGTTCTTCTTTTGAATAATATGCAAACTTCAGGACAAAACACATGGAATTGTCGCTATTATTCATTGTACAAAGGAATTGTTCCTTTTGTAAAAGTATTTATAAAGTCAGTATTTACGGAGTATAGTATTTTGTGTAGGCCTGTGTGTGTGTGTCTAGAGGTCTAGAGTCAGATGATAGCTTTTATCCTGTGGTCAGGTGAACAGTTGACTCTCCTTACCTGCTGGAATGCTCTCTCTCTCTATTTCACACACACACACACACACACACACACACACACACACACACATATAAAAGGCTTCAGTCTGTGGTCCTGCTCTCTCACTCAGAATGAGAGAATCATTTATCAGGACTTCTATTCATTCAGGTTCTGCTTTTCCAGTCAAAACAAATGTGACAGTTTTGAATAACTTTCTAAAAAGTTCCTAGTTTTGGTCCGACTTGCAGCAAAATGTCAGGGGACTCTCTGGTAGGTGGCTCCTTTGTGGTAGCAGACTATTTGGTGTTTGCTCTCATGCTTGTGCTGTCCGCTGCCGTCGGAGTCTACTATGCCTGGGCGGACAGGGGCCAGCGAAACTCAGGGGACTTCCTAATGGGGGGTCGAAGAATGACAGCCCTGCCTGTCTCCATGTCCCTGACTGCCAGCTTCATGTCCGCCATCACAGTGCTGTCCAACCCAGCCGAGGTAAGGTTATAGCAGATTCCCAAGGGACAAATCCAAAAAACACTTGTCTCCTGAAAAGTCAGTTGTGTCTTTTTCGGTCTGCAGGATGCAAGGAAACTTATTAGTGGGATGAGATGCATCACTTTGTCAGTGGAGTTTTTCAGATTTTTCAATCAAATCAGAGACACAGTGGTAGAGACAATGAGACATGCATGGGACATAAACTTAAAACCTAAACTTATGAGCTGTAAGTCAGGGTTTTTCATTACATCATGCAATTATAAGGGGAACTCATGGCACACATTTCCTTGTAATTAAATAAATTTACAGAAAACATTGCAAATCAAAATAGAAAACATTACTCATTCATATCATCCCTAGGTATACCGCTACGGAGCCATTATTGGATTTTATGGTCTCTCCTATGTTATGACTATGGTGGTCGTATCTGAGGTCTTCCTCCCAGTCTTTTACAGGCTGGCCATCACCAGCACATATGATGTGAGTGTGGTTTGATTTTTATATCAGCGTTTGTGTGGTTATTCAGTGCTGTTCTATTGACAAAGCCGTGAAATATGTCATATGTTTTGTTTACCTGTAAAATCAACAGTTACTGTGCAAAGAAAAAGAATTGTGTAAGAGGGGCCTTGGCCTGATCTCAGATTGGTATGGCTCTGCTTCAAAAGTATGTAGAAATAGAGTCTGGTAACAGTAAGGTGACATCAGTTTGGGAAGGATGTATCAGAGCTGTTGCCCTCCTATATACATTTCTGCAGCAAGTTAAGGTGATTTAGAAGTGGCGCAGGAGTAGATAGAGGGTAAGAAATGTCAGATGTGAAGATTGAATGAATAGGGGTCATTCTCGTGAACATGATACAACTCATGTTATTTCATTGCTCCGCACATTTTTCAGGTATTTTCATATATTTTTAGAGATAATGTGAGGAAATAAATTCATTACCTTCATATATTTTAATAGCTTCTGCAAAACTGTAATGATGAATCACCTTAACATGTAAACAGTTTTTCACTTCAATTTTCATTGAATTTTGTTTTAAAGCATCGCATTGAAAAAATTGTGGGGTTTTTTTGTTGTGAGAAATAGGATGGAAGTCCATTCATCATGGACTGATATGACCTTTCTGACACTGATCTTTTCTTTTATCTGTTTTCTTCTGTCCCTGTCATATCTATACCAAGTACCTGGAGCTGCGTTTCAGCAGAGCAACCCGTCTGCTGGGAACTTTGCTCTTCATTGTTCAGACAGTGAGTAAGAAGCCAGTCAGCACATAATGACAGGGCTTCAACCTCTAAGAGTGAAACAGCAAATCTGACGTCTGAGGGTCATTTATGTCTATGTTATTTCTCTCTGTCTGTCACAGATCCTCTACACTGGAATCGTCATTTACGCCCCAGCTCTTGCTTTAAACCAAGGTAGGTTTCAGTACACAGCGGTCTGATTCATGAAACATTCCTGAATGAGGGCACTTGAAGCTGTTTGGTTTTGCTCAGTTGAGTGTGCCTGAAACCCTCCCTCCCTCTGCAGTAACTGGTATGGATCTGTGGGGTGCAGTTATTTCCACGGGCGTGGTCTGCACCTTTTACTGCACGATGGTACGTTACAACTGTCTGCTCAACTGAGTTCTGCTGATCACAAAATTAAAACCATTGATATCATCCTTTGATTCCTGGATTTGAATGTGGAGTGCACACAACATCTCTTTGTGGTCTACATTGTGACAGGGTGGTCTGAGGGCGGTGGTGTGGACAGATGTGTTTCAGGTAGGCTTCGGCATGGAAAAAACAACAACAATAACAAGTGGTTGGTATGGTACTACTGGTAATAAGCCATTAGATTTATGAGAGTGTCAAGTCGGGGATGCATGTGTCATACCTTTTTGTGTTTGCTAGTGACTATACTGTTCACCAGTGAGTCACACACCGCAGCTTTAGGCCACCACAGCAAGGAACTGATCTCCACTTATACAAAAATGGAAAAGTCATTACATGTCAGCCAAACACCAACAATTTTGCTCATGTTTTGGAATAATGCATTACACATGATATGTTATCCATGTAAAATAGTTTAAGTGCAAAAAACTGGTGAAATTAGAAGCACAACTGGGGCAAAAACAGGGAATATTTGTTAGTAAAATTATCAAACTCCTTCCCCTCCAGCTTGGTGTCATGCTTGCAGGCTTCCTGTCTGTCATCATCAGGTCTGTGGTCTTACAAGGTGGTGTCCTCCCCATCATCTCAGATTCACAACAAGGAGGGAGACTCAACTTTTGGGAGTGAGTATGTGTTGGAGTTCAATGGCTCTATTTAACGGTGGGAAGAGAATAACATTACATTTATCATTAACTGACCCCACAAGTGTTCACTGACCTTCCAGCTCTAGTTATTTCTCTCATGTAACTGTGCTTGTTAGAGAGACAACAGTTAGACTGATAAGGTAGAGACAGTAGCTCAGGCGTTGATCTAGCAGATATCGGTGTTCCCTGGCTCCACAGATTAGAGAACAACTCATGGATAGTAATAGATTCCAACATGATGTAGCATTGGAGAATAAACATCAGATAGATTAGTTGTTCTAGGTTAAGGCCAGAGATGACATAATAGAGAAACCTACAGGCAACTGAAATTCAAACTGACCTCTTTTGTCTGTTTCACTAGCTTTGACACGAACCCTCTGAGGAGACACACTTTTTGGACCATAACCATTGGAGGGACATTTGTCTGGGTCAGTATCTATGGGATCAACCAGGCCCAGGTTCAGAGATACATCTCCTGCAAGAGCATCACTCATGCCAGACTGTGAGTTCTGTTTTACCAAGTGAGACATTTACTCAGACACAAGATATAAATGGTGGCAATATTAGCTCCTTTGATTCTTCGTTTGTATATATTTGCTGGTGTATTTACAATTTTCGAAAAGAAAAAATTGTCCGTTTTTTTGCTACTCTATGTGTGTTTCTCTCTTTTTCCAGATCTCTGTACATCAACCTGTTAGGCCTGTTGTCCATCTTGCTGTGCTCAGTGTTTGCAGGAATGTGCCTCTTCTCAGTCTATAAGAACTGTGACCCATGGACAGCTGGACTGGTTTCTGCTCCTGATCAGGTACGACGGAGAGATGCATTGCATGGCTGAGAGTTATGGTGATCTTGACAAAAACCCCACACATAGGTATACGCATTGAGGATAGAAAGTAACCAAGATTGTGCTGGGGTTTAATCCAGTGTCACCCTTCCTCTGTAGTTGATGCCATATTTGGTGATGGACATCTTGGGAGACTATCCTGGCCTTCCTGGATTGTTTGTTGCAGCTGCGTATAGTGGATCTCTAAGGTTAATACAGTATTTAACATTTATTCCAACAGATCCAACTCACACATTGAGAGTTCAAAAGCTGACTGTATTGTTTACTGCTATTTTGAGCAGATTGTACTCATAGTAAAATATTTTATAATATAAGTTATATTAGGTGTATTTAATCCCTATCATGTTTAATGTTTTTCATTCATGATTTCTTTGATCGGCATATCAGCACATGTTCAGTACTACAAAGTGGGATCAGAAAAAAGCTTTTGCATCCACATATGCAAGGTATTTGTGTGATGGTTCCGTGACTAAATTGTGTGTGATTTCGGTGTCAAATCAACCCCAGCACAGTGTCTTCCAGCATCAATGCACTGGCTGCAGTGACAGTCGAGGACCTGATCAAACCGTACACTAACATGTCTGAGAAACACCTGTCCTGGACCTCAAAAGGACTGAGTGAGTGGTTTGTCCTCATTTACAGTATTTCAGCTGAATGTGCTGTCTGTTGAACACTAGTACCATTAGGTAGTACAGTAATTAATGATTCCATTTCTTCCCAAATGTTGTTTGCAGGCGTCTTGTATGGGGTTTTATGTATTGGAATGGCTGGACTGGCTTCACTCATGGGAGGGATCTTGCAGGTAAAGTGGATCTGTTATTGTTGTGCGTAAGCTCTATGGTCTCTGGTTAAACAAAGACATAAAAATATTTATGGATGTATATGATTGTTATATTATAGGAGGGGACTCTGCCTGGGGTGCGTGACTTATTATAGGAATGAACCCTGCAACTTAAGTGTTGTGTGCTTCTTTATACAGGCGGTCATCAGTATATTTGGGATCGTTGGAGGCCCTTTACTTGGCCTGTTTACGTTGGGTATCATCTGTCCATTTGCCAACTCCAAAGTAAGCCTGTCCTCATTTAACTTCAGTTGTTGGTATTGTGATTCCTGTAACCCATGCTAATATTAAAAAAGGACATTAATCCAGCACTGAAAATTAATTTTACTCCTGGGATAATCAGTTATTTATCCTTTAAAATGTCGAAAAAACGGTTACCAGGTCTGAAATATCTTAATTTTTCTTAGAAATAATAAAAATTATACATCATCACACTTTCTCTCACCCCTTTACAACTGTGTACCATTTATGTCTGCTCCTCTTAAAAAGGTCGTTTTAGCATTTTCAGTGATCAAAATGTCTTTTAGGGAGCTTTAACAGGTCTTGCATCAGGGTTGGTTGTGTCTCTGTGGGTGGGCATCGGAGCCCAGATATACCCTCCCCCTCCTGAGATGAGCCGACCTCTGTCCCTGACCACTGAGGGATGTAACTTCACCGCTACAGAAAGCCTCAATTGGACCTCCACTGCTCTACCAACACAGCTGACCTCCATCACCACAGCCCCAGTGCACAACATTGATGGCAAGTAAGTAAATGGTTGTGATTGATTATTGGTTTGATATTATTTGCCATATTTAGTATCCTCAGTTGTGCTAATCCCTGCCTATAAGGATGAAAAATGGTTGCATAATAACATTGTGATATTGAGTTAGTAAGATTTTGTTTGCTTTATTTACTTAATACAGTATTTTAAATCTTTGCTGGAGTCCAATTATACAGAACATTCATAATGGGAAATTTTTAAATGTTGATGTCACTGTTTCGTCTGTATGTGCCAGATTTCTCTCCTCATGCAGTATTTTCTCCCACCTCCAGGCCTCTGCTGGCAGATACCTGGTACTCTCTGTCCTATCTTTACTTCAGTCCTATTGGAACCATAATAACTATCAGTGTGGGACTATTAGTCAGTCTGTTTACAGGTACTGTAAATAACATATATTCTATTGCATAAATGCCATTTTTATGAATCAAGTATTTTGGTGATGAAAATGACAGCAGGCTGTCCCACTGTTTGTAGTGAGCTTAAAGGTTGTTGATGTGCTCTTCTGTGCTCTTAATGTGCATTTCAGGAGGCCGGAAGCTGAAGGTTGAATCGAGGCTTACATTAATGAAAGAAGACATAACTTTTTATCACCTATGCAGGTTTTTTAAAGAGAGAGTAAGTGCTGCAGCAGTGAAACAACATTCTGTAGACTAATAAACAGCTGCTGACTTTTTGCTTTGTGTTCTTCCCTTTTGAGGTCATGGGACGAACAGGAAAGCTTGACCTAACAAGGGACAGAGAGAAGACACTGGGCAACACTAATCCCACTTTCTATGACGTTGAGCTGAACTCAGCAAAAAGGAGCATCCCCACATGAAATTTAACTGTTTGTTGTATAATTTCTGTATTAAATCATGTTTTTTGTCTATGGTGTAATACAAGAAATGTAAATGAAGGAGAAAAATGGCGTGCATATCTATAATTTGTTGGCGCCCGTGGGCCACATCTGGTCCAGAAACAACCTCCGTGTGGGCCAGTATACACATATCTACACTACACTAAAACATCTGTTTAGTTTATTATCACGCTGCAGCCCCACACTCATGCACACATAAACATGGAGTGAAGTCACGGAGCAAATCTGGAGATTACTCAGATTGACTCATTACTGTTAGCAAGTGGAATAAAGCCTTCACAAGTAAAAAGCCAATACTTTATCAATACACCTGTTTAATAAGCATGAACATATAGACAGCAATAGTTTAATTTGCTCAGTCTCTCATCCATTGCAGCTGTGTTTTGGTTTTACACAAGCACAGCGTGCTAGCTAATGGAGAATTGTTTCAAACAAGCTAAAATGAAAGCTGCCTGTAGTCTAACTGTTTAGCATGGTTTGCTACACGTCTTACAATTTCGCAAGTCCTTGTAAACATAGCTGCTGACTGAGACAAACGGACTCTTTCTAAACTTCACACAGTATTTTAAAGTCAGGAATGTGATTTATTTTGATGTTTTAGATTTGTTTCCAGAGAGATATTATCCTGGGTTTATATAGTGACGTTGCTGTTGTAAATACTGTTTTCTGCTCTAGAAATCACATTTAGTTATTATTAAATATTCAATTATAATCCTGTTCTGAAATTTTTTAAATGATGACTGATAAGGAATATCAATAAAATCCTACACTGTAAGACATTTCAGGTTAGTGTAACTTGAAAATGTAAGTTTGCTCAACTTGAAGATCGCCTTTGTTCATTCAAGTTGATGAAACTACAGTGTTCTAGTTGTCTCAGCGTTGTTTTTTTCATTGATAAAACTTTTTATAGCTTGTTTCAACTTCATAATTTTCAGTATTCATTATTTTACTTTATCAATGCAAGAAAACTTGTCTTTACTAGTCCAACCGACATACATTTCTGAATTATTTTTACTCACAGTTGCAAGTTAAAACAACTTAACTACACATTCATACTACTGTCCATTTCAAGTTAAAGGGTTTAAATTCCAAATTAGTTTCAATTTACATGTACAAGGCCGTTGTCAGGTGCCTCCTCCACCTCCTCCACCTGTGGCATTAGCCCTTTCTTGTTTACCACAAAAGTGTCTATATTTTAGTTGGAATTTGAATACTAACTCAAATGTAAAGCAGCAACAATTTCTTTTCCTCTTGCTTGATTTTTTTGTCAACTGATAACTTCCATACCCAAGTTCAGTTAACAAACACATATCTGACAAAAGTAGTCAACACAATGAATTAAAGCAAGTTTAACTTTTTAGTTGAGTTCAAAATTGTCAGCGCTCTTTGAGTTACAAAGAAGTGGACATAACTAAATGAGGTCACAATGATTCACCGCCTGTTTGTTGCATATTCACTTTATGTTCCTGTCTGTAATGCTAAGACAAGAACACAAAGACATACAGACTAAAACATTTAGGAGAGGAATAGTGTCTTGGCTTTTTACTGTTCTTCATTTTTCTCTCAGAAGAAATGTTTGTTTATTTTCCTGCAGTTCAAATTTAAGCTGCACACTGAAGAGTTTGAAAAACTTTCTGAATAGTTTTACTTCTGATATCAGTCTGAGTTGCAACAAAATGTATGTGGACTCTCTGGTAGCTGGCTCCCTTGTGATAGTAGACTATGTGGTGTGGCTCTCATGCTGGTGGTGTCCACTGGGATCTGGGTCTACTCTGCTTGGGCCACCTGGGGCCAAGAAAACTCCAGGGACTTCCTAACAGGGGGCAGAAGACTGACGGCACTGCCTGTCTCCATGTCCCTGACGGCTAGCTTCATGTTAGCTGTCACAGTGCTGTCCAACCCAGCTGAGGTAAGGTTGACATGAAGCTTTATATTAAAGTTCAGATACAAAAGAACCAATCTTTTTCTGTTCTGTTCGTTTTCTTCTTGATTGAAGTGTCTCTTCGCACATTTATGTTTTAAAAACGAAAAGACAAAACCTCTTTTGAAACATGATACATTTCTTTTAGGGTTGCGTTCTCTTTAATGTGGAGTGAGCCACCAAAATTGAGGAGGAAACTCAAATGTATTTCAACTTTTAAAAAATTCAAATAGCATCACATATTTTTTTCTAGAGCTGTTGTTGTTGACAAATACCGTCACACTGTTCATCAGCATGTTTGAGCTAATCAAAATCTGTCTACATAAAGAAATCCCACAAGTCATGTTTACCAAAAATGCAATTGAAAAACTCTGATCTAAACAAATCTTTATGTAATGGGAAATGTAGGAAATTAATTACGCTATTACCTATGCAAGTTCTTCAAAGACAGATCGTGTTCTGCAGCAGCGAAACAATATGCAAAGCTATAGATTGTTCATAACTGCTGATGTCTGCTTTGGGCTATTCCCTCCTTCAGGTTATGAGACAATGAAATCTGCAAACACTACTCCTGTCTTCTGAAACTCTCAGCTGGTTACAAAAAAAAGGAAGCGTCCACACAAAAGTTTGTTGTGTATTTGTTATATTTCATTTATTTTCTTTGTCAAATATATACCTATACAAGCAATGACAGTAAAGGAGTTAAATTGTTGAAGAACAATGCTGTGATTTTATTATATGCATTGACAGACAACATCACTGTACAGATGATGTACTGTAAAGATGTTTTTCTAACAGTGCATTGACACGCAGTCATGTACATTCAATCTTAAAGAAATCCGACCATGAATTTACATATATACAATGAAATACACAATATATTGTACAATGTGACTGTCAGTCAGATACCAGCAGTTTGTCATGTTCCAAAACATCCATTTCAAAATGGACATTAAATTAATTAACACTGATTGATAACTGATTGATTCTGACAACACTCAACATGCCAGTGGGCCTAACTGGAGGAAAACCTATGACATTACACGTATATGGTATTTGTGATTTAAAATACTGGCCTACAAAAGGTACACCTTGTGTATAAAAATATAAAGCACATTGTGTAACAGCAACTTTCTGGCACATCTTAGAGATCGATGTTTCATTTCCCTTGTGAGGCGAGCTTTATTTTTTATATAAGGACACCTGCATCTCATTAGTATGATAAATTAAATATTGCCACATTGACTGTTCCTTCCTCACAGCCCGTATTACATTTCAGAAAGGTAACTGGGTGCTGTCTGTGAGTGTCATTATTTGTCTGGTTCATAATACCTCTTCTTTATGGCTCGATATTTCCTGAGGAAATACAGAGCCTCCAGCTCCTTGATGACAAAGTCGCCACGTGCCACTAGCTTTTTGATCTTTTCAGGGTCTGTCACGTCTTTATTCTTCATGAAAGCTGACTTCAGGCGCTCTCTGAAATAAGCTGAGCCCTGGGGGTAGTCGCGGCCAAGATACAGCAGCTTTTGGAGGATGAGAAACACATTAAAACCATATCCAGCACAGGACCTACCTGAACCTTGTGTATCATTAACTAATCCACTTACAGTTTTGTAAAGCTTGAAAACCTCACCCCTGAAAGGGTTGGCCATGTCAGGAACGAGATGGCCTTTTTCACACTTCTGAAACAAGAACAATATTAACAACTATTAACTTTTCGGTAACTAAAATGACAGCAGAGACAGAAACAGTCGGAGAGCGGGAGTGAATGAAGACAGAAGACAGTCAAACAATATAATTAACCAGACCCCTAAAGAAAGAAAAGGTGCAACAGCTAAGTTAATCAACCCACTAACTTAGCTACAGCTAGGTTAGCTTGTTAGTTAGCATTGAACACATACTAAGTTTATCAGAAACTCTACGAACGGCCATACTAAACAGTACAATAATTCTTACACTTGTTTTTTATTTGAGTAGATTTACTCAAGCAGTACGATAATGAACACACGTCTCCTTTTCTTTGTCCTTCCTGTGGCTGCAGTGAGTGGACAGTTCTGCCGTATGACGTTTTCTTCTGTCGCAAATAACAACAGATAACCACGCATGCGTACGCGTTTCTATGGTTACTTGGACGCGTTAGAGCCTTTCCGCAGTCTGTGGCATCAACATGGTGAGTTTTACTTTTTTCTCTCTCGAATAAACAGCCCCTGTCTGGCCTCAAACCTTGTCATACCGCGGTGAAGTTAACTTTAAGTTGGATATTCGACAGCCATTCACCCAGGATCCGGTGACGGCTTCTTACTCCGTTCACCCAGTGTGGGCAGTATAAATGCGGTTAGCTCACCTCCGATAGTTCGCTTTTAACCACCGGGGGTCAGTTTAGGGACCATCAATAAATTACAATTAAAACCGTGTTATGGGAAAATCATCATTTATTTCAATAGCTTCCATGTCATGTGATCCAAAGACATCAAACTAATGCCGAATTGTAGTACTACACTAGGCAAATCAGACACACCTCGTTATATTACATTTGAGTACTTGTTTTTATTTTATATTAATATTTATTAATAATTTATGGAAAATAATGCTTTTTTTCCCCAGTAGCTTCCATGTCATGTGACCTACCGACTCCAAATGAATGCCGAATTGTAGTACTACACTAGGCAAATCAGACACACCTCTTTATATTAGATTTGAGTACTTGTTTTATTTTATATTAATATTTATTAATAATTAAAGTAAAAAATTCATTTTTTTCAATAGCTTCCATGTCATGTGATTCATGGACTCCAAACCAATGCCGAATTGTAGTACTACACTAGGTAAATCAGACACACCTCTTTATTTTAGATTTGAGTATTTGTTTTATTTTATATTAATATTTATTAATAATTTATGGAACATAATGCTTTTTTTTTTCAATAGTTTCCATGTCATGTGATCCTGCAATGATCTGAACTGAGAGCTTTTCAAATTAGCAGGAAGCACCATGAATTTTGATGCTTTCTTTTCTTCACATTCTTACCAATTTCCTACCCTGTACCTTGAATTCGTGTTTCAAAGCTTCTTTAACCGTCTCTCTGTTTTCTCCTGTGAATGATAGCCACCCAAGAAAGTAAAGGTATGAGCAAAAGTCAGTCAGCACATTTATAATTCTACATTAACCTGATTAACGTTATCATAGCTATGTAGTTCAAGATACATGCAGCCAGGCATAGAGTGTACGTCTTACTCCTACAGTAATTATCACTGTATACGCTCACTTTATGTGCCCCTTCTCCTCAGCAAAGTACCTTTTTCTAACTGCATTACTGTAGTAGTGAGGCTACCCGTGTTAAACACTAATATGTAAAGTTTTGCTGGTCAAGTCATGCAAAATGGGACGGAAGCTGACGAAGGCTCTGAAGGCAAAGCAGCAGCAAGAGGAGGAGAGGAGGTTGCGAGAGGAAGGTAATCCAGATATCTGTCTCTATTATTACTATTGGGGACAAATTAGGTACTTGTTGGCATTCATGCAGTGTTTGTGCTTAGTATAAGGCAATATACTCTGCAGGAAACTGATGAAAAGTAATCTGTTTGGGGATAAAAGATATGCCTGCAGGACATTTCATATGTGCTTTTGCTTTATAGAAGAAGCACAGCTGCAAGCCGAGAAGGAGGAGCGGGACAGATTGGAAAGAGAGCGAAAGGAAAGGGAGTTAGAAAGGCTTGAGTTAAAGGTAAGATGTCCCTAACGACTAAAGACTCTGTTGTTCTCCTTCTGTGTTGTCTAAAGTTTCAGAGCAACAGAGACGCAGAGCGTCCCTGAAACCATAGTAACTCACTCTCACTCCTCACACACAGTGTGAGAGGAGAGCCAAAGAGGTGAATGAGATTACATGTTACATGTTACTACAATATAATGGACTTTTGCATATATCTCACTTTCCCCCTGATGGTTTGAATGACTCACAAAATGTGTTGCTAGTAGTTTTTTTTTTTTAAATGAAGTCTGAGGGTCTGAAAAGGGTAGGCAGTGGAACAAAATCACTGTATGGTAGTTTTTCAAAACTTAGAAACGCATTGGACTTCTAGTAGAGAATGAGAACTTTTAACTGTTTGTGTACCAAATACATTGACTAGAATAGTGGTTATCAAACTTCTTCTGTCATGCCCCCCTTTAGACGCCAAAAAAAGGCCCCCCACAAATTAGTCTTGCTTGCCTCAGAGCTGAATGAACACATTCATGTAATATTAGATCTGCTTAGAACCACCCCACAGTTTGAGAACCACTGGACCAGACACTGACGGATATCAGTAGTTACATTTTCATTTTTGGATCAAAAGTTGTTAGGGACAATTCAGTAGTTGCTTGATATTGTTGGGGACATGTCCCTACTGTCCTTATTAAAGTCTATGCCCTTGTGTGCAATGACTGTGATACACATTAAGCTATGGAGTGTGCATTTCCTGACTCTTGATACATTCAGTGTCAAACAACACCAGATGGAAGAGCAGAACAGGAAATACTAAAATTGACTACTCTTTATGGAAATAGACGGTAGATGAGTTTGGGCATGTTGCTTCGCAGCGTTCATCGGTGTCTTTTACTGACAGGATCAAGAGCGTAGAGAAGATGACTGAATGAACTTCGCCATCTACTGGAGGAGAATCATACTGCAGCGACTAAATGGAAAACCAGTGCCGTGGAGAAAGCCAAGGTGTGTGTTTCTGCCTGTGTGAGTCATTTAGCAAGAGGGAGACTTTGCATAATACAAAATAGTATACGCAAAACAAAAACGTCACACTTGCCTGATCAGGCCTTTGTTCAAAGTTCCACTAGCAGATTTCCCATGGCTGATATTAACACACATTATGTTGTTGTTGACCAGTGGGAGAGATACATGAATTGCGATGGTACCCCTGACCCCGCAGTACAGCAGGATATTAACACATATATCAGCCTATGGAGAGATGACCCAGAGGTCAACATCACAACGGTGCTCAAGCAATGTAACCTCGCTCTACAGGTCTGTATTTTATGTGTAGATGTGTATATGCCTTGCATGTGCATTCAATTAATAAATAAAGAATAAATTGGCTTTATGATCAGTAAACAAATTATTTATTAGATATAAGCACAAAATATTTGCTGTTTATATTACCTAAGGGAATATAAAACATTTTATGGGTTGTTAGGTTGTTTATCAGACAAAGAAAGTAACTTAAGGCTATTAGTTTGGGCTAATTACTTGATAATTAAGATAATTGTTAGCTAAAGCACTAATATTAATCAATGAGAGAATTAAAGGCAGGAAAAACACATTTGCCAGTGTTTCCATCATCGGACAACAATCTAATGAGCACAATACAAAATAGAGAAGATGCAAAGTCTGTTTGTGGTCAGTGGCACATTAGTGTTTGTCTCTTTAAATGTGATGTCATAGATATGTCTACTATTTTAATATAATTAAGATTTAATATTTTCTCTTATCCTACAAATAAACTTTCCTTTATAATAATTCAACTCCCAACCTTTATCCAAAGTTCTGTACAGTCCTGACAGTATGCATTTTTTTTTACATTTTCCATTCAAGAAAATTCCAATTTAGTCATTGTGTTTTCTTAGAATTATCTTTATAATATAATTATCTCTTTTAAAATTGGGTGAGAAAATTATTTGCTGCATTTTAGTGTTACAAAATTTGTGTTCAAATAAATGCTATGTCCTTTTTAGCTGATTGAGGGGCTGGAAGGTCTGCTCAAAGATGTTTCAGATCCACAAGAGCACCAGAAGTACCAGGAGGCTCTCATACATTTGCAGGAGCTAATCCACTCCAAACACCACCTCACCACAGAGGAGATCCTCAAGGTACAAGACTCATAGCTGCTTGTGCTTACACATCGTCAAGCACTACATGAAAGCTGTGAATAATAAAAATGATTTATTCTTGTCTGCACGGGTTGCTTTTTAGCATTCTGCAAGGCTCAAGGCAAGATGTGCAAACACTGTCTGTGGATGGCTTTTTGGAATCATTTTTTTTGTGTGTTGTGAATCTTTTTGGTCATAGAGGGCCAGTGCGAACATCGACACTGAGACAGGCAACATGCAGACTGTGGTCAAAGATGAGAACATTACACTGTGTCTCTGGGCTAACCTCAAGAAGAATCCAAGGTTTGTGGAAGAAAGGGCTGCAAATACATTATATGAGTTAAATGTTACAATAAAACAAAGAGTGAGGTTTGCAGCTGTGACTCATGATGGGTAAGGGATCCAATATTTTCTATATCATGTATACCTTACATTTGAAGTAAAACCAGTAAAACAAGTGTAAAAACTTCTATAAAAAATGATAAATATAGAAAACAGGTAGCAACACTTTGCACTGATTAAGTGTTTCAAAAGAACCCTAGAACAAGAGCATCTGTAATTTTTGCGTGCCAGGTGGAACTTACAGGTCACAACACTGTAAAAAGAACAATTATATTTAGTAGTAAAAGTATTTATGTAGTATTTGTCTTTGCTTCTAACTGGTCCATTCAGGTTTAAAGGTTTTAACTTTGAAGAGGCCGGCCTGGCCTTTGAGCTTCCCAAACAGTTGGCTGTGAGCGATATCGCCGTACGGATCCTCCACACACGTTATGACCACCTGTCTTTGCTGGCGAGGATGGCTCACCTGAGAATACACACCCAGCCACAGGTACATATCTGATAGTACTCTTATCACTGCTAATACAGCTAATGCTTCTATTACCATGAATACTTTGACCTTAATAATAATGTTAACGATAATAGTTAACATGTTCTCCCCGCTGTGTGTTCTTGTCTTTCCTCATGTGTTTGGTCCCAGGTCTCTTGCAGGTGATGAGGAGGTTCCAGCAAGCATAGATGTACCTCAGCAGGGGGAGTTAAAAGGAGAGGGGAAAGTGAAGGAAGGCAATGAGGTGCAGTCCATCCAAAGGACTGAAGGGAGGAAGGTAAGATGAACGAAAGACTTCCTGGTCTGGGTTATTGAAATTCAATGTGGTGTTTTCATTCTTCTTGTGTATGCGTCTCTCAGAGCGCAGCCAGTCTACAGTCAAGGAGTAACAGTGCGCAGCCTGCAGAAGGCCGAGGGAGCCAGATACAGACACAGATGGCAGCACTTGATGGTAAGATGTCCAGCCTGACACTTCCTGACAAAAATGTAAACAAAAATGTAAACAAAAAGACAGCCCCACCATGGATTTAAACTGTTCTCAAAATTATTGACAAGTCTTTTGATACATGAACTAACAGTGTCAAATAACTAAATCTAAGTTGCTAATGTTTTAGAATGTAAATTAAGATCTGTCTACATCAGTAAGTCATTTAAGTTGCAAAAGACAAACAATCTTATTTTTCCTCAAAGTTAATAACCAGCACCTCTTCCTCTAGCTTGAATGATGTTTTTTTCTCTCTTCAGTTGAGGGGGATTTGACTTCCCCACCAGTGCAGCTGACAGTGAAGGACAACGGTGCCCAGGTGGTGGACTTATTGCAGTACACACCTCTGGGTGGGGTCCTATACTATGACGTGTTTTCTCTCCCACCACAAGCCCACCAGGTCAATGGCTGGGAAATTAGACAGGTAAACAGAAAAGGGCTTCAGTGTTTGGTACTTCCACCGGGTCCAGCAGCTAAAGATGACCTCACACAACACTCTCCATGTCCATGCTTTTCTAGATTTCTAACAAAGGACTACAGTGTTCCTTTACCCAATGGGGAAGTCTAACATCGATGACAATGAAGCTGCTACCTGCCCTCCTGTTGGTGTGTCTGTGACACTGCCCGACTCTGTTGTCTTCTTGGAAACTCCACAAGTGGCTCGCTGGGATGCTGCAGGTAGGGAAGCAGCAACACATGTTATGTAATAATACTCTCAAGCAGCAAAGTAGATTAATTTGGAATTGACTGGTCAGGTTTAGAAAAACATTTGAAATGTGAAATTGGTTTTTCATCCAGGGAAGCAGTGGAGGATGGACGGTATCACTGACGTCTCTTATGAGGAGGCAGAGGCCAAGATCTCCTTCAAGATGGATTCCTTCCAGGCCTTTGTGCTGATGCAAGAAACCTATGCAAACCTTCCCTTCCAGAGCTGGGAGCTCAGGCCATTGGGCCAAGACTCAGCTCTTTTCAACATCAACGGGTCACTCATCGACCTCAGTATCACGATCCAGGTAAGAGCCTGGAAAGTGCTGTACTCACATAACAGAAAAGTAACCCGGAGATGTAGCTTGACGGTTCAATTAATTTGTGCCTATTTGACCAACAGGGTAATCAGGTGATGTTGCAGTCAGAGCGAGAGAGAGGTCTCTCTCACCTCACAGGGAAGTGGATGAGTGTCCCCGCCCTGCAGAGAGCCATAGTCAACGCAGGGATCAACATCTTTGTAAATGAATACACGGACAAATATGTCAGCACCTGTGGCAAGGTCTGCATCTTCTAATTTTTGGCTTTTAGAATAAGAGAAATACACTAGGTTTGAGCCAGATTAGCCTTTATTTGGAAGGACATGCGGTGTTGAATGCACAAACCAGCGTTGCAGCATACTGTCTGGCATCTCGGGTGACAGGAAGTGGGAGATGACATGTTATCCACTTCCTTCCAAGCTTTATTTTAAAGAGTAAATATTTTTTCAGCTCGAGTCTACAGTCACGCTTGCAGCTCTGTGAGGCTGTACTCAGGCATTGCTGCTTTAGCAAATCAAATTTGTGAAAAGGGTTTCTTTAGCAGAGATGGGTGATAACATGCATTGATCATTGTACACATCTCTCTAGCCAATCAAAACTAGTAGATGGACATAATTCTACCTGGCCCAGCCACAACATTACTTGCTTGTAAACAACCTACTCACCATAAATTATGTAAAGCTTTAAGGGACCACTCCACAGAATGAGTAACATGTTTAGATTTACCTTTACTGCTATTACTTGTTTGCAGTTCTCTGAATTACAGTCCCAACATTTTCCACAGTGTTATAATGTGCTGTGTGCTTTCCTGCTCTTCAGGACTCACTTACAGAATACGCTGCCTACGAACAGATGGCCCTCTTTGCCTCTGCCTGCGCGTTCTCGTGGAGCAAGTGGAATGCCAAATGTGGACCTGAGCATCTGATCATGCAGGTATTCTCGCTCACACATAGATACAGCTTATTTAATTTAGCATTCTCCCCCTTTTTTCTCCCAAGGGCTGCATCACAGCCAGAAGTTTACCATGCCCTGTACACAAGCAGATTTGACATTTACACACCCACCCAGACAATGAAGGGCAGATATATAATCTTTTAAGATTGAGAAAGAGGAAGTTGTACAGTGCCACAAAGAATGTAAAATAAAGGCTGCATCCCTCAAGCAGGGATCACCTGGTTCCCTCTAGAAGATAGTGAGGTTCTTGGCCATGGTTACAGGCCAGAGATGAAAACTGCAGCAGTATAAGACAAAAAAACCCAATCCAAAACTGCCAGTAAATCCAAATTTACTTTGAATTTTGCTGATGTTTCCTGTTTGTACTTTATCCTCCTCTCCTCTGCCAGGTGTGTGAGCACCACGGCCCTGCCCCTGTGCCTAAGGGCTCGTGGAGTCTCTACCTGCTGGGTGCTCAGAGGAGTCAGAAGTTGGAAATCACAGAGGGGAGTGAGGCTTTCTCTCCAGACCATTATCCTGGCAGTGAGTTTCACTCCACCTTTATCCACACACTCCAGGATAACATGAGCAGTAACGGCATAGCTCGGACTAGAGAATCCAATTATCTGTTTGTCGATACAGTACAGAGCCTGCTCTGTGCCACCAGACCCCTGATGTATTCATAACCTGTGTGAAATTAACTATAATTTGAAACAGAGTTTGAAATGTACATTTGGATGCACATAGGAATACACATCTTCTATTGTAGAATTGGCTACTTTATTTGTGCAAGTTTCACACATCTTCTTTGGAACATACAAAAGTGTATGAAGTTAAAATGGTGACAACCACAGCAAGAACTTAAAGAGAAAAATAAAAAAAACCCTTTGGTGTTAAGACTGTAACAATGTAGAATTATAACTTAAAAAAAATAAACTGATTCATCTCCCCACTCAACACTAAGCAACTCATAAATATAAATTTCAAAATTTTTAAAACACTTATTAAAACTTTATTACCAGTGTTTATAGAATTAAGTTATAAAATGTCTGCAACCCACAAGGAAATGAATGGAAAATTCCATTAAAAGGGCTGGCAGTCCGGTTTCCGGTTTGTGCATGAAATGTTTTTATAAGCCATGTGGAACAATCAGAGTCATTGTCCATGATGTTTGTCAATGGAAAACTGCACAGCGGCCCACTGCATGACTTGGTGGATCAGTGCCATCATTCTGATGAAGTTGTGACACGATTGGTCAACCTTGTGCCAGCTCTGACGACAGACTGATCAAACCTGATTTGACAGATTGCGTTGAGTCTGGGTAGTCCGTTGCCAGCAGGGGGGAAAAAGGATGTCAAGCAGCTCACCATAAAAGAACACTGGTTGCCACCACCTGTAACTGCTTCTTCTCTGAAAACACAGACACGCACACACAGACTAACTAATTTAGCAAACGTGATGTGATGCATAAAATCCTCCATAAAGGTTTACTATCCCCTGAGGCCTGGTCTGTGCTGTCAATGCAAGTCTTGTTTTAGGAATCTTCAGGCACCAGTAAACATCCCAACAGCCTCCACTCAGGAGTGGTACACTGTACTTTCTTCATCAACACCCCAGTGCACAGATCATTGCAGAGGGCTGATAGGCAGTAAAACCATCCACCCCGGGTCTCGGGGGCTAGACAGGGGGCTGTCCGTTGTGCCGGAGGCCTGCATAGGGCCACAGCAGCTGCTGGATGGTCATCCAGGAGTCCCCAGTCCCGACAGGGGCTGCATCTACCACTGGCTGCATCACCAAGCTGGCCAGCAGTGCCAAGAGACCTGCAGGGAAAACATGAATATTTACCAGAACTGGGAAAATGTCTATAGACCTCTACTCTTTCACTAAAGAGCAGCTGTGTCACTGTAGTTTTAACATCTGAACTGTATTGGAAGCAAAGCACATAGAAACCGTTTAAATGTGAAATGCCAATTTATAGAGGCTTTAATCAGTATAGAGTGGGTCGTATTTCTACGGTTGTCAAATCCAAGTTTAAAATAATCTTTATCCTCTATAGGATTGAAAAGAATTCTCTTAAAATCATAACCGTCAAATGTACCTGCTAACACCACCACCATCGCCAACCAAAGCCAGAGTCCCCTGCCACCTCTGGCTACTGCTGCAGCCGTGGCCGCCCGGGAAGATGTCAGGCCATGGGACAGAGACTGGGCCATTCCTGTATCTGTAGATGTAGGGCTGGAGGAAGGGCTTGGACTGGAGGTGGTCAACCAAAGAGAATAAAATGTTACCACAGATTGAAAATGAGACGAGTGAATAGAAAATGGTCCAAGATAAGCAAGAAATTGAATAAGTTACCAAAAATGACACATAGGGATGGGAATAAGTTATCACAGAAGACTTTTTAGTAAAAACTATGCGTCATTTGTAGTAACTAATGCAATGGATGGCAGGCAGTAAATTAGCTGCAGCTTGGTACAATCTAAAGTTGGCTTCAATGAAGCCTATTTTCCCGCCTGTCTCGAACAGTGTCAAAGATGCAAAGCCATTCACATCATCGATCATCATAATGAAAAAGCTGTCAGCAGCACAGTTAATAGCATTTGGCATGGAGGTGGATATGAGCATTGACCGGTTAGGCAAAGGCAGCAGACAATTTTGGCCTGAAATCTGTCAACAGTAGGAGTGCTGCTTCAAATCACTTTACAATCATTATGAGAGTCAATGCAAGGTTGTAAGTGGCCTGTGATTGGTGCTCCCACCTGATAAATACAGGCCTTTTGCATGCATTTATTGTTTTTTGGGACAGAGATAGAATCCACAAGCACTTCCCACTTTGAACTCTCCTCCCTACACACTTACAGCATTACAAACAGCTCATCCTGACTCCTGAGCAATTTGGAGGGAGGAAAAGAGAGGAAAGGATAGTTCAGAACACCACATGATCTGCTTGCACAAATACTCATTTGCCCCACAAAAATACAGAAAAAGGTCCAAGTGTTGTTAAGGTGGCTGAACATGTTAGTAAATGACAGAAGACTGAGCCCGGTAAAGAAGGTTTTCAGTTAGATGCTGTGTTAGCGGCACACTGCAAATAAGAACTTGATATCCATGCATGAAACACAAATCATGGAGTGTCTAAAATCACTTGTCATACTGGACATGCACTGATTTCAAGACAGTTAACAGCTGATGCTTCGTTTCAGTAAAACCGTGACGTTGACATGATTATAAGCCACTGAGCCCCTAGAGCAAAGAAGAAGCTAGTCCAGCACAGACCCATATAATGAAAGAGTTTCATCATTTAGGAGGTTCATATACTCAACTTTTTGAACAACGGAACATGACAAAAAGCACATAAGTGATAGTCTCATATTAAATACTTCATAGTGTATGATTTGCTTGAAAGTTAATTACAGAAAATTAATTCAGCCTATATGTAACTCATCGAGAGATTGTCATTTGTTGGTTTCTCAAAAAAAGTATGGAGCACTTGAGGCCTCCAGAAGACAACAGTCATCCTATTCAAATAAATATTCCTGGGCTAGCTATCATGAACAGTGATGACCACAATTGCTCAAATGCTAAGGGGCTCCACCTACAGAGACTTTGACATAAAGTTCTAATCTGTCACAGATGTCAAGATGTCATAATAATACTGGACACACTGGTGGCCATGTGGCCTCTGAACAGTCAATTCTGTGGTGTTTTTGCAGTGAACTTCAAAGATAGATAAAAATCCCTAATAAGTCACAGATAGCCGCTGATACCAGAAACACTCATTTTGCAGCTACTTGAAACTCAGTACAGCTAAATGATGAACTCTTCCACTATGCAGCTAGCCTTTTAGCTAGCAGAAAGTGGTGCTGCAGTAGGCTAGTGGTGGGTATTTGGTTGGACTAACGTCTTGAGGGGCCGAATGAGGGAGGTGAGTTTGTTGCCCAGCTCACTGAGACTGGACCTCCTCCTCTCTGCCACTGGCTCCTCCTTCTGCTCGTCCTCCGACTGGCAGTCGGTGTTGTCGCAGGCCGTCCTGTTGGCACGCGTGGGTCAGGCATCCACAAACACACTGTTCAGTCGCACATTCAAATACAAGCATGGCTGCATAACCACAGAGATTCTGTATGTGCACATGCACACATGCACATTTCATGCATAAGCAGCCAACAAATATCCACAGATTACCACTCACCTGCTTTACACAAAGATTTCTTTTTAGAGAACCCTGATAAAATGTTTGAAATATTTTCTGCAATATAACAACGCATGCCAAGCAATGCCAATGACCTGCTCCAATATTATATCATGAACCCACAAAAAAATTTCACAAATATTCAGATATTTGGCGAGCATTGAAAGTGCTTCATTCGTCTCATTTATAGCTTCAATTTAGGCTTAAGCTGGTCAAATGGAGCAAATTCTACTCTCAACCAAACATATGAAAGCTATATGATGCCAAAAGTCCACACCATCTCTTACTTTACATCTTACAAAAACACAAAATAAAAATGTGCTAGCTTTGGAAAAAGGATGTTTCCTTCAGATAAACACTTCATGCGAGGAGGGGCCAGATGCATGAAAGATGGCTGCTGTGTGGTTTGACGTCGTCACTGATTTTTGGTCTGGACTCAAAGGACAACATGCTGTTTTGAGTTTGTTCAAGCAGTCTAAGCTTCACCCTTTCCTTTACATTATTACTGCTAATGTCTGTTACTGATCTTAGCAATCTTACATTTTCTTAATTTGAGGTTAAGAGGTGACAGACAGTGATGATGTCACACCAGAAAGCTGACATCTTTATGCATCTGGGTCCACAGTGAAAGGACATGTGTGACACAGCCAGCGTGGTACCCTTCTTCTTGGCATGTCTTACCCCTTCATCATGAGAGAGGGCTCTTCAGTTTCAACCCAGGCCACAGAGCTAACAAAGCGTTTTAGTGGGGGGCGCGCCGTGCTCTTCCCTGCCACATTCCTGGAAACCACCATTATTACATAAGGGGCATAACAACAACAACCCTCATGTCATGGAACAGCAAGCTTCTGTGGTTTGAAAGGCAGCTTCCCAAACATAGGAAACAATACTGGTGTGTTTTAAAGGTAGTCATTTAAACAGTCCTCTTACTTTTAATTCCAGGGAACTCTCCCCTTCACATACAGACTAAATCTTGTTTAACCTCACTCAACATTTTACAAATTTAAACACACATTAACAAATGCCTACCATGGGGATCGCCTTGTCAGTCTCTCTGTTTCAGCCTCTGAGCCGTCTTGTGTCTTGGACTGGGAAAAAAAAAAAAAAAAAAAAAATTGAGTGACAATCATGTAAACAAAACCTGAACCATGACATTTTAAACCTGGATCCATTTCGTGTAATACTCAACTCTGTCCAAACAGCATTGAAACCTGTCAATAATTTTACACACATTTACACTCACTACTTTAAAATTAGTAGTTTAAGCATTATGCATCCTTTTTGGCTGCATAAACAATGACCGTTTGCATTTTTTGACCTTTGTTGTATGTAGCTGGCATTGCAAGCAATCCTTAGAAAATGCAATCAAAACCATCACACTTTTTTATTCAATTTACTGTAAAAGATGATATCTAATTATGTAGGGAGCAATTGATGCAAAAAATTTGGCATTATTTTTTAAACCATAATTCGTGCACTCTTGCAAGCAGGAAGCTAGCTTTCAAGTGAAGCATGCTTTGGATAAACTACACTGTATTAAGAGTGCAAAACACCCACTCGCTGACTTTAGCAAAACCAAAGTGAATGCTAAATGATCTGATTAGATCTCTGTTATTGGACAAAAGCAGCATTGTCCTCACCATGTCAAAGAGCATGTTGCTTGGACCAGAGCGGGGGATTGCCGGTACGCTCACCCGCCGGCCGGACGGCTATTGGGGAAAAGGAAAAAATTGTTTATATACTTAATAAACTCATTCCTGGGTAAAGGATATGATATGTAACCAAGCTGCAGCTGACCTTGTAGTACTGTGATGTTGGCTTCTTGCCACGGAAGTCATCTGGAAAGAGGAACAGTTGTGGTTTGTGTGTGCGATCATTAAGTATACATATTTACACATACACCGATCAGCCATAACATCATGACCACCCGCCTAATACTGTGTAGGTTCCCCTTTTGCCGCCAGAACAGCCCTGACCTGTCGAGGCATGGGCTCCACTAGACCTCTGAAGCTGTGCTGTTGTGTCTGGCACCAAGACGTTAGCAGCAGATCCTCCTGTAAGTTGCGAGGTAGAGCCTTAATGGATCTGACTTTTTGTCCAGCACATCCCACAGATGCTTGATTGGATTGAGATGTGGGGGATTTGGAGGCCAAGTCAACACCTTGAACTTGTTGTGTTCCTCAAACCAATCCTGGACTATTTTTGCTTTGTGGCAGGGCGGACTATCCTGCTGGAAGAGGTCACTGCCATCAGGGAATACCATTTCCATTAAAGGGTGTACATGGTCTGCAACATTGATGTGGTACATGCCAAAGTAATATTGGCAAATGAATGGGCAGGACCTAAAGTTTCCCAGCAGAACATTGCCCAAAGCATAACTCTGCCTCCGCTGGCTTGCCTTCTTCCCACAGCGCATCCCGGTGCCATGCGTTCCCCAGGTAAGCGGCGCACACACACCCAGCCATCCATGTGATGTAAAAGAAAACGAGATTCATCAGACCAGGCAGCCTTCTTCCACTGCTTCATGGTCCAGTTCTGATGTTCACACGTGCCCACTGTTGGCGCTTTCTGCAGTGGACAGGGGTCAGACTGGTCTGACTACTGGTCAGCTACACAGGCTCATATGCAAGAAACTGCGATGCACAGTGTGTTCATATCAGAACTTGGCTTTTTCAGCAATTTGACCACACGGGCCAGCCTTCGCTCCCCACGTGTATCAGTGAGCCTTGGCTGCCCATGTCCCTGTTGTCGGGTTCACCGCTTTTCCTTCCTTGGACCACTTTTCATTGGTACTGACTACTGCAGACCATTTTGGAGATGCTCTGACTCCGTGGTCTAGCCATCACAATTTGGCTCTTGTCAAATTTATTCAAAAACTTACACTTGTCCATTCTTCCTGCTTCTAACACATCGACTATGAGGACATAACTTGCCTAATATATCCTAACCACTGACAGGTACCATGATAACAGTATAATCAGTGTTATTCACTTCACTTCTTCTGTCCACTGCTTGTGTGGCTCTACAGAAGGTGACAGACAGCTTGTTAATAATTCAATGGCTGATTGGTGAATACTCCAATTATATACACACACATACACACCACAGTTAGATTATATAGGTATGTCACTATATTAAGCCAGCACTATATACTGAGGTTCAACACTAATCACAACTACATAAAAGGCTAATCCTGCATTTAAGCATGTATCATTTTAATATCTAATGTAGCTCAATAGTTTTCCTTCCACTGCCACCACCATAGCATTTCATTTGTCATGCTCCGGAAGAAGGTTGTGGGAGAAAATTAGCACAGCCACTGTAAAATTTAAGATATTTACTGTTAGAACAATCTTGTACTGGTGCACTTTGAAAGTACGTAACACCTGTGCTGCTCAACATTCCCCACCTCTTTCGGTTTGTGAACCAAACGACCTCTCATTCTGCATGAGCGTCTCTCTCAGCTCCAGCAGCTCTGCGTGCTCCTTGGTGTACATCCTCCTCAGGTTCTCCACATGCTGGATCATCACCTCCACAGCCTTACCAATACGACTCTCCTGACATTCACGGACACAAAGCTCCGTTACAGTTCAGGTAATACCTTCATCACACTACTAAACAGTAGAAACAAACGTTGACAAAACAAACATGTCATCCCACCTGGTGGATAGCCCCTAGCATCTCAGAGCGACTGGACACCCTAATCATGGACTGGATGAGGATTTCCAGGTTCTTCTGGAGCCTGTGAATGATCTCCATGGACTGGTTGTCGTCCTCACACAGAGGAGTCAGAGCCTGGGAAGAGAGATCAGAAGAGAGAAAAAGTACAAGGAGAGAAATGATGAGAGACACAAAGAAAGAGAAAGAAAAAGAATTCATGACTGCACCTGAGAAGGGAAATCCTTCTTACGGTTGTAAAGCAATTGTCCACATACAACAGGTAAGCTGCAGAACAAGACACAAGATCCCTGCAAGATTCATGCAGCTCTCAGCCCACCCAAAAAATACTGCAGAACATACACTCACCGGCCACTTTATTAGGTACACCTGTTCCATTGCTTGTTAACACAAATAGCTAATCAGCCAATCACATGGCAACTCAATGCATTTAGGCATGTAGACGTGGTCAAGACAACCTGCTGAAGATCAAACAGAGCATCAGAATGGTTAAGAAAGGGGATTTACGTGGCATGGTTGTTGGTGTCAGGCAGGCTGGTCTGAGTATTTCAGAAACTGCTGATCTACTGGGATTTTCACACACAATCTCCTCTAGGTTTTACAGAGAATGGTTTAAAAAAGAAAATATCCAGTGAGGACAAAAATGCCTTGTTGATGTCAGCGATGAATGGGCAGACTTGTTCAAGATGACAGAAAGGTAACAGTAAACTCAAATAACGACTCATTACAACCAAGGTATGCAGAATACCATCTCTGAATGCACAACACCTCGAACCTTGAAGCAGATGGGCTACAGCTGCAGAAGACCACACACTCCTGAAGACTGGAAAAATGTTACCTGGTTTGATGATTTCAGGTAGTAGGGTCAGAATTTGGCACAAAAAACATGAAAGGATCCATCCTGCCCTTTATCAACAGTTCAGGCTGGTGGTGGTGGTGGTGGTAATGGTGTGGGGGGTATTTTCTTGGCACACTTTGGGCCCCTTAGTGGCAACTGAGCATTTTAACGCGACAGCCAAACTGAGTATAGTTGCTGGCCGTGTCCCTCCCTTTATGACCGCAGTGTACCCATCTTCTGATGGACAATTCCAGCAGGATAATGAACCATGTCACAAAGCTCAAATCATCTCAAACTGGTTTCTTGAACATGACAATGAGTTCACTGTACACCAGTGGCCTCCCCAGTCACCAGATCTCAATCCACTAGAGTACCTTTGCAATGTGGCGGAACGCGAGATTCACATCATGGATGTGCAGCGACAAATCTGCAGCAACTGCCTGATGCTATCATGTCAATATGGACCAAAGTCTGGGGAATGTTTCCAACACCTTGTTGAAAGTATTAGAATTAGAAGATGAATTAAGGCAGCTCTGAAGGCAAAGGGGGTGCAACCCTGTACTAGCAAGGCGTACCTAAAAGTGCTGGTGAGTGTAATCACCAAAAACAGTTACTATCAAATCATTTTTATTGATATTGATACCCTTATTGAGACTGCTTAACATTCAGATTCTTTATCGATACCACTACTTTAACTACTATTTTTTAGTGATGGTTATTTGGTAAGACCACACCCAACGGGCATGAGGTAGGCCTGCATGGGAAATATTCAATGTGCGGGAACGTTGTATATATTGAGATGACATATCACAATAAATAAATATATATTGAAGGGTACATATTAACTGCCTGGTTGTTTTTAATTTAACATTTTAAATACAGCTAAATGTTGTTTCTAGAGCAACAACATTAATGTTTAAAACAGCAAAGTAACTCAATAACTTTATCTGACAACACAAGTAGTGAGTGACGTTTAGAAAGAACATCAGTCTGTATTAGTCCCTCCTCCTCTCTCGCTGGCTGCAGGTAAGTTACCAGGTAGGAGGAGGAGCGTCTGGTGTGTCTCAGCCAGCGGCTGAGTTTTTAAGACTACAGACCAGTCTGTGCTCCAGACAGACAGCTTCCTATTATTACATTTTGCTAATGCCAAGCTAGCGTTAGCTGTGCTTGTATAAAACATAACGTTACAGGATGAGAAACTGAGGACAGAGATGATTCAATTAACCATTTCTACATGTTTAATGTTACATAACAGACAGGTGTATTGATAAAGTATTGTCTTTTTACTTGCGAAGGTTTTATTGCACGTACATAAACGAGCGTAGTTGTCATCAACTAACGTTACAGTAATTTGGAGCTAACTTAACGTTAACCCTCACCGTAATGCCACAGCATCTCGCTCTGCTGCCACTGTGTGTAGGAGCCGACAGAGAGCAGGCAGCCTGATGATTTTCTTATCCATTGCGTTTCAAATTAAATCAGATTTGACGCTCGAGACATAACGTTACATCATAGGACCCGCACGTCTCGATAGCAGTATCGATAAGCTCAAACCTTATTGATTTTCAGGTTTTGAGACATTTTGGAACCGGGTCCTTTTGGAACCGGGTTTCGATCCCCATCCCTAATCTTCAGGCACTTTGTATCCGTCTGTCTAAGCCAGCAGTCTTTACGCTTACAGGGTATCATAACCACCCATCTTTTGAACCTCTGTTGACTTTCAAGAGCAGTCTAGTGTGATAGAAGCTTGAAACATGTTCAAACATTTCAGTCTCACCACATGAAGCCACACCATTTACCACAGAAAAAAAATGACAAAAACATGCTGTGTTTTCTACATTTTACTAGCATTTAGATAAAAAAAAAGTAATAATCAAGAATTGGAAAGGTATGCAAGATAATTTATAGTATTAAAAAAAAAAGGAGCTGCACTCCAAATATTCAGTGGGTTAAAAGAGTCCACACTCTGAGCCAGAGAATGTAAATAAAATGACACATATATATGTAGACTGACCTGCAGTAAGCCCTGGCAGCTGGACACCTCTCTGCGGACGTTGTCCTCAGCCAGGTCACGTGACCTCTCCTCCAGCCGGAGTCTCTTCTCCAGAGTGAACATGTCGCACTTAAAGCCCAATGCCAGACGCTGGAACTCTGTCTGAAAACATGAAAGACTCTTGACTCACTCAGTTCTGGCACTCACTGCTGGAGAGCTACTGTATGTCCTTATTATCAGGCTGCTCGAAAAAGTCGATTAAGACTCCTCAACTGAACCAGAACGCTGCAGCACGTGTTCTGACAGGAACCAGGAAGAGAGATCGTATTTCTCCTGTTTTAGCTTCTCTGCATTGGCTTCCTGTAAAATCCAGAATAGAATTTAAAATCATTCTTCTTACCTACAAAGCTCTTAATGGTCAGGCACCATCTTATCTTAAAGAGCTCATAGTACCTTACTACCCCACCAGAGCCCTGTGCTCCCAGAATGCAGGGTTACTTGTGGTTCCTAGAGTCTCCAAAAGTAGAATGGGAGCCAGAGGGTTCAGCTATCAAGCTCCTCTCCTGTGGAACCAGGTTCCAGTTTGGGTTTGGGAGGCAGACACCATCTCCACATTTAAGAGTAGGATTAGGACTCTCCTCTTTGATAAAGCTTATAGTTAGGGCTGGCTCAGGTGAGTCCTGAACCAGCCCTTAAGTTATGCTGCTATAAACCTATACGGCCGGGGGACTTCCCATGATGCACCGAGCTCCTCTCTCCTCCTCTCTCCAAGCTCATCCCATTAATGCATGTTAGTAACTTGACTTCTTCCCTTTCCCGTGTCTCTCTCTCCTCCTATCACTTTCTGTAGGTGTTTCTGGCTCTGGAGCTGGGGATTTTGGATCTGGGGTTGCGGGTCACCTGTTGCCCCTGTATTCCTACTCGACACCCTCTGCTACAATTATGACCATTTCCTATTGTTATCATTATTGCTATTATCATCATTAATATTACTATTATCATAAACACTACTATAAATATCTGTACTATTTTTCGTTCAGTCTATAGCAACATTACCTTTACTGTCTGTACCTGTGTATATTGTGTAGGCTGCTCCCCCATCCCTCTCTCCCTCTTTATGACTCTCTCTTTCTCTCTTGCTCTGTCTATCTTTCTTTCTCCCTCCCTCACCACCAGCCGGTCTAGGAAGATGCCCGTCCACCCTGAACCATGATTCTGCTCAAGGTTTCTGCCTCTTAAAAAGGAAGTTTTTCCTTGCCTGTGCTGCCTATTGCTTGCTCTTGGTGGGAATTGCTGGTTTTCTGTAAATAATATCACAGAGTACGGTCTAGACCTGCTTTTTTAGGAGAAGCACTATGAGATAACTGTTGTTGTGACTTGGTGCTATATCCCAAGAATTCCATTTCACACATTTCCTTGTTTATCACAGTAAGAGTTTTTGTCCATCAAAAACAGAATTATTGCGATCAGATTTAATTTTGTATTAACAAAATGACTGTTTGTATGCTTATGGGTATTCTATGGATTTCAAAAAGTAGCGCAAACTTACTGACACGTTAATGAACTGTGTGTGTTTCATAGATATTTCTGATAATTACAAACTCAAAATAAGAACTCATATTGAGACCACCAAGAACCAGACACAGACTTATGTGGCTTTTAAAATTTCCTGTCAAACACATTTATACCCAGAACGGATTAAAACAACTTTGCTTAACACACAAATTGCTTGCATTACCAGTTATAGAATGCAGCCCCAAGATCTAATGTTACACATACCTCAATCTCCTTGTCACTAGGTGACAGGCTGCAGATAAAAGAGACAACAATTAGGACTCTGTGACAAGTCTAATTACATGTACACGTGGATGATTATGGATTTAAGTGTTAAGGTGTGTTACTATGATCATTTGATGTCTTACCCCTTGTCCTCTTTGAAGTTGTCACTGGTGTCCAAGTTCATTGATGTCTCAGCTAGAAAGGGAAATGATAAGCTGGTGTATCATGGCACAGTTTAGATATTCAAAGAGTAAATGTACAAGCACTCATTTAAAATATAATTAAATTTGGTATCAAAGAACAGGTGGTAAATATCACATACAATATCAAACAGTGTACAACCAATGAGATACACATACATTCCTTCTCAGTGGCCATGCTGGTCTCTCTTTGGTCCTCTTGAACTATGTGCTCCTCGATGACCTCCATGGTGCGTGACAGCTCCTGCAGGCAATTGAAAAAGTCCCACTGCCAATTCTTCTCTTCCTGTGATCCTCTTAATTTTGATCCTTCCATGCTCACATTGCCTTAAACATATATTAACCTATATTGCTCCCTTAACCCACTCCCTTCCTACTCTCCCTTCTCCTTCAATAGTCTTTACATAAAAGGTGAAATGTAAAGAAAGCTGCTGGCAGTGCAGTTGGCTTTAGATTCTAAATGATATGATCTTAAGTAAAGCTCAAATGAAACTCCCTTCCTCTCTCTCTCCACACGCACACACTCACAAAGCTGGAAAGACAGCATTTCATGCTGAACGAAAATACCAACGGCACAGTCTCATCACTGATAAAAAATGTTATCTAATGAAACCAGCTCCATTTAACATCATCATGGTATTTCATCAAATCTACTCAGGTTATGTTAAGCTAAGCGTAAACTAACAATATAATAAAAAGTCAAGTGGGTTTTCTACCTGTCCCTGCACTGTATATTACATGTCATCTTAAAAAAGGACTCTAAAAATAAAACTAACACCTAAATGACTTTTAATCCTTGTCACCATTAATATGTGGAATAAGTGATCTAACAGTCAGCTGAGAAGACCGTGGGAGTAGAGCAGGTCTTACCAATTCCTTCTTATTTTTGCCACAGAGGGAGAGAGAGTTCTTTTTGGCTGCACTATCCTCCGATTGGCTGGGTTCAGAGGTCACGCTGCCCATGCCACTCCCTGATTGGCTGGCATTAGTGAAGGCTGATTTTGACAGAGGAGAGCTGCTGTCCGAGAAGGTGGTTGCTCCGCTGCTGGTGAGCTGGTCTGTCCCTGGAAGGAAGAGATGGTGTGTGGGTGGTCAAAGTAACACAGAGATGTAAGAAGACGCAAACAAACAGCTTAGAAATACCTTTTCTCTTTTCATACACACAGATTTGAGAGTTTTTCCCTTCCTACCTTCCATGCTGGCAGCTATTGTTGGAGCCTCGGATGTACTGTCCTGCACACTCTCCTCCTCTTCCACTAACACAGGTAGCAGACACGCACTAGAACACACACAGTACACTTTTAGAATATAACATAGCATTTGCAAAAAATAAATCTAATCCTTAATGTCTCTGCCAAATAATAAATACAGTTGGCTTTAGGGTTGATGCAGTAAAAACAGTTCTTTGTTGAAATCAGTAGTCTTCAGGAGTTATTACTGCTGCTGATAGTGAAGCACTGTGAAAACCTTGTGAGTTCCAAAGGTCCCCCTAGCTAACATTTGACAGTGATTCACTCACCTGTCCTCCACTGCTGAACTGTCTACTGACTGGTCCTGGCTCAGGCTCTGAGATGGACAAAAGTAAAAGGAAGAGAAAGAGGGAGTGGGTGAGAAAAAGACAGGTGGCCTTTCATCACAGTTTTCTGCCCCACATTACGAGAAAAGGTCAATGATTAAAAGAAACACATATAGTCACATACATGTAGCGTACCTGTCCCATGGCAGTGAAATGCTATCTAAGCTGCACAGAGAGTCAAAGAGAGAGATTGGGCTGATTCCTTATATAATGTGGAGTTTCATGGAGAGCCCTGCAGCTCTGGGAGAGAGAGAGAGAGAGAATGTGTGCGCTGCTAAGAGGGGTGCTCAGAGAACACGTTAACACTGGCACAGTGCTAAGTAGTGGAGGCGGACTGTGTGCTGTTGTGTGGACACACACACACACACACACACACACGAGCAAGGTGAGCGCTCAGAGCAATGCAATAGGATATTGTGTAATGAGTCTGCAAAATATCCGTTTTGTCACCGCTATCATTTCACTCAATACAAAAAGTTAAAGAGACTTCAATGTCATTTTACATCCAAAGAACCACTGCAGCAACTTAAATCTGGCTGCTGCTCGTTTACCTCTCAGAAGCTTATTAATTTGATTGAGCATTGTTCCTGGGGAGCTATATTCCAAAAGTTTAAACCACCCAATCCTCCAAAATTTTGAATGTGAATGTCAAGCTTTTTTCTTAGCTAAACAATACAGTGATAATCCAGCAACTCTATGCCTGCACAATCATGTCCAAGGACAACATTTTAGTTTTTTATATTATTTATTATATATATATATATATATATATATATATATATATATATATATATATATATATATATATATATATATATATATATATATATATATATATATATATATATATATATATATATATATATATATATAGTCACTGCAGACCAAATGTTTCACTGAAACTAAATGAACAATTACTGACTGTAAGGTGATACCAGTCATGTTTAACATCTAGAGTTTTGTTAAGTAGTTTTGTCACTGAATAAAATCACAACATAACAAAAGTATTGAATTTTACGCCACCATTTCTTTCCCTGAGACAAAAAGCGATAAATAATTATTCATTTGTCTACATCGCCTACCCCCCCAACATAAATACAGGAACACTTCCTGTGAAAATATCTTTTACATGTAAAAGTACTACTTAAATAAATTGAAATTATTTTGTTTACATGAAACTCAGCTGCTTCTTTTGCTGGCAGATTAAAACCAAGACTTGATTATTAAATCATCATAAACGCCTCGATGTGGCTGAAATTTGTGTAAAATAGCGTTTTATTGATGTACTGAACACACCCACAGCGCTAAAGCCTGCCTCTCCCCAGACTATCTCTCAGCAGGGAGGCAGTCCAGCATGCCACCAGCAGATAGGAATCTAAATAAACCAAGCTGATCGATCTCTCAGCGGGATGCAAAGCAGGCTGTGAAAGCCTCACAGCACCTCTTACATGACTCTCTCTCCAACTCTGGCTCTAACATGAAAATATTGCAAGCCTTTCTTATTGTATAGACCATACATCAAAGCAACTCATTGTAAACACAAATTGGTCCAGACAAGACAGAAGATACAGTGAAGAAACACTGTCAAGGCCTTTGCAAGTGGGCTTTGGAACATTACTGTCATCTTCCTGCTAAACTCTTCTGCTTTTATACAAGTGGTTGCAATCGCATTTGGTTAGTCGATGGACAGAAAACTAACGGACAACAATTTTGATTATAAATGAATCGTGTAAGACATTTATTGAGCAAAAGTGCCAAACATTCGCTGTTTCAGCTTCTCAAATGTCAGCATTTCTCTGTTTAATGTCATTCTAACTTGACCTTTATTGTCTTCTGTGAGGCACAACATCCATCTGTTAGGAACTCAGACTTTTCAGCCTTAAGCAAACTTAGCAATAATGAAAGCACTTTAACCCTAACACTTTGAAATGCCATATTACGCATTTTATACTTGCCTCCTTTTGTAAGAGACTTCAGGGAAGCTGATAAACCATTCTGTTAGTCACTGGCTTGAGCAGTCAGTCGAATGATGGCCACCAGATTCTTTGATCTTTTCCTTAATTTTACGTCTATGCCCTCTCCTCCTTGCCCAAGTGAGGAGAACTCCCTCTCAGCCTTTCTGAAGAAAAGCCAGCCCCCGCCCTGCCCACTGAACCCTGCTCACTTCAAAACACACCTACTATCACTCAGCTAAGAGTGACACATGATTTGGCAGAGAGAAAGACAGAGGGTCAAAAAGGGGAAGGGGAAGCAGTGAGGGAGCTGGTGTCAAAGAGAATAGAGAAGTTGTATTCCCTTATGCATTAAAACCTTTTACCCTCTGCTACTAACCTTAGTGCGCCTCATGGCTCCCACGCTCAAGGCTGCCTCTCCTCCTTTCTCTTCTTGTCCGGTGTGGTCCTCACTGGTTAGCTGGGTGCTAAACACAGGTTAAAAGGTCAACAGTCAAATGATCTGCATTTTTGATTCATTAGATAGAAAGTGTTTCTATTATATAAAACACCGGTTATGAACCGGTAAGGCAGTTGAGGAAGAGCATTTGTTTCTTTGAGGTGGACTGTGCCTATGCAAAGCATTGCTGCAGACATACTAATTAGGCATGCTCCTCCCCCAGCCAGCAAAACACCCATTTGACTAGCAAATGTGGACCAAGTAATAGGGAAATGACAAAACTCAGTAAGATAGTGACTTCAAAAGTGATCACTGTGGCTTTTGACAACATCACTTCAAATCTAGCAGGGTAAATTTATACTGCAATAAAAATGTGTTGAGATGCTGGGCGAGGCTGTACGGTAGTTTCAGTTTCCTGCCCAAGTTTTGTGCCAGTCCAAACACAAACTGAACAGGTGGGTCTGTGGATAAAGTTCTGGTTTAGGTGTGATGGAAAGAATACATTTATCAAGAACCCAAAAATAAAAGGTTTTTACAAGAAACCATCTCAGTAGGCAATTGTTGCAATTAAACGGCCAAGTCACCTGTTGATGCATCATCTGTGGGGATTAAATTCCCTGGTATTTTCTTTGCCTTTTCTTTGTTTTGGAAAATCCTGTTTTGCCATACATTATGTCAGATGTGTCACTGGAAATAAGAATGATTTCGGCCCAGTCTACACAAACACTGTTATTTCTACGCGTTTTGGCCGTTCGTACACACGGAAATGCAGTCACTGAAACTGAACATTTTTTAAAAGACTTGCCAGGGTGAAGATTTTAAGAAACCCCGGTTGCAGTGTTGTCGTGTACAGTAAAACGGAGTTTTTGCCTTGTGACGTCAGAGTGCGTGCCATTATCTGCTGTGTTTGATGTCAGATTGTGTGCCACTGCCTGCTTTGTTTACGATTTTATTAGGCTCTGATTGGCCTAACATGACTTTATGGTTAGGGTCATATCGCCACCTGGTGGTTTGCCATGCTCTTGCCAGCGCTTGATAGCGTGTTTTTGTGTTTTCATGTAGAGAGAGAGTATGTATGGACTAGGCCTTACAGGGCTTATTGAGAATGACCTGGTGTGTCAAACTTGAAAAAGCCACTGCTTCAGTAAATACCCCAAACTTTGATGCTTTTCATGTCTTAAAAAAGGCGGTTGCTAACGAGTGGCTAAATGAGACTACAGAGGTTGTCAGGGGCATGAAATGTCATCATGGCAAACAGCGCAAAATCAATTACAAACTTGGTGGTGACGCCAAGGTCAAGCCTAACATTAGCTTTTTTTACTTCTGGTGATTGTATTTACGCTTCAAAAATCATAAAAGTGGTGAAGGTGATCTTGCTGAACAAAATGTATAAGTATCATAAACTTTTGTTTGCCACACTGGATTTTTGCAGAAAATAAGCTAAGAAAAAAATCCCAGTGGCTTTTTGTGTTTTGGGAACCAGGGTGATGCTAACTTCCAGGCTGGCCTACAAAAATACTTCATCCCTGCAGCACTCTATATCTACACAAACATGTAAATGTACTCAGGAATACTTTATATAACTTTGAATTTCAAAAAGGAGACATGCAGTCTAATACTCTGATAACATGTGCCCAGTCTATTAAATACAATATTTATTTCTTCATTCACCTTTCAGTGGACATAATGGTCTCATCTGGTCCAGGTAATGTACTGACAGGAGGAACCATCTCGGCTGTGGAAGGGGTGTTACTAAGTGTGACCGTTTGGTCCTGTTCAGGTGAGTTGTTCAGACTTTGGACTGGACCACAGAATTGAGACTCTGCAGTGTCAGGAGCCTCTTCATCTGCTGAGAGAGGAGAACAGTGGGTTGAATGTATAAATAAAAGTTTGGTGTGAAGTATCATCAATGTGTGATGGTCAGTGCACTCCAGGATTACAGGTTAACGGGTTATCAACTGCTAATTTAAACTAATGCTTTCTTACATTTCCCAGGGTGCATTCTGACAACAGCAGAAAACATTACCTCAATCTGACCTGTATGTTAATGGAATACATTAACTTTAATATTTTATTGAATGTATTGGAACAATGACATAACATTTCTTTCTCTGTGAAGTTCATATGACAAGTAAAATAGGCAGTAAACAGAAATTATATTAATTTACTTAACCACTTAATAAAATCTGTGTCTGTCTTCATATTCGGATTTCTTTATTGTCACTGCACAACAGAGTACAACAGTGCAATCCTGAGAGTCAGTGCATTATATCCACAATACTAAAACGACATTACAACAAACAAAATTAAAAATATAAAAAGTTCTGAGCAAATAAAAAGAATGAGGTTCTTAATGAGGATTTAATAGTAACTGCATTATTGCTTGTAGTATAATATGCTAAGTACATGTTTTACAAAGCAGTCAGAGTTCTGGAATACCGAAAAAACAATAAAAACAATGTTCCTGCTGTGGTATTTAGTAGAGTTTGACCTTTATATTTCAAGATTTTGTAAAATCTTCTCTAAACAAAACAAGTGAGTCAGGAAATGACTCATTCTTTGGTTAAGTTGTAAATGCACACAGTAGAGCGACTAGCTGACAGTAGGGGGAGAAGTAAATGAAACAGAAAGTCTTTGATCCACATAGAGAATGAATTACAGAGAGAGAGGGAGGCGGAGATCTTACTGTTGTTCTCCGAGTGGGACAGATCACGGAGAGCATCCGCCTCTGGGTGTCTAATGCTGACAGCTTGTGAGTGGGTGTTCAATGGCACTGCTGCCTCTTCCTGAACACACACACACACACACACATATTCAAAAAAGGAAAAGAGGTGAAAAGATCAAATAAGCAACTCACATTAACCACGTACCAAACAGCAGGCCCACAGTCAATCAATAGAAATAAAAATCTTTGTCAGATGAGAAGATATTGCATAAGAAGTGAACAAAATCTAACAGCTGACAGACAGCTCAAAGCCTATGTTCAAGCTGTGACAGATTGTTGGAAAGACCCCCAATTACTGTCATCTTCAAAGCAATTCAAAAGCAAACATCACTTTTATCCTGACTGCAGCAATGAAATGTTTAAATTAGGCATGAAATGAATTAAGCATTGAGGACTGTGAATAGAATGCATAACACCAAGATCAGAAAGTTTGACAAGACATTGAGATTATAGCTATGTACTGTGTAGTTTAGTGTATAGCATGTATCATTATTTGGTGTGGGTACATTTGGAATATAATTTTCTATAAATCCTTATGTATAATCCCTTCTTTTGCCAAAATCAGCAATTCGTGCTCCCTTCTACCTTAGTGTGAGAAGTTTAATCAATGTCATCCTATATAAGGAAGTGGACAGCTTCAACACAAGCATGCTGCCTGTGAGCTGTGAATTATATGTCGGCAACTATTTGGTAGGCAAATGGCAGCAAGAGAAACAGACGCAAGAGCTTAGAGAGGTGAATGAGAGAGAGAAAACATGTAATACATTATACATATTTTAAAATCAAAGACTTACTAACCGAAGACTGAAATTTAATGTCAGAGCACACTTAACACAATAACAGGAAGAGTCTGCAAAAGAGTCCTTGCTTGTAACTGCATTACCATTCAAGTGTGATAAATGTGACGCAAGGCAGACTAGATGCGCACTCAGATGAATGACCCATCTCCTGCAAGTTTCAAGCTAGTTTTCATACAGCAGTGGAAAATTAAAAAAAAAAAAAAAATCAGCTAGAGCCTGAAAGGAGTTCTATTAATTATAAAGACTTTGTAGTTAATGCGTTAAAATATAACAGCCATACATGGTCATCTAAAGTGTAATTTTAAAGAAATAGATGGCTCTAATCCCTCTTGAAGTTGTTATTCATAACTTTATAAACTTTCTACTTCCTTTCCACCACTGAAAAGGAAGTATATATTTATACTACCAAAAACCTGTATGCCAAAATGTTAAAGAATATATTAAACCAAATGTTACTGTCCTGCTTCCTGACAGTTACACCTGGCAGCTTCCCAGTACGACTACAATCATGTATTGTTAGTCTCTGAGCGGGTTGGGATTCAGTGTGTTGGTCATGAGCACCTCAGCAGTAGTTATTCAGGATGGAGAAACAAACAACCCACATTTTCTAAGCAGGTGTGGGAATTCAAACCAGCAAATAGTTAGTCACTTGTCCTCATCTGAAACCTCGAACATGCTGTCGTTCGTTGGAAGTCTCCCTCCTCTGTATTTTACACTCTTTATAGTGCAGCCCACCTGGAATTAATCCAACAAAATGAAAGTCTTCTGAAGCTTTGTAATGTGTTGCAACTCTATCAGTTGAAATACTTTGTTCTCAACATTGTTTTTAGCTTGTCAACCAAATGTTTTCCCTAAATGCCAAGACTTAATTTCAGTCCATCAAAGACAATGGACAAAGCCTAAAAAACCCAGTAATGTGGTTTTAAATGAAAAGCAACAATTTCTTTTGATGTTGTCGTTATTTGTCGTCATTTTTAAATTCAACGAGATACCAAACTGTCTGTTGAAATGAAAGAACCTGATCCTACATGAGTACATTTTCATAATTCCTGAAATCACTATACTAAGCTACAAGCACATGGGTTTCCACAGAGTTATCGCCTGATAATCACATTTGAGCCATGAATTAATTCGGAATGTGGCTTCCAGGGATTGAAAGATGCTTAAAAGTTTGGAAGTTACATATAGTTTGCTATATTTTAAAAGACTGTTAAAAAAGGAAAGATATACTCATCTTTAGCTTGGTATCAAGTTACATAATTATTTAACTTCAACAGGCAACATCACACTGGGAAGGAGACTTATGATACTCAAGATAAACTTTGACTTTACTCTGAAATGCTACATCCAGCAATTGAAGGGAATTAAATTTTCTAAAGTTCAATCCCAAAAATAGTGAGCATCTTGTACAATATACATCATCCTATGACAGGAAAATTTAACAATTCAATTCACCTGCAAAGACTGACAGTTCACCTCTGGTTCTGACTCTGTGCAGGTTCCCAAGTCTGTAACAGATACAGAAGAAGAAGAGATAAATACAACTAAGAAACAAATGAGGCGAGGAAAGAGGAAGCAGAAAAAAGGAAAATACAAAGAAACTGTTCATTAAAAACCCAAACCCCTGTCCAATTCATCTACAGGGGTCAATAGCCATGCACAAAAGCAACCTCACCTTTTCCCAAAAAAGGTCAGACTGTCCATTATGCAAGGCAGAGGTTAAAATACCATGCAAGGCTAAGGTGGCATTAATGACCACATTCACACTCTTGTTTTCTGTCTCTCTGCCTCTCAGCCGTTCATGCAGGCAGAGGAATGGGGGATTACTGAGCTCACTTCGTGGCCTCAGACCGGTCGTACACCTGGCCATACAAGGACCTTGAGGAAGAGAGGATTTCATATACTTTGTAGACACACACACACGCATTCTAACACACAATCTTTATAAGACCAGGGCTACACCAACCATAGAAGGCAGGGGTCTACTTCCAAGGGCCTTAGAGTGAGTGTGTGTGGTACTGGTGTTTCAAGGGTGGCTGAGTGCCCTGTGACACTCATGGATTACAGACGGATAATCCACACACACACACACACACACACACACACACGCGCGCGCAAAGAAAATAACTGTAAGATCCATAGAATTTATCCTGCGAAACATTTTGTTAGACATATTTAAGACATGTGAGTGAACTTAAAGTCAGACATAATGTTTAACCAATTGGTCTGATGTTCCAATTAAGCATTAATGAATACATTCCAAAGTTAGAGCTATAAAACTGTAGTTTTCCCTAGAATTGGCATTTACTGCAACATCACCACATGTGTACATGTAAGTATCTAAAACAGCATATTTACAGACTGAAAGACAGAAAGGAATTCCATTGTTCACCATCAGCACAATTAAGTTGTAGTTGTGTGAATGTACTATAGTGTTCCATTTCAATAGCCCTTAAATTTGGGAAATGTTGATCTACAGTTTTCCCATTCAAACTATGGCTTCAATATCAGAAGAAGACAACCTTATTAAACACTTGCCCAGGAGGTGAACTGGCACCTCTCCAGCTACCAGTCTGCACTTGTACGACTGGTCCGTGTTGGACTCAAACCAGCCACCCTCCAATTCCCAAGCAAAGTCCCCATGGACTGAGCTACTGCTGCCCATGCTAAGAAGGTGCAGGATGTATTAGTTCATATTCTTGTTGCATGAGGCTTCAATTGTTACTCCTACTGTGTTGGATCCAGAGCTAGAAACAGGGTCAGAAGGGTGCTACAAAAATATTTAGCCCTATTTGGCTTAGCTTTATGAGGTTCCAAATATATATATGTCTTCCTTGAATCTTCAAAACTCAGTGTGTGTGTGTGCACACACACACACACACACACACACACACACACACACACACACACACACACACACACACACTGAGTTTTGAAGATTCAAGGAAGACTCCTCAAAGTCCAGATTTCATCTAATGAAAGCAAATTCAAAATTAATACTTATCTGACAGTATGCCAGCATTATGAAATTAACTGGTTCTCGATGAATACATCAAAATCTTCATTATATAGTCTATTAAGATATAACATTAAATATTAATTAAAACTTAATTTTTTAAATAATGTTTATCATCACTTTCACCAACTATGTAGCAGTGGAGAAAAAAAGTTGCTTAACAGTTGAAATGTGTTGAGATGTTGGCTGGTGATAGTTATGTCCTCCTTGGTGTACCCACTCACCTTCACCCTCTTCTGTTGCACCGTGTCCACGCTGGACCTCCCCAGAGAGGGCAGACAGAGGAGTGGACGTGTCCCTTACTTCTCCCTCTCCTGCTGTGTCAATCACCATCCACTTCTCCTCCCCGTCTTCCTCTTCACCTCTGTCTGTTAATTTATCTGCCGTTTCTTCGGGCTTTCTGTCTGTTTGCCTGCACTGTTCTCTGCAATTCCTCTCCACTAACTCGTTCTTCAGGAAGTCTTGAAGGGCGAACTCCTCATCCCAGTCCAAGTCATCTCCAGGCTACAAAAAAAAAAAATGACGCAGAATCCAAAGGTGAGATGCATAAAAACCTGCCAACGCCTGACTGTAACAAATCCCACTGTGGCAAAATCCAACTGCAGGACTGAAGGTGATGAGGCTGAAGTTGAGCAGTGACAACCGTTATGGATGAAAAGAGCACCACTGCAAAAAAGATACCCCTGAGAAAAAGATGACAGTACTCGAGACACTGATTGAAGTGATGCCTGCTAAATCTGTGCAGAAAAATCACAGCAAAGACCATTTATTTACAAAGCTTTCAGAAAAACAACTAAGCTCATGTATTATCTTTTCAATGGAGTTATTTTTGTTGATTTAAGAATCCAAGGAAAATAAACTTTTAGTGGCTGTTCCCTGATCCAGAGCTATCCTGAATACATGATTTCAAAGTGAGAACTGCATTATTTGTCAAAGCACAACTTGGTTACTGTTTGCAATTCGATCTACCTCAGCAGCAAGTTCATCATGTTTTGCAGTAAAAACAATGGTGCTGTAATGGAAATGTTCAAGCGTGCGTCAGTGTATTTTGTGCGAGGAGCAATGCGTAGGTGTGTGTTCGCAACTGATTCTGTGTGTGTGCACATGTCCACTTCAGCCGCCAACTCACACTCAGCTCTCTTCTACCAGATACTCCATCTGTCTGAATACAGTATGAGCTCTGTCACTGCTCTCCAAGCAAACCCTCCAATATCCTTCTATTTTGGAAACTGAATGTTAATACATACAAAAACACATGCATATAAATGATTAAAGTTGAATGTATTCCAAACCCAATATGACTCATGTAGACCAATATTTAAACAGTGCAGGTTACACATTGTTGAGTTTTCTAAAAATGATGGATTCTGACTATAGATTAAGATTAAAAGATTACTTCTGAGAACCGTGGAAGCAAGTAGCTGTTGCTGTTTTTTTTTGTAATTATAAAAGTTTAGAGATTTCAGCCCCAAGATCCAGGCCGCCTCTCTGACCTCTTCCTCTGGTGCAGGTGTCTGGCATGAGGCCTCTCTGCTGTCCTGAGGTGTCTTTAGCTGCTCCAGCTCCTCACACAGCTGCCGCTTCTGGTTCTCCTGCTCCTGCACCCTGCGTGCAATGGTACAAAATCCTATTATTTAAAAGCAGATGAGGAGTTATTCATTTTTTAAGAGGAATGTGGTAGAAACATGCAAGTTAGCAAAGCACTTTAACTGTCCAGAGAGACAGAAAATATGCACAGAGATCCTAGAAGACAGTACAGTGGACATACTGTACCCAATCCGCAGGCCCATGCAGTGTCCCATTCTGTTGCCCAGGGTGACCAGCGCCAGTTCTCCGACTGGCCTAGTATTGGTTTCTTCACTTCAGGGTTTTGTAGATCCAGTCCCAGCCCAACCCTCTAATCTCAGACTACACACAGAACCTCAAATGTGTTGTACAACACAACCCTGATCCTAACCCTGTCTTATAGTCCAGTCTTACTGTGAATAGTCTGTATTAGCAAACACTACAAGACAGGAGGTAGATCTATACCTACAATGAGCCCTCTTCTGTTTTCTTTTCTTTCAAACAACATTAAAGTCCCTGAGTATACCCTGGCAACTGAGCACAAGTAAAACCCAGCTGGACAGCCTGACCAGTTCTCCCTCTCTGGTCTGATACTGTACCACACTAGCTGTTATATATCTGAAGGGGATGGCCGTCTCCATGCACACACATACACACACACACACTAAAGGCAAACTCATCCGCAAAGAGTCAGAATGAAGTCCAGAATTGGACCAGACCCAGTGAGGAGGACCCTTTGGGGTCACTGTGGTCAGGATGACTGACAGGTCTTTCCCCCACTCACCATAACTGACTGACCAACTGAGACAGAGCGCTGGAGAGCAGCGATACCCACACTGCAGGGGTCTGAAATGAAGTAGTGTGTAGCGATATTTATGTATATTTTTAGAAATAGGGACTTCTGACAGGCGAATCTCCTCTAAAGGCAGAAATAACTAAGCAGGTTGCATAAAATCCTCTTGAGCTCTGGCCAGTAACTTTTTTTTTATTCATGCGAGACCATGTGGCATTTAAGATCCCAGAAGAGAGACAGAGACAGCTTTGTGTGGACTTGGAAGGTCAGCTAAGCTAACCAGCTAACACTGATAGCTCATTATGCCCAGACTGCATTTCTTTTCAGTTATTAATTACACTGCTAGATTTAATCAGCTTCTATCTTCTCTTATTAATGTCTTCTTCAGTGGAGTCAGTATTACCTTACTTAGCCAGAAAATGAATTCCTCAGCTCTGCCCACTAGGGTTTAATTCAACCAATGAGATCACTGCTGCACAACTCCACCTCAAAGAAATGTTTTCCTACTTTACAGTCAAGTTGTCTTTAAATAGCCAGCACAAGATCCATTGCAATCCATTATCTTCCTCTGGTATTTCTCTTTCACCTTCCTCTGCTCTCACACCAAATTCTTAAACAACATCACTCACTTCAGTGCTCAGAAGCTCTTCTGACTGTCCACTGATTTTCACATGCACAGTGCAGACAACAAAGACTTGCTCACCTGACTGAAAGGTGCAGGATTTCAGTGCGGGACCTCCTCATGTTACTGGCCATTTTGATCAGCTCCTTCTCTAGGGAGTCTGTGTACTGGGCCAGATGGTCCAGGCTGATGGCCCAGTCTGCCCTCCTCGCATCCAGCTTGGCCTGCACGGTCTGTGGAAAGACAAGGCTGAGGGGTCAGCCTCTCTCTACGGTAAAAAGCCGCAAGCTGCCACACAGCCTGAATTGCTACGTGTCTTTTATGCCTCCAAAATGTTCTGACACCTAACTGACACAAAATCTCTCCACGTCAGCCAGCATACCGAAGAACCAACCAAAGACAGACTCTGCTCCACTAATGACTTCTGTCTCATTTGGTATGTTTACTGCTGTACGGCAGTACGTGGCTAATGAATGCAGAGTGGCAACAATGCAGGGGGGGGGGGGGGGGGGCAGAGAGACACAGAAAGTTGGAATGAGGGAGGAGGGGAGTGGGTTGTGTTCATGGTACAACACACTGACTAAATAGCACTGCTTGGATGGGGCCTGTTGAAGGGTTATATAAGTGAGAGATCTCTAGTGAGGAGAGATAGTGGGTGGGAAGGAGAGAAAGAGCAGATAGGCAGTGATAGATAGAGAAAGAGAGCAAGAGAGAAAGAGAACAGGTAGAGGGAGAGGAAGATAGAGATCACGTTACATAATTTCATACATTTAAAAAACAAAAAGTACTGGGACGAGCCTTTTCAGCCTGAAATCAACTCGTACGCATTTGCAAACACACAGAAATACACATAGGCATCAACACCATAGTACACTGTGAACCTGCAACTTTTCCAGCTTCCATCAAGTGTAGTAGGTAGTTGACACTGAACACCATTTTCAAATGTGTCTATAAAAGTGAGTGTATCTGACCTGGAGACTGGTGTCTTTGTTGCCCCCTGGCTGCGCGTGGTCGTCCAGCAAGCCTCTAACTATAGATAAGACAGAGTCCATCTCTGCTCTGAAATCCCTTTTCTGAGAGACAGAGGATGCATGTCATGAAAGAGGAATACTCAAGAATTGAAAACAATATGAACAACCTTTAGACATGTCTGAGCTCATAACTTTCCCCTGAAACTCAACAGTTACTCAAACACAAAAGGCTTGTGTTTCTTGTGATTCCAAGCAAATTCTTGAAGTTGAGTCAAGTCTCAAAAGTAACCATGTTACGGTAAAAGCAAACTGTTAATCACACTTGGTTACCAGTTTGTTTAGGAGGCTCTTGAACTCTAGAGCCATGTGATCAGGGCTCGGCCCCTGCAGCATCAGCAACACTTCCCTGTCCAGAGTCTCATCCAGCGGGGATGCAAAGCTCATAGTGGTGGACAAATGGTCAACTCCATGGGGGGCCTGCAGCAGATAGCAATGTATAACAAACAAGAAAGAGACAGAGAGAGACTACAGTTCCCATCAGTCAAATTAATACAGAAGGACTGGACTGTGCAAAGTACCCAGCATGTGAAGCACGGCATGTAATGTTTCAAGTGCAGCTGGGATCAGCTGTGTCTAGCTAGCTGTGTGGTTTGAAATGGTTGGTCGGTGCAAAATTGGTTTTCTGTGTTACAGTTTGGCTGCTACAAGGGGGATGTCCGAGAGATGCAGCAGCCATGAATGAATAAAAAGACCAGAGACTAAAACAGAGTGTACAGTGAAAGGAAAATAAATGTCAGAATGTAAGACAAAATGAGAGGAGGAGGAACAGTTGATTAAGAGATATGAGAACGAGAGCAAGAAGGAGAGCGAAAAAAAGTAGAGAACAAATTGTGAGCAAATGAAAGAGTAAGGGAGCGCTGACCTCCAGTGGTGACTGTGCCAGAGCCAGCTCTGTCTGAAGGGATCCAGAGGTGCTCTGGTTCAACCTGTAGGCCACCGACAGGGACAGACCGGCCCTGTGAGAGACAGCAGGAAGGGGGTGGAGAGGTGGGGCCATAAACAAGTTACAAACAAAAGGCATTAATTAGTAATGTACAAATCCTAAAGTTAAAGACCAGAACATGCAAGGTTTATAAAAAATTATATAAAAAGATACGGTTGTGGCACAGAAGGTTTCTCTTCCATACATCGATAGTGTGAAAACAAAACAGATGGCTAATGTCTACTTTCTTATTAATCTCCAAGCGCTTCACTCACAGGTTATTGGTTCACTTACCCAGCCAGGTCTGGGTGCATCATCTGCATCTGGGTCTCCAGCTTGCTCTTGTCTGCCCTTAGCAGCTGGAATCAACAACAGAAACCAACATGACTCAGTCCACCCCATTAGTTATTTAGAGTGCATTGCCTACCCTTTCTACACTAGAACAAACCTGCGTGGAAGGACAGCAGGTGATTTAATTCCCACAGCCGGTCTCTACAATCAAAATGCCACTGACGCACATGTTGATAATTATACCAACACACTGGATGTAGGAGAATTGTGTGTACACTAAAAGTGTTGACCAAATGGATATTTTGACTGTGTTAAACTATCACTATCACATATAGAATTTGGCTTCAAAAATTAAGTATTTCCCCGAAATACAAGGTTTTTCCAATGCTGTACAAAGGAAATCAAAGACAAGCGCTACTTGATTTTCTGAAAAATCATTTCAGCTAAAAGAAATAGAGGGCCAAATGGTTTACGAGCATATAAGGAGCATATGAAATGGCTGCACTAGCATGAGGCAAAGCAGGCAAAGTGATTAGGAACATGTGAAATCGGCAAAAGAGCATCTATGAGAAACTAGTTGGGGTTGTTGATGCTTAGAAAGTGAAATACAATTATGATGTGAAGTTCAACACACTGACCTCTGTGATGGAGGAGTATTCCTCCACTGCTGACTTAAGCTCATTTATCTGTCTGCTCTTCTGTAAAAGAAGGTAAATGACACGACCAGTTTGAGTTTTATAATTTTTAAGATGGAACAGAAATAGGAAGAAGTTTCCTTCACCTGGAAGTTAGATTTTTATTTTAACTTAAGAGTAAAATTGGTAGCTGAAGAGAATAAGATTTTACAGTTTTTTGTACTGAACCAGAGTTTGCTGAATGAATTCAAGATAAGATAATGCACTGACCTCTAGTATCACAGCTTCTTTTTCACTAACGACGGTGTCAAAAGAGTGAATCTGTACCTGATTAAAGGGAAAGGAAAGGTATATACAGCAAAATAAAGGAAGCACAATATAATGGCAGCACGGTCTGCACAGTATTTCTGATGTGGCTGAGGCAGATTTACTATGCGGCCATTTTGTGGCAAATATAAAAAAATATTTTTTGGACAGACAGTTAAGGTACCTGAAGGTCAGCGTTAATGTCACACAGCTCTGCTATTCTCCTCTGAAGCTCGTCTGTCTCCATAGTGACCTTGAAGTTCTGTGGAGCCATGAGATTGGAGAAAGGGCAGCTGGTGACATCGTTTTATGAACAAACTTGTAACAATATACTTTCTGTAAGCTATCTATGAATGGCTACTACTGATTCCCTGTGAAGAGGGATCATTGATTTTACTGTCAACTCCTCTGACAAAAGTCCTCTGTGGACAGTGAAGTACCTCTTCCTGAAGAGAAGCAATCTTGGCAATAAGACTCTGATTCTCTCTTTCCTGAAAAGAAAGAAAGAAAAAATAAATAAATCAATAGCAAAAATGGAAACACATCCTAGATTTTTTGCACTATTACATTCTGATATCTTGACTTTGACATTAACTACCATTCTACCAAAATTCTTAAAATATTGTAAAATATGTAAGAATTTTGCCGTTTTATATTAAAGTTAAATGTAATCCTGGATGTGGAGTTTTTTGGGGGAGTGCCAACTGCGGCTGAGACAGTAGTAAGTAGTAATAGTAGTAATTTGCTTTAATCATTTTCAAACTGCATGTTGCAAAATTGTATGTGCAAAAATATGTGGATGAAACACATTCAAATCGCAAGTCAGAGCATTTACCTTTCACTAAACTTAACATGATTTTTAAAAAAATTTAGTTTTGGAAGGGGGGTGTGGTTGTCTAATGAAATTCCTGCCAGCCATACAAAAGAAAAACAGAGACAAGACATGGGTCTATTTTCCAGCCACAAGACATAATGCAAGTTAGTGCCCCACACTGAATGCCAAGCATTTCCATTTTAATCTAAATGGGGTCAAAAACAGTTAATGCTTTGACTTTTGGTCTGCAATACTGAACATTCAATTTCAGCTGCAAATGTCTAAACATAGTGGAGCGGAATAAACCCCTGTAAAAAAAACAACAGACATATGCCATCTGTTTGAAGTTCAGGATACAAAAAAAAATGCATTTATATAGATCCTTTATGTGCCGTTTTTCTTTTTGTAATCATTTGACTGACCACATGTTTGCTGTGTGCGGAGGCGCGAGCTCTGCCTTCCTCTGTACAGCTCAGAGTGGCCTTCATCTCCTCCACCTCCTCCTTCAGCATCTTCTCCTTCTGGGCCAGCTGCTGATTACTATGCGAGAGGACAGAGATGGAAGTCAACACACCACTGTGTGCTACAATAAACCTGTGCCGTGTATTTACATGCCAGGGGATCTTAGTCTGCGTCCTGATTCATAGGGGTATAAAAGCTCAGAGATATCTGAAGGTGCTAGCCCATACCTGGCTTTAAAAGTACTTAAAATAATTTTATATTTAATCCTAAAAGAAACAGGCAGCTATTGCAAGGACGTTAAAACTGGATGATATGGTCACATTTTCTGCAGTAAGATAGAAGTCGAATTGATTTCTGACTGAGACAGGTATAAAGGGATTTACAATAATCAAGGTGGGAGGAGATAAAGGCTGCTAAATTGAAAAGTTTGTCCAGATCTGTGGCTGAAATAAAAGACTTAATCTTGACTATATTTCTTCAATGATAAAAACATAACTGAACAAGTTTCTTTACGTCGGGTTCAAAAAAAGTCCTGGTCAAATACTACCACCAGGATTTCTGTCCGAAGGCTTAGCATAAGTTGCTAGGTTCCCCTAGGTTTGACAGGATTTGAGTTCTATGAGCTTTTGGACCGAGTGCAATGACACTATATTTTGTAAGATTTAGTTGTAGGAAGTTGTGTGACATTCAGTAATTTATTTCAGCAAGGCATTTGTGAAGGGTTGAAATGTTAGCTTGGTCACTGGGTCTAATGGAATAGAGTTGTGTGTCATCAGCATAATAGTGTAATTGTACATTGTATTTGCAGACAATATTATTGAGGGGAAGCATATAGATGTAGAATAGAATGGGACCTAGAAATTAACCCTGAGGGACACCATAGAGCATGTTTGTGGGGGATGAAACGGCCATAGTCACGGCCATCTTACGTCCTGGCCTGATTGCGTAGCTCTTCGTTCTCTTCTGCTAGCTTCTGGTTGCTGTCTTCCATGCTCTCTACCACCTGCTTCAGCTTCTTCACCTCCTCCTCAAGCTTTTGGTTGCTCATCTGAAGGTCAGCAACACAATACACCAGCTCTGATGTCTCACTAAGGACAGAAACACACGTAAATAGGCAGGGGTTAAAGCTCCACCTCCTTGCATCAAAAACACACCATCAGAACCTAGATCCATCTTAGGCCCCATCCACACTACTGCGTTTTCGAATTAAAATGGAGACCTTTTGCTACGTTTGCACCTCCCGTCCAGACTACAATGATGAAAACGAAGACCTAACACAGATAAGTTTGGAAACGCTGCCGACCCCGTTTTGCGTTTCCAAACTCTGGAGAGCAAGTAACGTAGCCGCTCACGTTCGGCTCTCTGATTGGGTCTTGCAAAGCAGAAACACAATGCTGCTGACCGGGTTTTTGACATCATATTTTTATTAAAATATTCTGTACCATGCAAATAACACTGATCTGCCTACACTTGTACTGTGCATGTCGCCGTTTACTTTGCAACAACTCCCAGTCTGTTTTCTGACGCCACACTCCAGTGTTACATTCAGTAACAGTTCCAGCTCGTTATTGATCCATGCAACAACAACAACAAAAAAAACCCTGGTCTGATGCTTAGTCTGTATTTATTTATTCTTTCGCCAAATCTTCTGTAACTACGGAATAGACCATCTGCTTCATGTTTACACTTACACGTTTACACTTAATTCTCCGTTTGTAAACTAAAACGGAGTAGTGTGGATGGGGCCTTAATCAGCATCACAGCATTGCCAACTCTCATACCTTTGGCTTGAAACATTTGCTATCAGACACTGTCCAAACAAATGCAGACTGTAGGATCCTTTGCTTTGACTTTATTAAATAGCTGTGGCCATCACAAAGCAGCTGGATTGATGCGTGCAGCTCCAAATTGAGAGGATTGTGCACAGTTTATGCAGTGGTCACTTAATTATTTAAATCTTCAGACATGGCATTATAATATTACCATACAATGTTTGACAATAATGGTGGCCCGATGCCCCGGGGCCAGTAAAAAGTAACGTCGGGACTTTAGAGACTTTATGCCTCCGGTTCCATTAGAAATAATTGTAAAATGATCCTACTTCTCATCTGAATTACTACCTCACTAAACCTCACTAAACTCTTTCCTAATGAGTTTATGGTCTCAGTCACTAGTTTCAAGTCCTCGTCAACACACCATGATGTTCATTTAGTAAATTATGGTCCTATTTAGGAGGGAAATAGACCAGAAAGCAGTGTTTGCTTTAGGGCAGGACTACCTTGTGATTGACATGTCACTACAAATGGCGACCTGTTAATCAGGATAGAGTAGGCTTGTCTCAGCTGCTCTGTGTACATTTGTTTTTATTAAATGGCTGTCAACAGGAGAGAGCTTGTCATGTTAGGATGTTTTGTTTTAAAAGTAAATTGTTTTGTTAACCTTTTTATGTTTTTGTTACGTTGAGCACTGCCATACCTTATTAACCTAAATGCTTTTCTGCACCACAAACAGGTACACTGAAATCATTGGGAACAAAGCAGACATGCTCGGGATGAGTGGAGCACCATCAAAGCCATCAGTGCATTTTTATTCAACACTTATACTGATCTAATCACTAATCTTGTCACCAACTCACACATATCACTTACAATTCTGCTCTGGATGCTTCCCCTCCAAAGGCCTCCAAGCTTCCGGAGGTCATATTGAGCAGCATGGATCTCTTGGCTAAAACACACACATATGTAAAACACACAAAAATTATTAAAGCCTACGTTACGCATGTACAATACAAGGAAACATGCTTATACGCACACTCACCAGCCAGGCTGTCTCTGAGTTTGACTGAGTCCTGAGTGATGTCCTCTGTTGGTTCTTCCCTGAGATACAATAAAGATATCAAACATCAAAATGTGCAAGATAGATTACTTTCATGATCTTCTTCTAGGATTTGACAGTCCTGCACAGTGCTGCTGCCTTTGGACTCCTGAAAACATGTTTGTCAATTGTTTAATTTTTGGTGCCTGGTACGCTGAGCACTAAACAGCTCTGTGCTCAGCCTGAACACATCCTGGATGTCCTGCAAAGAGAGCTCACTGGCTGCAGCACAGTCGTTACGCACTTGACAGTTATACTAGTGTGTGGTAAAACACTTAATATACCGCATATAAGCATGTCTTCACCTACAATTGACTCAGGGACTTGTTAGTCAGTAACAAGATGCATCATCACCACAATTGGGAGCTCTATTGCAGCAGTTACAACCCTTTCAAAGTATGAAGTCTAGCATTATTCACAGCCCACCCAGCAGGCCAAGTTTTAAGCACAGGGACATAATGGTCAGGATGCATCATGTCTTAAAGACTTGTCTAGATGGATGGATAGATACCTGACAGAGTGCAGAGGACACATGATAATGATTCACAAATACCCTCAAGACAAAAGACATGGTTAAATGGAGATGCATACAGCTGAAACTATGGGGGAGTGGGGGGGGTGGGGTGGGTGGGAGGATTCTCACCAGTAATTTCTCATCTGATACATAACCCACCTACACAGTATCTACTTGCATAACTCAAACAGAATATATGAGTGGCTCTTCTCTGAAAAGCTAAAATGAAAGTACAGGACTGGTAAGCAATACTTGGCGTTTCAAGCCACAATACAGAGGTTGGAATCTCTGCAAATATGTAGATGGAAACAAAAACATGTAGTGCAAATTTAGCAAATAATTTAGTCACAGTTCAGATATTCATTAGAAAATTTGCCAACACAAAAAAGGTAGACATTTGACAAAAGCCAAATTATAAAAGTGATATCTGGTCATACTTGCATTTTACGGTTCAAGAAAACAAGCACACCTTTGGCCCCCCACTCACCTTAATACTTAATGAATGTTAATCTATTACTGGTTTATGGCATGGTAATTTTCTCTTCCTTCCACACACAGGAAGCTCACATCTTATACTGTAGTTACAAATCACTCCTGCTGGACCTGGATTCAAAACCATTTCAAAAACTGACCCGACATTTCTCATTTCTAAATAAAGGATCATGTACTTAAGGTATCAACATCTTGGAATAAAACCCTTAATTCATAATGTCTGCTTTTCAGTACCCATTGTTGCGGCAGTCATCAATCCACTCCCTCATGACGGCATGATACGTGTCCAGGTCAATGGAGACGTCTTTGTGTTCTGGATCGAGCATGTTGCAAAGTTCCTCCAGACCACTGTCCTCTGAGCTGCGACTGGTGGTGTGTCGCAGGTAGTCCACAATGTGAGACACATATACTTTACCTGGAAGATGACATTAACACAGACAAAAATATTCTCTCATATTTTGGATAATTAGACCATGTTAGAACCGTCATATGTTTGTTTTACTTTACTTTTATAGCCTAAGCACTTCCTCTATACCTTTTTGTCTTTCTTGGGGTATAGATGTAGACAGCAAAATCAGTAATCATAGTGTCAGTAAAGATCACGGTTGAAATTATTTTACATAACAAAAAACTATTTTCTTCAAAAAAATGTATATCTAAAAAGAAAAAAGGGGTAAGTAAAGTAGGCTTAACAAATATCCAGATAATCAGCCAATAACAATTACAAAAAATAAAAAGATTACCACCTCCTCCACACTTTAAAGACTCCACATCCAATACCTCTGATGCGCAAGATAGTTCCCTCACAGAAAAGCATTTAAAATGTTGAGACAACACAGGCGCCTCTGAACAGACGAGAAAACTTAAAGGATACTGAGATAAATGGATAAGATTTGTGTTGTTAATGCTAGAGGGCACAAGAGGAAGACACAGACAATACAGATACTGTGTGACTGTTGCAAACTAAGGGAATTACCTCAACACAGAAAAAAAACACACTGTCATACAATGCTCAATAAGAAGTTATAATTCATCATGTGGCTGCCGTATTCAACTTAGTGGAAGCCTAAGCAACCGTTAATGACACACGTGTAACTCTGTGTGTTTGTGTGGGCGTACCTCGGCGCTGGGTGTCACAGGCATGGAAGATGGTATCAAGCAGATTCTCCTCACAAATGAGACTGATTTCTGCCATATTCTCCTTCCTGTTTTCAGAGGTCTCTGAGGATCCTGAACAATACAATGCAACACACAGACACACCAAACACAGAGTGTATTGAGTTGCATAGCAAAGCAAGCACATGATACATTTTTCTTCAGGCACAGCAACAAATGTAATGGTTATGATGGCCAGACACACTATTCATTACAAAAGGCAAGTTAGTTTGGGGCTACAAAGTAACTAGCAGCTGTGACCCCATTAACCTTTGTTCTCCTCACTCTCTGTGTCATAACTTTTTGTTTTTTAAATTTAGTAATTGGAACACATAAGCACAAATTCAAATAATACAGGTTTTGAACTACATTTGGACACAAACAGACTTCAAGACAGGACAGAACCCACTCTAAGACCCTTATCAATTCTGCCTCAAAAAAAGAAAAAACATGATGGCCGGAGTTTTCATGGACCATGAAGTTCTGCAGCCATTGGGAAATTGTTTTCCAATAACCTTTTCAGCAGCAATTTTGTTCCTCTGGAGGTAAACTTAAATTTGGGATTTTCATGGTTTTTAAACCTTTGCCCTAATTGTTAGTTTGCAGTCAAGACTATTTATTCGTCCATCTTATAAAGTAGCAGCATTCTCCCTCTCCTTGTTCAGATTCCCTGTTTAGAGTGGAAAAGATTTTTTTTGTCAAACTACTGTTTCTAAGGTCAAGAATGAACTTTCACACTCAATGCATGTTGCGTTCATGGCAAGTATGCTGCTACAACCACCTGTACATCTCAGCTGGCCAGCAGCCACTCCTCCCTACCTCCATCTCCCATGGACAGTCTTTTCACCACCAGAGCTGGGTAGGGAAGCTCATACTCTGTTGGGTTCCCTGTGCCCGCGGAGCAGAAGTTGAGGTTGTAGGAGAGGGTGCTGTGGTTTGGGGTGAACGTACGAGACAGAGGCGGGCTCCTACTCGACCTCTCGCTCTCGGGCTGCACTGACTGGGGTCCTCGTGTGAATGTAAAGTAAGGGGAGTCTTTGGACTGGCCTGTGGGCGTCGAACAATACGTCTGCCATTTCTTAACTTGTCTTAAATCACTCCCATCTGCACCTCTCCTCTCTCCCAGAGTGCTAGTGATAGTGTATGTAACGTTAGTTGGCGTGGCGGGATTGCATGCTGGAGTGGAAGGGGTGGACAGAAGGACAGAAGGACCCAAGCTGCTCCTCCGGGAAGCTGCAGAGCTCGGCATACCCATCCCTTTCACCTTCTCCTTCACTCTCTCCTTCCCCCTCTCCCCCTCATCTCTGTGGAGGGCCCCTTTCTTCAGGATGGCTTCCAGGTTGTGCCTGAGGCCACACTGTGGGCTGTCGTAATTGCTGGAGGAGAGTTTGGGAATCTGGAAAGGTGAATTGGGCTCTCGATCACCACGCCACTGAATGGTCTGCAGTTTGCGGCAAATGCTGTCCACGGGGTTGTGGCGACGATTTGGCTGAGGCGTGAAGTAGTCCATGCTGCTGATCGCAGGGCTGCAGTGCTGGCTTCCTGGCTCGAGGAGCGGCTGAAGTCTGAGGAGAGAGAAGCAGACAATATTTAGTTTATTTGCGAAAGTCCTGGTTGTCTCCGGTACACTGCATAGCATAACACCATGATGTACTGGATAACTGCCACATTCACTCTGTATAGGACTGTTTTCCCTGGTTGGACTAACTCAGAGGCAGGAAATGAGCAGGTTGAGCTGCAGTGTGGAAATACAATAAATGTCAAGCATACATAGAATAATTAAGGGTATTTCAAATAAATATGGAGAAGCCAAATATGAACAAAACGACAGCTATGGGATGATACAAATCACCTAATGCCAAATAGTTATAAGGTCCTATCACAAGATGTATTGTGTTGAGAACTGTTAAACAAACAGGAGTCAAGGAAAAACTGAAGAAAAGAAGATGGAGAGGAAAGAAAAAAGGGTTAGATGGGTTATTAAATCATAACCTATCTAACCAAACAAACAGCATAATAAGCGACCAAACACCACATTATAAAAAGAGAGTCCATAGAAGATACTGTACTTCCAAGCAAGTCCACAAGGTTTCAGATTTTAAATCATCGCTTCTGTGTGGAAACATTAAAGGAAATGTGTTCAAATTCAAAGCATCGCCTACTTTGGCTCCAGGTGTGCAAACGAGCTAATTAAGTCAAAGAGTTTGTTTACGCAATTATGTCTGTAAATATAAAAATTTCTCTGATACAACTCCCTGCAGTTGAAATTTGAAAAAGTAAACTGTATTTTACAATTAACTGTATCACTCTAAATTTGCAGAACAAGCTACTCTGTATCCCCCCAAAGCTAAAACAGCTTTCGAGTGTCCAGCTAGGACAGTCACACTACACGAACATTTAAAACATTTTTCGCCAGCGACTCGACGGCAAATTTATGCCTAATACAAACATATGCACCTGACCACCAAGTCTAAAAAGACCCTACCTTCTGCGTTACTCTATTAAAAAAGCTTTTGTTTGCTAGTAGGATATATTTATATGTATATATTTTTTGTTACCTTGTAAAGCGTGTATGAGCAAATATCCACGACGAAATGTTTGGCCAACTGTGCAGACGCACACAGAGCACGCGCACAGGTAGTTTGAAGCTCAGCTCTCAACACAGAAAGAGTTAAAACCTCAGTGGGTGTTCGCGACTCGAAAAACGAGCCGGCACTCCCTCCCTGCGGTTTCAAGGACAAACAGCACTCAACATAACAGCCTTCATATACCTTTATAACTCCAAAAACTTAAAGTAGAAATAGTTTTGAGTTTGTCCCCGAGCACACGCCGCACGCCTCTTTTTTGTGTCTCAACTAGAGGTAGCTTACGCCTCGCCACACTCACAAAGAAGGTTCCATATTGCATATTGAGTCTGTGAAATAAACTTACACAACAGACAAATAAGCAATATTTTATTATTATTATTATTAGACAGGGACTCGCTGACACTCTGCCCACCGACGTACTTCAAAGCAAGTCAATGTCACCGCGTCAAGGGTGTTAAAATATTAAGTGGGTTAATTTGGATGTTTGGTCTCATGACAGCAGGGTGATGATGGGACTGGTTTCAACCTGAGAAGTCAGTAAGCGGTTTAGCAGGGAGGACTTGAAGGCGCACAGACGGTTCAATTTTCACGACAGCACCGTTTTGGTCAGGCGTTTCTCCTGCTTTGAAGGTAACTTGTCCTACAATACTGACTACGGCTACCTGTGCGTGCATGGCTAAATTCTGGTGACACAGGTTGTACTTTAATCTGGCGTTAAGTATAAATACACAATATTAATTGCCTATAATAGCCAAATGTTTTTTTTCAGACACATAAAGCTACTTCAAACTCCTGGACTATTATGCAGTATTACTTATCATATAAAGTTATTGTATCACAAGGCTTTTTTCTACTTACACCTGGATTTCAAAACATATGACATGGTGAACACAATGGTTAATACAGTGTGGCCAAAATCTTAGAAAAGGAGCTGTAGTGATCAATAAACCAAATGTTACACATAGCACAGTTGAGTCAAAACTTAATGATTGTTTTGGCTTACCAATATGTACAATACTCCAAAGTACCAAACATGGCCCATAGGGTCTCACAGCTCTATATACTTTGTTTCAATAGGAATAAGTTTGCTGTATGAATGTTATGTAAACTCTTAATCAGCCATGTGAAGTGAGGATTGTTGTCCTGTTACACCTTTCTAATGCAGCGCTAACACAGGTTAAATTGTTTTCAGGGAAGCCACTCCATTTCCACCAACTCAATGGCTGACAACATCATTCCAAGCTTTAAGGTATTGAAACAAGTTATTTGTGTTTGTTTTGTGAACAGATGGCACTAAACTTCAATAGATGTTAGTAAGGGCCACTGTTGAAATGCCCATATGATTTAAGAGCACCTACCCTCAGTGGCTGCTCCAGCTGCAGCATCTTGATGATTCCTTGGCTTCCTGACACTTAGAAATCCCCCCTGTTGCGCCACATAAAAGATATTCCAGCACTGCTTCGAGTTTTCATGTTGCCAAGAGCTGCACTGAAAGGCCTTGAGAGCCCCAGTCATTCATCAGTGTTCTTATTGCGACAACGAAAAGATGAAAAACTAAAAAAGTCCACTTGCTGTCAACCTGACTGAACATTTTCTAAGGTTTGGTTCTCGACTGCTCTTAAAATAGAATAATGTCCATGTTGTCGCCATTTTTGGGGGATGGGAGGGGGAAGGGGGCACACGACCAGTGTCCAGTCCCGTTCGCCTCTTCCTCCTGGTGCAGCCTGCTGAGCAAAATCCACTTTCCCAGCTCATGCTAAGTAGATGCAGCTTTGTTTGTTTTCTGACCCTGAACGCCCGGGCAGTAGACAGCAGGCTCAGGTAGAGATTAGGTTGGATATATGCAGACACGCACACCCACACAAACGCACACTTACTAGGATGTGTGTTGGCTTTGGTTTGGAGAATGTACATAAACAGTAACAGTAAATGAATGAGGAAAAAATTAAACAACAGGAAAAAAATTAAACAATGAAACAAGATTGTTTAATTCATATATATGGGTATTAGATGTAACACTGAAAATGCGATCAGAGAATATCCAGTAGAAAGAAATGCCTTACTCTGACCACTTTCACATGGTGTAGGCCTACTGTAATCTGGGATTATGGCACAAGCATCTTTCTGCACTAGAAGGGAGGGGATGAAGAGCCAGTCTAATCCCAGCCAACTGGAACTGATAGCTAACTGAATGGCAGACCAGAAAGAGTCTCTTTAAAAGAAGGATCATATAACTCAGAACAGCAGGAAAGGACAGCGCTTGTTCTTGATAAATGTGACACATATTTCTCAACCTGCTGTTACTGTAGCACCATAAATGCAGAATGAGGACATACTGGACTCAGAGACTGGATGACTCAGATTCAAGCCCTTTCAAATCTAATTTGATGATATTTCTATTGTATATCTAAATATATATAAATAAAGTATCACTCTGTTTTTGTGAACAGTTCCTTTCTGTATGTCTTTGTGTCCTTGATGTTACAGTGTCGCTGGTCTGGTGTCAATCTTTGAATTGCCTGTCACACTGTCAATGTTCCAGCAGCTGTTGTAGCTCTGTTTTTGGTCTCTACCAACTTCTCTATCACATATCAGCCTTACTGTACTAAAAAAAAGGTTGTTATTCTTCTGATGACTGTAATCCAAGCTGTATACTCTTTATATATATATATATATCCTTCAATAAAAAACAAAAGCCAAGCTGCTTCTGAAAGTCCATCCACCCAGACGAGCATGAAGGCAGGCGACAAACAGAGCGAGCCTGCTGTTTCAGGAGACTCAAAAGTTGCTTCTCAACAACCCAAACTTAAAGAGCTCTTCAGCTGTGTGAAGACAATCTTAAATAAGCAGACTCCTGAAATGTTTCAGGAAACAAACTGCTCTGCCATTGCAGAATTAAAATTACAGCTCCTGCGCTTAGCCTATTCAGGATACAGGACAAACCTAAGCAGCGCTACGGAGGGGGTGAGAAAAACAAGAGATGGAGAAAGAAGACACTGACTCCACTCTTTCTCCTGTTAAATTATGGATGAATATTTAAACACTGATGACTTGAAAGAGGCACTGCATTTTGTGGCAGGCCTCTACAGCCCCCTCTGTCCTCTATGTTTTGTTTGGGTCAGAGGTAGATAGGTCTGTTGCTGCTGAACTATTCAAATCAGGGTTGCTGCCTGTAAAGCAGTTCATTAAAGGACTGCAGGAGATTTCTGAGGTTTTGGGCTTCATCGCTACATTTAAAATCATTCTCCTTCTTTTCTTAAGCACAAGTAGAAATACCATAGCATGCATTCAAAATGTTGCTAAGTAAGACTACAAAAGTGTAAGAAAAAGGTAAAAAAGTATTCAATTTACAGAAACAAGTGTTATATTATTAACGATGCAAAGTCTTTCCAGAACTCAAAGTCACATGTACACCTTTTCCCCTTAAGATTATGAAGCAGGATAAAAGTTACTGCTATTTTTTATCTCAAGTTTTTTGTTTTGAGTAACACCGGCAAGTTTATATTTCTATCTAATGTAATTTGTTGTGCAATGTTTCTCTCTGACAAGTACATATATTTATACATCAGTAACAGTACACTCATTGAGAAGTGAGGATTGCAAACAAAACATAACATGTCTGTGACTTGCAAACGAAGAGGTGTGATAGAGTTGTTATTCAACAATATGAGAGCAAAAAGCATAAGTAAACTTGAGCAAGTTGAGGAGGAAGATGAAAGTAGATTTCTTGAAGCTAATTAGTCAGTTATCTATGTGAACACAGTGCTCCAAAAATAAAAAGGTGGACACAGGCTCGATTTGTGCATAAAACATGCAGATTCTTCTAAAATGTCACAGTTTCTTCTGCTGTTCTGTACTGTATATTTATAACCAGGCAGCTGATCTGGTTATCCAGCTGTCCTCCACTCCAAAGACCAAACCGGACACGTTTGCCTTTGGGACTGTCTTCACAGACCACATGCTAACCATAGAGTGGAGTGCAACTGAGGGCTGGCAGGTTCCGCTCATCAAGGCCTTTGGGAACCTGTCACTTCACCCGGCCTGTTCGTCACTGCACTATGGCATACAGGTACACTGACCAGGAACTTTAGCCTTACTTTCTTCCTTTACTTGCTTAGCTTAGCCTTCTTTTGTTGTATTCTATCAGGAGACTGACTTGACTGGTCTCACTGCAGTACAAAGAGTTTAGTCAGGACAGGGCAAAATAAAAGCCTGGATGAAGGTTTCAGCATATTCAAAACCCAAAACGATCTAACTACTTGAAAACCAATCAACTTGGCCAATATTTTTAACAGTAAATTATTTAAAACATAATTACACCAAATACACAATGGATGTTGAAATAAACAGAAACATGGGAACATGACATAGACATGTATGGTATGGTATTGATATAGCAGTGTAGTGGGTATTCATCAAATGATAAGAATATCTAAAGACACCAGAAGAACCCAACTAGAATCTTAACCAGGCTGGCACTGAGGAAGTCATGTCCTATTTTTTTCTGGGAATTTAGCAACCTAGTAACACATGGTGGGTGTTTTACAAGCACATTTCCAGTGTATTAGACCCAAGATCCTTTAAATATAAATAAATTAGTATTTCACCACCAGAATTGTGTTCTTGGTAGCATTTAGACCTTCATTATGGGAAATAACCCTGCAATGCATTATTTCATGTAATCACCCGAATAATTTCCTACTTTAGTTGAGTTTGTAAACAGTTTATTTTTGGAGGGATTTCCTGAAAGATCTGTTCCATTTACATAACATTTTACGAAATATTTTACAAAATAAAATATTGAAAAACAGAATGATGGGCCCTTTTTTGTGTCTCGGTGGGGTCATGACCTCAGTATTTCTAAAATCCCTTAACCCTATGGTCAGGAAATCCTACTCAAGGTTGTTAAATATATTTAAAATTCAAAACCAGGTGTATGATAATAACACATTAAGTTAAATAGAGTAATTACAGAAAAAATCTAAATACATGTTACCTTTATTTAGTTCCTTTATGTTGTTTTTCATCTCTTCTCACTAGCTGTTTGAAGGCTTGAAGGTGTACCGTGGGGATGATGATCGACTGCGTCTCTTCAGACCGACGCTCAATATGAACCGCATGTCCAACTCTGCTAGGAGAGCTTGTCTACCTGTAAGATGGATGTGAGGAAGGAGTGGATGGATGGGCTGGTGAAAGGATGGGTGACAGTGATGAACAAATAACTGTTTTTAGCCTTTAAACTGTAACTTCACCTTCAAGTTCTCAGTCTTCCACTTCTGATATTTCAGTGCCACAACCACCCTGTTTGTTTCTTGTCTTTTCTCCCACTCCACTCTCCTAATCTTTCTATTTCTCCACCTCTCTCCCTCCACCAGCCCTTTGATCAGTCAGAGTTGCTGGAGTGTATCAAGCGACTGGTAGAGATTGACCAGGACTGGGTTCCTCACTCAGGCTCAGCCAGTCTGTACATCAGACCGACGTTTATTAGCACCGAGGTAAGGAGGATCATGACGTGCTGCCGTAATTTGTGGAAGCAGAAGGTTTATTTTGTTTTAAATACATTGCTATGGCTTTATGTGTCCATGGTAGCCCTCTCTGGGTGTAAAGAAGCCTGCCCGTGCCTTGCTGTATGTGATCTTGTGTCAAGCTGGGCCTTACTTCAACAATGAGGCTGAAACCCTGTCTTTGTGGGCTGACACAAAGTACACACGGGCCTGGAAAGGAGGAACCGGAGACTGCAAGATGGGAGGGTGGGTAGGCACACACTGTATGAATGTTTTAGTTTTTATTCACTGATAATCAATGAATTCACTCCAACTCCAACAACCACACAATAGGGACAGGAGATTAAATGTATACATTTCTCACTTTCACTGTTGCTCCGTGAACACTACAGTTATCGTAATTGCAATTGTTGATTTGGATTTCTGCAGGAACTACGGATGTTCTTTGTCCGCTCAGTACGAAGCAGCGGATTATGGGTGCCAGCAGGTGCTGTGGCTGTATGGAGAAGACCACCAGATCACTGAGGCAGGAACCATGAACATCTTCCTGCACTGGATAAATGAGGATGGAGGTTAGTCACACTACCAGAAGCCCAACTGGTTAATCACAGGCTGTTTGCTGTGCTGTAGGGAAAGTGAAAGGTGTAGATGTTGAGTTGCAGTGCAGTTTGAGCCCTGGGACAAGAGGTCAAAGGGATAGTTAGTTGAACTTCCATTTGCACCTTAGATGCAAATGTAATGTGCTTTGGATGCAAAACGTTTTACAAATTTGACCTCTACTGGCAGAACAATGTCACTACAACATGATGGCACACAGCATCTCCAGTTATCTAGTGTTTATGTTTTGTTTTGTTCCATTCATTAATTTATCTTATCTTTATTAGAGGAGGAACTTGCAACTCCACCACTGGATGGTATCATACTCCCAGGAGTAACGCGACAGAGTGTCCTGGAACTCACCAAGAAATGGGTGAGAAAGACAAAAGAGTAGAGGTCAACATGCATGGATTAATATTCCAAATTAGGCATCACATTTCCTCTGGTCTTTTCTGCTCTCTTCTGTGCCCAGGGTGAGTTTAAGGTGACAGAGCGCTACCTGACAATGAGCCAGCTTTGCTCTGCTCTGAAGCAGCAGCGGGTCAAAGAGATGTTTGGCTCCGGTACTGCCTGCATGATCTGCCCCATAGGTCACATTGTTTACCAGGAAGAGGTAAGAAAGAGCAGTGGACAAACACATTCTGTATGTATCACTTTACTAACATAAACCAAAGCCAATTATGTGAAATTATATGAAAATACTGTATATAATGGGTTGTGGTGTATTCCTTAGAGTTAAATGATTAAATAAATAGAATGATAAAATGAAAAACAATGATTTTGGGTTTAAAGAATTACTTTTGTCAAAGATTTTTTGTAGACACTGCCTGTATTTTATCCTGTCTGATTTTATCATTGCATATTTAAAGCCTAGTGTAGGGAATCACAATGTGCTCTCTTTTGGTTTCTATCACTTGCTGTGTCCTAACAATAATGAACAGACCATTTAATAGAATTGGAAAATTATTGTTAATCAGCAAACAACAGCAACATCAAGAAATTCAGTGCTACATGATGATTCTGTACTGCATTATTTTACTGTACTGTAATCATTTTGTTACATCTTGGGAGGGTAGATTAAAACTATTTAATCTAGTTCAAGTATGACCCTTGACAGGTAACAGGAAATGTAAGAATTGTTGTTTCTGTACCACAGTGCATATAAACCACATAATAGATGAAGTTTACTAAAGCTTTGTCAGGTGGGGATCAAGACTCCTCTCCACTTTGTTCAGTTAGATAAGCAATCTGCAAATCTGACCAAAATGTCTTTTTAAATTAGAAACACAAAGTAGTACAAATAGCCATAATTTTAGCTTGTGGTAAAATGGTGCAATGTTTTTAATGAGCATTTACCATGTGAATCATCAAATTACACCTTTGTGTGCACATTAGTGAAGCAATAGCCTACAAACAAATACATTTTAATTTTAATGCAAATTCTGAGCATAAGCATTATTGGTCACTTGATAGGCACACGGTCATGTTATCATAACGCTGTTAGCAGTAAAAAAAAAAAAAGTATGTTTTTTTCCACCAGCGCAGTGATATGTAAAGTTTAGCTGGCTGATCTGAACATCCATGCTGTATAGTTTTATTGCCAATAATATTCATCAGCTGATTGTCTCCCAAACGTTTCTGTCCACTTGGCAAAGCCAAAACACAGCACTGGAGAATAGATTTGAAACTAATCCAACTGTTTTACACCACTGACAAGGGAAACATGTTGCTTCTCTCTGTGATTATGGCCAGATTCTAGCTAAAACAGTTTTTTCATTTGCGTTGCTATCTGGGAAAATCCATACTGATGTTTATATCCGTGATTTCTGTCGTCATCTGTCTGCATCTGTCCCTACTTCGTCTGGCTTCATCGTGTTTTCACTTCTTCAACAACGAAGATTCACGGTCCATCAGCTCATAAGCTAAATAAATACGTGTAGTTTTCCAAATTTCACTTCAGTTCTTACTTCTAATAAACCAGAGACTACTCAGAGACTGTATTTATTATTATTATTATTATTATTTCCTATTCTTCTTCTTCATGAGCATTCAACATAGTGACAAGCGTCTACACTGCTGGAATTATACAGGAACAAGAACAACAGCGTAGTGACAAAACACGCTCTTTAGAGCCATTTGTCTGTTTTCAGATGTAGAAACATGGCAATGCAACATGGCGACCTCCATGTAAGGGAAGTCGCGGTGTATGTAGATAGAAATGGCTCATTCTAAGGTAATAAAAACATAACTGTTCATTATGTAAGGTCTTCAGACACCACTGAAAACATAGTTATGGATCTTATATTTCATTTCTGTCAATAAATCTTCAGAAATGTTACACACTGAACCTTTAAGTCCTCCCATTTTGCCATCTCATCTTCCACTGCATGATAAATTACAGCAAAGGAAGTTGAACTTTCTATCTTGAGCCTCCTTTTAATGCAGTTACACTGTTAAAAAATTCAGTCTTTATTTGATTAAATATTTCATACGGTACATTTTAATACAAAGTAGTTATGTGAATAGTTTAAAAACTTAGAGAAGCTTAGTTCTTTGATGAATGAGGCTCACTGTCTCTTGTGACCACATGGACAGTTTAATCTTTAGAAGGCTGACAGAACCCTGTGGCTTCTTGTTTTAATATTGTATTATGTTTACTTTATGTTCTCTTTATTCTCGTAATTTATATTGTACCAAGTGGACACCGAGCTGATTCAATTATTAAAATGTGTGTGTTTTTGTGTGCTTTAGAAATTGCATATCCCCTGTCAGGATAAAAACTCACGGTTGACTTCACGGATAGCAAAGGAACTCATAGATATACAGGTTGGTGGATGCACAGACACACACACATACACACACATACATCCCACAGATGTGTCCCCTAGCTTACTGTAGTAACAGCTGGTTAAGCATCTGTGTTCTTTACACTCCTGTCACCCTCAGGAATCTATTCCCACATAGCAATAGGTTACTTTGAAGAAAGCATTCAGTGATGTGAATAGAGGAGAAAAAGTTGAAAGAGCAGCATCCTTCAAAAGGTGGGAACGCAAGGGGCAGTAGTAAATGACAGTGCCTAGAACTTTGTACTTCACATACATCACATAGTTTGTTATTGCTCACATATTTCCTAACCAACAATACTGAGGGGTCCCCAACTCAAATAAATAGATATGTTGACTCACTAAATTTAAAATATGGTCGATGAAAGGCAAGAACTTACAAAAACAAATATTCCCTACAAATATTAACTTATCACGCATCTCCATAATTGCATTCGGGACTGTTATCTGAGTGATTATTATGTAACTTAATGAAATAAAAGCATTAAGTTGTAATTTTATGAAATAAACCCCCATTGGTCTTTATTCATTGTACACCCACTGCATGCATTACCTTGCCTGTAAGTACATAATAAGTGAACTATCTTATTAGGTAATGAGTAATGATTTGGTAATATTGTACATGGACTACAAGCTCTGCAGTCTACGCAGCACTGCAGGTTTAAACAGATTCATAGTGTTCTTTGCTGAAGGCTTGATTTGCGTTAATGGGCATGCTATGTATCTCTGACTGTCTGTTATTGTACTGTGTAATGAGCCTATTATTAGTAAGGGTATGATCTCAACCTCATATGGTTGAGATCATTATCCGGCTAAGAAGGTACAGGGAAACCAAACAAATCTTCACTTTGCAAAACGACAGCCTCTGTAAAGGTTTGTTTGTCTTCAGAGATCAAGTTTCCACCAAAAATCAGTTCTGCTTGTTTAAAAGGGGACCTTTGAGTCTTTTATGGCATACAAAGGAGTGGAAAACTGGACTTTCTATTTGCTTCACACACATGAAGTAAAAAGTGATTTAACTCAACAACCCAGGGTGTTCTTTCCAGTCAGGGGTCACAACAAATGACAAAATAAAATAAATTCCTATCTGGCCGCACACTGAATGGAAAACTTTTTCCATTTTCCTTTATGTCATCAGCACCAGAGCTAAAACGCCAAAATCCTTCGGGAAAGTGTGTACAAAACTTCAGCAAAATCTGTAACTTTTTAACCTAATTATCTACTAACTTATGAAGCTAGAAAGAGACTCCCATAAATCACCTGTTCAAGCTTTTAGACTCCGTAGTTCTTATTCATCTGTGGAGCTGACAAGACGTGTTCAGTACATGAACAAACAAACCTGTAATATGGAAAAGGTGGACTGAAATGTGGCCACTGGCCAAATTTGTGGCATTTTGCATTGTAACTCCCCTTACTGAAAGACTTGTCACATTTAAGATGTCCATCAGTTGTTAACAGTCCCACCAAAGAGACATTTTACAGCTAAACTGGTTATATTCATATAATATTTTGAGGCCCCAAAGAAGTCAACTTATCCAATATTTCACAAAAAAGCAAATGCTAGAAAAATGATCCTCTAATGACTTCCCTGATATTTATCTTGGGCCCCCCAGTAAGTGGCCCCTAGATATGGAACCACTGGACTAAAATACCTATATATAAAGTAAAACGAGCACCACCTCAACCAGCTTCAGCAGTAAAATGCTACCTATGCCTATACCTAATCAGTTTTACCATTTAATAATATTTTATGATCATCTCAGTCACAGAGGTCATTTTTCTGCAGAGTAAGTATTTTTACTTCTGACACTTTACATACATTTTGTTGATAATACTTATCAATACTTATCATATATATTTAGTTAAGGCAGATTTTAATGAAAGACTTTTACTTGTCATTGAGGATTTTTACATTGTATTAGTACTTCTACTTAACAAATGATCTGAATACTTCTGCCACTTTGTAGTATTTCTAATATGAGCAGATAGTGGCCCTTTCCTGATCTCCTAAATGTCCTCAAAACACTTTGATTAGTTGATTATATGAGCTTATCTCTTCAATGAGTGACTTTTGTCCTCTTTTCTTTTGCCTTGTCTCTCTCTCTCTCTCTCCCTTGCTCACTTTACTTTCTGTGTTTTTGTTGTGTCTTTCTAGTCAGTCTGGGGCAGGTGATTAGCATATCTGCTCTCTCCATCATCCAGGCCTTGTATGCATGCAGGATGTGCGTTATGAATGTGTTGACCACATCTTTATATCTGATAACATCTTCCTTTATCAACGCGCTTCAGAGAGAGAGAGAGAGAGAAAGAGAGAGAGAGAGACAGTTGCTGGCCTAATAGTGGAGTGTGGAGAGTTGGAGATAGGGGCAAGACAAACTCCTGAATTCTCTCATTAAGCCTGCTGTAATTGCACAAACCCAATTATTGCCTCAGCCTTTTGTGATCTTCAAAGCCAAGATGCTGCAAATGAAGCCTCGAACAAGTGGGAGAGGAGGAGGAGGAAGAAGATTTGGTGGGGGGGGGGAGCGGCAGCAAAGCTTAATGAACAATAAAATCGACAAAACGCTGGAAAACGCTGCGCTCCTTCCGCAGAGCTGTTAAATCTGTTGACATTTCATTTGGAAGGAAGCAGTGCAGTGTTATCCCCCCACACACACTCGTCCTCCCGCCCCTCTTGAAGACAACATTGTGCAACAAACAAACGAGTGGTCTGAGGCAGCAGATGAAAGATGGGTTTACTAAGTCGCCCTGCTGTTCCTCTTTCAAGTTAATTAGAAATCACATTCTTTTGTTTCCCCTTCGCAGGCGTTTATTTATTTTCTCACTTCGACCATTAGAACAAATTTGCAACATGAGACACAAATAATTGGATTTGTCTCCGCGGCTGTCACGGATTGGGGAACATTTTGTTTTGATTTTTATTATAGTTCCTTTCCTCTGTAGTGTTGTGTTCGGTTGGTGGCTGAGTTTGCAGATTTGCTTACGGATATTTGATTTCATTTTTTGATTTGTGTTTTGCTCGCAATTAAGAGGCAGCTGGCAAGTGAAGTTTAGTGCTTAGTGACGGGAGATTTTCTTTCTTTCTTTCTTTCTTTTTTTTTTACTGCTAGGGCCCCAGAGGACCGGAGACTCTCTTGTAACCTTTTCTTGACCTTTGTTCTCTTACAGTGTGGACGTACACCCAGCGACTGGACCTACCTGGTATAACAGTGATGAAGAAACCTGGAACTAACACACATGCACAATGACCACTGTTTGTACAAGCTGGGCATAATATTATGCAACAACTGAAGACACACTGTAAATGTGCATTAATAAGAAAACAACATATGTGCAATGTTTGTAGTTTAACTGCAATGTGTTAGCGACCGGCTCTGCGGCGAGTGTCACACCATTTTATCTCCTTTTAAACTTAAATTAATGACAAACACACAACTGTCCAAAATAATTAACAAAAGTAGGCCAATGTCTCATGCAATACTGCACAATAACTTACAGTAATCCAGCCACCATGGCATGTTGCTTCTCATCTCAGCAGCAACATCCAGGATACTACAGCTGTGGCTTTGATAAAACATTTAAAAAAAGAAAACACATGTGAGATGTTACAAACATATGTATAAGTTACAGAGAATTTCAGATCACTTGTGTAAGAGTTTAAATCGGCTACATAATGAAAAATTAATTTAAAAGTTTCGCTATCTCAAAGTTTACAGTGAACTACAGTTTAGAAAGGTGGTACAAAGACAGTTCATACTATTATAGTATAGTCTAGTTTCACTAAACCTGTGTTTCAGAGATCATGCTTGTGTGTCATTTTATTTTAGGGGGCTGTATTGTAAACAGAACCATTTTAGATATTTAAAACCTATAGCCAGTGCATTGCACCCATTACCTTTAGTTAATAACATCAAACAAATGCAGTGAAAATCCATAAATAACACACAGCGTCTTCACTACCTCATGGGACTTGCTATTTAGTCAGTAGTACTGGACACACACAGTAGTATTCATCAGTCCTGGTTGTATTGTGTTTGTGTGAATTGTGGTCTGTCAAAGGAGTAGAGAACAGTGGTGTCTCTTCTGTAAACTTTACACAAGAAATGTTCAGCCGACCACCACACATTTGCACTCATTTAAAAAAGGCCCCAACTTCCATTTGAACACTGTAATGCTTTATTGTGATAATTAGATAATGACTTTTGTCCCAAACTTAAAATATGTTGTCTCGATTGTCAATAAAAATAATCCGTATGAACTCTCCCAGGGGACCGAGAACAATAGTAGGATCAGGGACTTTAGGGGTGGGCCAGGCTCTGCAGAGATGCTTCTCCGATCCTTAATGATGCTGAGGAAAGTATTTTCCTGCCACCTTACACCCCCCCCCCCCCACACACACACCCACACACACCCACACACACACCCACACACACCCACACACACAGCACACACACACACACACACACACACACACACACCCACACTCACACACTCACACACACACACACACACACATGCACACACACACACACACACACACACACACACACACACACACACACACACACACACACACACACACACACACACACACACACACACACACACACACACACACACACACACACACACACAGTCATAGAGAACCTGGAACAGAACCAAAGCCATCAGCATAATGGAGTCAAAACAGAAAGCCATCAAACCGGAGAGCTCTTGGCTGTTCACACACATGTCCAAGCACACACACACAGACACACATACTCAGGATACACTGTACTAGTTTAAAAATTTTAACTCATGAAGTAAGTTGTGTCCACTACTGAATTCATGCCTAATTAAGTGGGATCATGTATATCTGCTTCTCTCTGTGCGTGCAATTGATGCACATGTGTGTCTGTGTGTGTGTGTGTGTGTGTGTGTGTGTGTGTGTGTGTGTGTAAGGTGGTGCCCAGTGGTGTGCTGGATGATTTTTGGCTCTTTGTGAAGACAGCTCATTTGTGTGCAGCGGCACAGCTGGTCTAGAGCCCAAGTGAGTGTGCAGACGCAAGCACACACACACACACACACACACACACACACACACACACACATACTTCAAAATGCCAAACACTCTCTAGCCTGCTTGATCTAGGCTGCTGGTAAAATGACCACAGCGCGTATCTCAGTGTCTTCTACTCCAGTCTAGATTCATTTCTTCCTTTATATTGTGTCTCTTCCTTGCAACTAAATGCAACAGTTTATTCAATAATCATTTGCTATAAATTAGTTTCACAAACTCACTCCATTATTCACCCACAGGGATCGTTAACATTACATCTAATCCAATCCAAACATTTAGACAGGTGAGGACACATTGTGTGATTGTTTAAGGGCATGCTGGATTGTAGCTTCACTGAAACCATTAGTATGGATTTTCCCAGCAAATTGTTGTTAGTTATTTTTTTGATATTGCCTTTGAGTTGACAAGTGTTGATAGGACAGTTACTTCTTCACTCCAAAAACTGATGTGGCTCGGAGGCAATACTACAACTATGTGAAAATGTTAAAGTAACTCTGAGTGATGGAAACATTGGTTACTGTGCTGATTTAACACAGTCAGAGGTTAGACTGATCTATATTTGGTACGTTTGCCAAAATGTTTGGTGCGATAGTACTGATGGATTGAATTCTTTGTTAATGTCCACCCCCATTTACACATATGAAAGGGACAGAATATTAGCTAAGTTTACTTTGGAAGCCACTGACACTGCCAACAAAAAATATTACACTAGTGTATGGGGAGAGCATGGTGCAGTGGCTAAGACACATGCCTTTGGTGTGAGAGACCTGGGTTCAATTCCCTACTGTGACACATCAACCAACGTGTTCCTGAGCAAGACACTTAACCCCCAGTTGCTTCAGAGGAGTACTCTGACATGTATGGCAAATGTAAGTCGCTTTGAATAAAAATTACAAAATAAATGTAAATGCATGCTTCACAAAGATCCAATTTATAGGGCTTTGGTGGTTTACAGGTGTTAATAACAAACTGGTACTTCACTATAAGTAGGACTATGAAGAACTATCAACCTGCAAAAGCATAAAAATGCCTCTTATGTCTGATTATTACATTACAGTAAATTCACATATAATGAGTCAAGAGAAATAAAATAACAAAAACCTGTTTAATATTATTTCTAGGCACCACATTACTGAATTTGCCAGTATGTTGTGGGTTATTGTACCGTATGTTTCAAGGTTGTTGTTTTTGTTCCACCTCTCATATATATAAATCCAAACATATACACTTATCTCAGTTCAATTTATTAAGCTTTATAGGCAAAATTCTTCAGTACATGTTGCCAAAGTATCTCTCTCTCCATTTCTCTCAGCTCAAAGTATGTTTCCCTCCAGCTCCTCCATCTCTTTTATTCTCTCTCTCCCTCCATCTCTCCCTCCCTTGCAGGAAGCAGGGACCCCGGCAGGCTGCACCCATTCAGCCTGGAGACGCCGATGATGTTTTAATTGTCACTTCTTGTTAAGGCGGCCGTGACATTCACGCGGGGACAGAGGGGAGGCGGTCGGTGTAATCAGAGGAAATGGAGAGAAAGAGAGAGAGAGAGAGAGAGAAAGGAAGAAAGAGAGAGATTGCACTCATTCAGCTACTAAGATGGGTATTTGGCTCTGAGCAGTGTGCCTCCTTCTCTCTCTTCCCTCTGTCTCACCCCGCCGGGGCATGATCTGATTTGACAAGCACAACGCTGTCATCTTGAGTTTGTCCAATTTGAAATTCTAATTAATGAACTCTGCGCCACTTTGTGTTTTTGTTGTTGTGTTCTTCCTCCTCTTCTCCTTCTCCTTGCTAGGCCAGTTGTGTCTTCTATTTGTCTTTTCTTTACCCTTCCTCCTTCCCTCACTCCTCCAGTCTTCTTCAGAGGCGGTGTGACTGCAGAGGCCGCCGGTTGCTCTGGGTGAGACTGTGGTCTCACACCATAGCAGATGATATCAGTGGCTTTGGGTCACCCAATTAGAATCAAACTGTGTGTGTGTGTGTGTGTGTGGCACATTTTTACATGTGTGTGTGTCTACTTGTGTCTCTGTTCTGTTTGTCCCAGAATCCTAATGAGGAAGCGGATAGGGGAGCGATGGCTGCTGGTGCTAAAGGGCAGAGGAGTGGTCAGTCTCTCTTACAGTAAACTTCACACATTTACTGTACACTCAGAAGGAAACTCCATCTGATTTTCTGTGGTAACACGTTGCACATTTGCGTTTGGCCATAACTATAACTTCATGACACAAACATCAACGGTCAACTTCAGGTTTTGAGGGAGAATTCAAAGAGTGAAGACTTTTTTTTCTAGAGATGCAAATACAATACATCACAGAGAAGGTGTGCAGATGCAATGCAACCACAATATGCATCTTGGCAGAGGCAGGTCTGTTGCCAGTAGAGTGTGAAATACAGTACATTCCCGTGCAAGGTGTGACATTCAGAAACTCAAGTCTAAGGGTCATTCAGAGTCTCAAGTTTTCCTGTATTTAAAAAAAAAACATTAGGAAAATGCAAACTCCGCACACAAGACCAATTTCATTATCTGATTCTTCTTACTGTGAGATAATCTCCAATGATCCACAGTTATGCCCTTATAAATGTATATTTAGATGTGTGACAAATCAAAAGAAAAGCAATCGTCACAATCCTGTCTCTTAAAAATGATGTCTATATACTATTGATTTGTAACACCAAAAGATAAACATAATGTAGCCTGGATAAAGTGTTTTAATATTAAGGCCCTGTTTTTTAATGAATATATTACCAAGTTGCAAAATGTTCTCTTACTGAATGTATCTGCAAAACATTCACTGACAAGATGCATTTGTTTATCATATATTAACATTTTTTAACATTATGTTGAGGCACTCACACCACCTGGTTAGGATTATGGCGAGACTGTGGGCTTGGTTAAAAATTGAAAAAGGCAACAGTGACAGGATGTTTTTAGTTTTGAAATATTATATAATATGTAAACCAAAACCACGCTCTGTCCCTTAATCAAAATGCTTTGTTGCCTAAATTTAACCCCACACATGAGTCTCATCGTGCAAACGTCCGTCTTTAGTGTCACAGCCCTGCACTTCGTTCACCCACCATCCAGCACAACCACTTCCCATCGGCTTCTGCATGGTACAAGAGCAGAGCACTTTCTTGTCTGGAAAAATGTTGCCAGTGAATCTATTGTAATCCAGGCAGCTATTATGTTTCCTCCAAATGCATGCAGGGGAACAAATGACTTTTATATTAATGTAATTTCTAGGAGACATGGTTGCCAGAAGAGCTTCAGAGTTCCTTGGCATGGATAGTCCAAGTCTCTGGACCTCAATGAACACCATTCTTCCAAAAGATATTCCCTCATTTGCTGTTTTGATGACATAATTTTGACACCTGCATTTGTTTTGTTCCCCCCACACATTTATTCATGTTTTTCTTTAAATGTGCCAAAAACAACCCGTTTTGGTTGAGCCACCTCCCAAACCACTGTACAATCCTGTTCATTTTGAATGGAAGTTATGTGGGGCAGGCGGAGAACTCTTAATGCCATGTCCCTCTTTACCAGTGGGTGGTGCTAGCAGCCTACAAACCATAGACTCCAACACAGCTCTGCTTTGGAAGGGGGAGATGGAAAGAGAGAAAAGGGAGAGGGAGTGTGCGGAGTGAGTTTTTGGAGGCCTGCCAATCATGATGAAAAACCACTGCAGAACTAATCTATTTCCATGCCCGTCCTAATCCACCAACACAACGATGGCATCATTTAATCACAAAATCATCATCACCATCACCACGATCACCATCATCCTCCTCCTTTCCCTCACTCCCCTCCCCCTCCGCTGCATTAATAAAAAATGTATTTTTTTTTGTAAATAAGAGCTTGTGATTAAGAGCAGATTAACGCGTGCCTTCAGACGGACAGACAGACCGTGATGGGTTTTGTTAACACGAGAGTAACACTGGGTGTCAGCTGTGTGTGTCTGACATTACATCAACGTTATCCTCCTGCCGCTCATGTTATTGCTCTTGGCTTACAGTTTTAGGGTACTTTTTAACAGCAGCGTTGCTTAAGAGCTTAGAGTAATGGACGGATGGATAGATGGATGGATGAAGATCAGACATACACACACACACACACACCCTCAAACACAGAGAGAGAGAGATCAGTGTCAGTCACACAGCTTCAGCGCCAAAGCCTGATTTGCTTTGTGGTAAAAGCTGTTTTATTTCTCATCAGTGTTGTAATGGAGATGCTCCGCTGTCACACGGCACTTGAAGTCTCATTTTGTACAGAAGAAGAGAAAAATCTGCCATTTTGCTGTTCTGGTATTTACCAGATTAATATTGCTACTAATGGCATCTGATTTTAATTATACATAATTTTTCTGATGGTCATGTTTTTGGAGATTGAATGCAGTAGAGCAAATGAGTTACAGATGTGACATGCAAATCTAAAGATCTTTTCTTCTCTATGAAATTTACCTCTATTGAACACCAGCAGGACCGTGACACTTTTCCCTTATAAGCCACATTTTTCTTCCCATTGCAAAATCATTCCCCTTCCACATCTTACAAAATCTAACTTTTTAGTTAGCTCAGTTTAGGGACTGTACAAAAAGTAATAGGTGATTTAAAAAAGATGTAGAGTTATGATTTTTGACTTTATGCTGTATGAAGATTAGTCCAAATGTTTATTCGGACCGTGGGGGGATCTTTAGTGATTGAATGTCGGAGGACAATCTTTCGTACAGTAAGATATGTCATAAATGTGCCATATAAAGTTGTATTAACAGCTCTTGGTTCAAAAATAAACAATGGCTAGTATTTTCAGTAAACAGGATGCGTGTTTTTGTTATGTTTGCCATAATTATGGGCAGTTGTTAATTTCACTTCTACTATGTACAATTTAGTGGATATATGTGAAAATTATTATTTTTCTCTCAGTAAAGGCTATATAGGATCAATATAAATGAAGTTGGAGAGGGCCTTTTTAAAGGGAAACATAATGTTTATCCCCCTTACCCACCCCAGTAATTTTCATACAGTCCCTTATTGCACAAGATCGGCGCTTCTTCTCATTTTGTGCCATAAAGCAATGAAGCAGATTTTTTGTAAAATTAGACAAGATGAGTCACAGCATAAAATGCAGTGTAGGGGCTGCCAATCTTCTTGCCGATGGTGTAGTTTGTTCATGATCAGTGGAACAATGTCTCAAAATTGAAACGGTAATGATTTATTTTTAAATCGACAAAGCACGGTTTATATTAAAATCTCTGCTTTCGCTTTCAGTGCCTGTGGGTGAAGCATGTACTTTATTCGCAGGTGGGCACATTTTGTCTTGGAATGCAGGACACCTACTTATTATTCAGTGGTGTGCTGAATATTTGTGTGTGTGTGTGTGTGTATCAAAAGGAGACGTCGGTCCTGACGGTGAGTAATGTTCTCCGGGCCTGGCGGCTGGCACTGCTCTGTCTCCCTGCAGGTGGGAGTGAGTCACACACACATGACCGCACACACTCTTGCACACACACACACACACATGCAGTGCCATTCATTTCATGCTGACCACCTCAGTGCCAGCCCGGCGACCATGGCAGCCAACTGGCCTATGAACAACTGTCTGTCTGTCTGTAGAGCCACAGCACATACCACCACAGCAACAAGACTGAGGTTCTCTCTCTGAATTGGTTTGTTCTCTCTCTCTCTCTCTCTCTCTCTCTCTCTCTCTCTCTCTCTCTCTCACACACACACACACAGAGTCATTCTCTCTCATTACTCACACAAGTCTGACACATCCCTGTCAAATGCCAACTCACATTAAGGTGGAGAGAAGGTACCCTTCTCTCTCCTTTGTTTATTCAGTCGTCCTGTCTGTGTCTATGTTTCTCTCTAAATTCAAGTTCAAGCTGATTTACTGTTAATTATAAATGTAAACAGCATTAAACCAAGGCATTATTGCAATTGCCAAGATATACACAACAGTCAAAACGCATGTCTATATCAAATACATATCCAATTACGTCACAAACAGTGCAGTTACATGTATACTTGTAGGATAAGTGATTTACTGTTATTATTTTTGTCATTATACAGGAGTGTTGCACTATTTATGTTTTATCGGAGAATGTATTTATAGGAATTTTGAGGCTTAGCTGCAAGGTCCAGAATTGCAGAAGAAGCCATTGTCTCCATTTCTCCTGTCCTTCTCTCGATGTCTGTCACTAGATTATTTTTCTTGTATTGCTACAATTTATTTTATATTTCGTAAAATGTTGCTGACTGTGGAGAGTCCCTTTTTTTTGTCTTCCAATGTGACCCATTGTGTTTGATGCCTGGATGCCTGGGTGCAAACCAAATCTCCTTCAGCAAAATAAAAAAGATGACTAAAGCTGAAGCCATGCAGGTACTGTAACACTGTGTATTGTCCCATACTAAGTTCCTCTTTAACTGTACAGGCATCGCAATGACCACATCATAACATTTAACTGATGGGTCTATCCATCAACTGTAACTGGATTTACAATGAACTGTGCAAATGTGTGTGTGCCGGAGAGACTGCTGCGTGTGTGTGTGTGTGTGTGAGAGACGCCCTTTTCCATCATTTGCTAATCAGATATCATAATTTGCTCCAGCAGAATATTGAAATGTGTCTGCCAGTATTTGTATCACTCCATCATGGTTAAGTAAATGACGATGTGACAGGCATGGATAACCCACCAGACGTGACGTGACAGAGTATGTGTGTGTGGCTCTGCGTGTATGTGTTTAAGTGTGTTTTAATGATGTTCTGTGGAACCGGCGATGTATGGTTGCCTCTGAGCGCGGATAAAACAGTTAAACACAGTAATTGCCATTTACTCTCAGCTGTGCTCGTATTTCCCATGGGAGAGCTCAGCGCTCAGTGGGTACCGCACACACACACACGCATACAACGTATACACATCTTTATTTTAGAGGATTTTTTTTTCAGTAGCACCTCTTCTGTCTTGGTTGTGTAAGGTTTAGTCCTGAACACCACCACACCACTGTTTGTGTGTCCATGGGTGAGGTCTTACAACTCTCCTCAATTTCACACTCAGCCCTTGGGCAGCTGTTTCTGGGTTACTTTACTCCTAGCTGTCTTTCTGTCAAAATAAGTTGTTGATGTTGATGTTTATTGTCATTTGTGTTTCCAGAAATCTGTTTTTTTTTTTTTGTTGAGCCTTGCTGGCTTTGGTTGCACAGAAAACACCCTTCTAACTTAGAAAATCCCTGTGTGTGTGTGTGTGTGTGTGTGTGTGTGTGTGTGTATGTGTATGAGTGTGAGAGAGAGAGAGAGAGAGGGGGACAGAGGGTGAAGGAAAGAGAGAAAGGCGTGTTTCCTGATGTATAAATTAAGAGCACATAACTTCTCCTTCAGGTCACTGAAACAACAGAGCAGTCACCCGCCTGCCAAGTATGCATGTGGGGTGCAGAGAGGGACATAAACGACCCATTGTGAGTGTGTGTGTGTGTGTGTGTGTGTGTGCGTGTTTGTCTTTGCTCAGGTCTCAACTGTGTATGCAAAGGTGTGTTCATTGATGTGTCCATAGAAATGTGTGTGCAGAGTATGTTTTTCTGCAAGGCGTGTGTGTGTGTGTGTGTGGCTTGACTGAGTTTCTCAGTGTCTGTGATTAGGTGATCGCTGCTTTATATTCCCCACAGAGGAATAAAGAGCGTATTTCCCCTGAAAAAACAACAGCACACAAAGGGTCCTTTGACAAGGCGGTGTATATGTGTTAGTGTGTGTGTGTGTGTCTGTGTGTATGTGTTTGGGCAGAGGGGGGTTGGGGGTACTGGTCTTGGACCCTCTGAACTCCCCTCAGCTGTGACCTACTGTTAGCGAGGCTTGACAATACCTTCTATGTTTATGTAAAGACAACATTACTCAGGCCGCCTTGGCCAGAGTCAAACGCTCTATTTTCACACTGGCATGCATTTTAATGACATGTTGATGATACTGTTTGTTGTCTGTGTTGTTTTGATATGATCTGAACTGTTTTTGGTGCATTCCCAGAGTTAATTTGTGATGACGTTTTTCATTTGAACTTTCTGTTGTACCTTCATTTGCCAGAATGCTCCCCTAACAAACCCAAAGATGTTAAAATTTTATTTTTTTCTCCCTGCAGATGTTTGACTGATTGTTTTCATTGAAAGAACACAAACCCATAGAATAAACCCATTGTACTCTACCTGCCCAGCATCAAACAACACACTGTGGAGCATGTTGCTGCTAAACAGACAGATATTTCCCTCAGAAGTTGGTGGAAACCTGCTCAAATCGAAAAGGAGAGTGAATATTGCACTGCACACTTACCGGGAAATATGACTCCAAATCATTGGTAATGTTTCTCCATGTGTGCTGGGTGTATAAAAAGGCAACAGTTTATATATACCTGTACCAACTTTGTAAGGTGATACTATGTCAGTGTTGTGTTTACAGCTTGTTGATGGAGCTCTTCCTCACAAGCGTTTTGTGTTGTCTTAAATCTGTCGTCCCATTTGTTGTGGATGGTATTTTCTTCTTTGCAGGGACAATACTTTAGCAAGTAATGAGTAAAGTTTTACATATATACATATATTGACTAATGCAGGCTCAAATAGTGTATGGAGGACATCTTATTCTCATGTAGCAAACAGAAATGTTCTTTCTCTCTTCTCCGTCTCTTCTTTCATCATTTCTCTAACTGTGTTTCTCTCTCACCTTGCTGTCAGAGTATAATGCCATGTTGTACCAATGTCACCAAGTGTTAATACCTTAGCTGTCATCGCAAAATCCCACATCTCCTGCTCCGGCTCCTCTCCACCCTTACATTTATCTATATCTTCCTTCAGCTGCTCGCATCAAAGGTTACTGCACCTCCATCCCTCCATCCCCTTTGATAAAGACAATGATTAGTAAAAAGCAGCCAGACAGACTGAGAAAGAGACAGAAATATATATAGATAGATGCTTTCCATTTTCCCCGGAGATCAACGCTGAACCACACACAGACAGGCACACAGGGGGATTATTTGGGAAAATTCCAGGGCATTTGTTCCAGAGTGGCACCGCGGGCCTCTGAACACCGGCGATTCAGCTAATGTCACTGTGTGAAAGCATCAATCTATCAACAAAACCCTACTTTGTAGGTCAAAAGGCTTTCAGCGTCGCAGCAAAAGACACCGGGGGAAAAAACAGAACGGCTCCATATTTCTCCAGTGAGTGAGAGAAAGAGGCCTCAAGTGAGACTGAAAAGAGAAAATTGTTACCATTACTGTGGGAAGGCAAAGAAAGTGCAAAATAGAAAAATAAATTCTCCATGAGAAGGAATAATTAAGATGGTTATTTTTCTGCCGGATACCGCTGTTCCCTTGCATTATCAAAATTGATTGTGCCTATAATTTTGCAGTTGGAGACACTGAGAAATAAAGAGGCACGGAAGACCTTATTGTCGGGCCGACACATGTCAAACACTGTGATATTGTGGCAGTTAAGTGGCAATTTTGTTGGGTGCTAGCAGATTTTTTTTTTTTACTGCAGAGTGATGCCATTCTGTGCTTTTAACTGGCGTAGGGGTCTCATGGCCCTGATCACAATCCCATAAATCCTTTTTCATGTTCGCAAGTTGCACTTGCCTGTTTCAATGTAAAGTATTTAACCAGAAGACACGTTAGCATACATGCATATGAACCGCTTTCACATTGAAAATGCATTTTAAATGCACTGAGTCATAACATATCATGAATACCTATCATCATACACCTCCTTTTTGCATTGTGCTACAGTTTATTATTCATTTAAATTAAACAATTTAGCAGAGAAGGGACTCAAAAGGAGACATGTCAAGAGACCAAACAAAAGGGGTGACATCAACTAAAGAAACACAGATGTAATCATCAGAGTGACACGCACATGAACCCATGTACAAACACACACCTCTCTGCCCTCCAGAGGTACACTATCTGCAGCAGGAAGTCCCATGCAGACACTTCCTGTTGGTCCCAGGAACAATGGCTATTGTCGCAGTACGCACCACTGATATGCCGTGACCTCACCTCCACGTCTCAGCTGACAATAAATCCTCCACTTTTAAACAGAAAAGGCAATGATAGATTAACAAGGTAACGGCGCCAAAAATATAAATTAAAAAAAAAACAGCCACAAGGTTAAAAATGATAAAATACGTATGGTTGAGGCAAAAACGAGCAGGATGTATTGTATGGTTGGTTGTTCTATTTTGTGATGTTTGATGTTTTTTCTAAAGTTTTGCAATTGTTGTTTCCAGATTAGCAGCAAACTCCCGGCCCCAAACTCAGCTCTAACTCTCAAACACTGAGCAGAAATGTTTAAAATAACTCACATATCTAACAGGAGCTTTAAAAGTCTCTTCTCCAGCTGCTCTACATTCCTGCCTTCAACAGTGAAAAATCCTTACAGTCTTTACACTGTGTCACACTGATAACAGACACCACGCTATACTGTACAATTCACCAGTTTCTTTATAATGGCTTTTAGCTGACAGACTATGATGCTAAAACATGGTTGATGGGTTAATAGTCGTGGTAGGGCATAGAATATGCTTTAGCAGAGCAGGGAGAGTTTGCATTTCTTTTCATTTGCAGTTCTTCTTCATATTGGCTTTCATAAGGTTACGTCATTTTAATGAGTTTGCATGAACTGACTGGCAAGTGCTGGATGGTCTGAACTGAGGATGACCCAAAAAGTCCTAAATGTTTTGAGTAGCAATCACTCACCCCTGAAAGCTGGCTGGGAAATGTTTGTAGTCTGCGCCTGCACAAGGCACGAAGACTGTGCTCATGTTGGATCAGAGCAGCCCAGTATCCCTAGGATTTATATTAATATTGGACCATCTACAGTGCCAAATGCACCTTCAATGTTCAGTGCCAGTGCTAGAAGTACTGTGTCCCTTATGTGGTAAACCAGGAGGTAAGGGCAGGGTGGTGGATTGGAGTGTAGCAAGTCTGACTTTCATGCAGAAGACCAGAGTTTGGGTCCTATCAGCAATTAATATTGGCTTTTGAAATATTGGCTTTTATGTATATTCACATAATATTCATTGTCCTTTTAGCTCTGTTTTTGGTCTCCACCAGCTCCTGAGGGAAAACTTGTCTCTTTAGCTGCTAGACACTCATGTTCACAGGGGAGTTGCACACGTTGTCCGTCTGCTGTTTGATGCTGGCTCGATTGCATATGCACTGCATTTATCAGTGCTTTTTTGCAGCTGACTGTTGCGGCCAAAAACAACGCTCTGAGAACGGTGAGAGTGAACCAAAACAGTAAAGCTGTGGGCTGGAAAACTCAAACAATGAGGTAGATAATGGTAAAACGCTCCATAGAGCTGAGGGGAACTACAGAGTCAGGTGATGATTTTCTTGTGGGTCCATCACTACAGGCGACCTCTTTCAAATACATGTATTGACATGACTGAAATAAATGTAATTATAAAATATTGATGAAAGCTGCTTTAACCCTTGTTTATTTGCCATAACCACAACCTTTTACTAATCTTAATCAGACCAGAACCATAATATAGTAGTCATGTACAGAAACTAATTTTAAAATATTGCAATTAAAAAATAATGTAGTGATTTAAGGACTCATTTAATATTCAGTATGTCTTGCAATGGACTTGGCTTCTATTTTATCAGTACATTAGATTACAAATGTGTGTTATGTGCTTTTCTGATGCTTTATTCTTCTCTAATATCATTTGAGGTTGTTTGTTGTGACAGCAGCAGGTGTAAAGCATAGCCTTTAACAAATGTCTTTACCATCTTAATAAGTTCATCAATAGACATCTTGTGATGATATTAGCCTTGAAGCATAAGAAAAACTGCAGTATTCCTGCAGCCACTTGAAGAACTCCAGTGTATTATTATGCACTGGAGCCTCTTTGCATATCATGCAAAAGTGAAGTAGAGCTGTCCAGTATAACTTCTGGCCCACAGATAAAATGCCTTGCTCCATAAGCATTTCAGCAGAAAAAAAATTGTAGTGTGAACATATTTAAAATGGCTAATTGTGGGCCTGACAATGGTTCAAATTTGGGAGTCCTTTACATGTGTCTCCACGAGAAACTGACCCAGAGTAGATGAAACCAGCTGCCGTTTCCCTGCTGGACCTGTAACAAACTACAGTTTTTAGGAATATGATCATGATGAAGTGAGTTGATGTGGAGCTTGCATACATGCAGCAACACAGAAGGAATGAACCAGACATAATACATTCGCTTCCCCAGACAATCCAGGGATTCAAACGTCTGTGCTGCAGCACTATGTAGAGACTCTAGATAACATACTGAAAGAGAGACAGAGAGACAGAATGAGCATTGTGTTCATTAATCAGCTGATGACACAGCTCCAGTGGCCTTAGCAGAGCGGGAAATAATGGAACACAACCAAGCTCCCTTACCTTATGTTTAGCATGATCCTCGAGGGTGTTAGAAAAAGGGTTCCAACATTCGACCGTGCTTTATTTCTCTGTGACACAGTGCACATGTGTGGACGTGTGTGTGTGTGTGTGTGTGTGTGTGTGTGTTTCACCATCCCTTCATCCCCATCTGTACCGAGCAGCTGCCGTCAGGATGCTTCTGGGGATTCAACGCCCCTCTCACACACAATCTGCCTTCCCTCCACCACTCATCCACATCTTCTTCACCTTTCCACCTTTCTTTTTTCATTCTCACTCTCTCTCTCTTTCTCCCTCTTTCATTATTTCATCTTATCGCCAGTGCTGACTCTCTCATTTGTCTCCATCTTCATGTATTTTAAAGTCACAATCCACAATTGTTGTGCAGCACCATGTTTTCCCAGATGTCAGAATCCATGCGGCCTGCATACCATGTAGTTTGTACAAGGTATGCATTTGAATGTAGCCCAGATCAGTACAACTGGACTCTACTACATGGATCGCATTTACAATGGACCATGTGCACTGGGACACTGACTGAAATGGCCTTGCATACTACTCAGTGATCGTGGCATTAAAACTGCACCAATCAACCTTTTTCATATAAACAATGGGTCAAATGAGTATGTGTAATGTGAAAGATGGTTTTGTTGTGACAACCCCACAGAGAATTATCAGCTGGCTCTGCGATTCCCCTAATCCCAACACAGAGATTTTTTTTAGCATCTTTCAGCTTATTGTTTTGGTTTTGCAGCCTGTAACTTTACAAATTTAGTCCAGTCTCACTGCTCTCAACTCTGTTTATAGATGCAGCAGGCAGATGTTTTCAGCAAAAAAGCTCTGATACACTAGATGTCTCACACCAAATAGACAGATAAAGTTAATGACTAGCTGATGGAGCATTTAGCAGCTAAAGAGCCATGTATTTCCCTCAGGAGCTGGTGGAGAGCAAAATGGTGATAAAAGGAGACTGCATATTGGACTTTCATTGGGTAAAATTCATGCTCATCTCTCTGCATGTCTGCTGCATGTTAATTATGTCACTTGGTGCGTTCGAGATGACGGCGGCTGACTTTCGACGACTTGATAGTCTGATGTGAGCTGCAGGTGACTGCAGGGGCGGGGAATAAAAACGGCGCCGCCAAGTCGGACACAGTCTACCAGCGTGAGCTTACTGTGAGCTGAGATCAATGACTGATCTCGCGGCAATTGCAAAGGAAAATGCCGCGAGACCAGGCAAAAGTGTGGTTCCAACATGGTGCAGCCGCGGAAAAGCAACTGCGGCTGCCGGACTCGGTGCCTGCATCCGCCTTGCTCCCACGAGGTTTTAATGTCATATGACATGGTGACGTTTTGCAGCGCCAACGAAAGTCGTACACAATTTCTAACCAGCATGCCTTATTTTAAGTCCAGCATGCATCACGTTAAGGCAGCGCTGCGCAGCGCCGCATGAAGTCAAATGCACCTACTGTCATGTTCACAGCCTGTTCCGCTGCTCCCAAGTGGCCAAAAATCAATTAATGCTGCTTTAAAGTTTTAACATTTAGGCTTTAATTTTGCTTTGCACAATCTTTATTGTCCAGAGGATTTCATCCCCTTTATGTCTGAATAGGCTTGGAGTGCTTCAGCACACTATCACAACCCTTTGATTTTGAGAGCTTTAAGAGAATATTTAAAATGAAACCTTAATTCCACAACTGCAATTACTGAATTAATTCTTATGTTCAAGTTTTTCAGATATACTGTATAACATATTTGCTATTTCGCTAAATAGCTACCTGAATGTATTACTTTTTAAAAGAGTGTTGTTAAGAGACTGAGCGCAACAAAGCTATTTAACCAACTTGAAAACGGCTATGAGAAACCAACTCTATGTCTGAACCAGAATTGTAGATATTTAAGTAGTACATTTTTATGGACTCAGTAACAGGATCAGGCCAAACTGCTCTCACTGTGTTCACTCTCTTACAAATCCCTCTCTGTCTCTGGATCCAACATCATATACATAAATGCTTGTTGTTTTTAACTGTGTATCCTTGTGTACGAAAGATTAAATAAAATGGGAAGAAACACTTAATGTGAAGATTTAAAGGTTTAGTGTGTGGACAGGACTGTTTTCATGTGTGAAAATATAATATGCATGTTTGGGAGAAAAACTCTACGTGACAGAAAAAAAAGTAAATTGTGTGCATATGTGTGTAGTGTGTGTTAGCATGGCTTGAGGGGTGAGTGAGTTTTATCCTACTGTCAGAGAGAATGTGTCAGATTTCGACTCCTTTGTTCCTTGTCGCCGAGTCTTGTCGTTACGTCTATCCGTGCTTGTGTGTGTTTGCCTGCCATCCCTGTCAGCTTTAGTTATTAGTCACTGGCTCTGTCGAGAGGCGCCTTTTTTTTCCCAAATAGTTTTGAAGTCATAAATCCATAAGCAGACAGATGTAAGCTGGCGACCAAATACAGATATATATTAGGCATTCCCCTGGATCCAGCGAGCTGCTTGATAGGACATAAATGCAATCATATCCTTTCTCCCAAATCCCTCAGAGCTTTCACATTCTCCCCTCACCACTGCTCATAGACTATTAAGATACAGATGCTCTTGCTGTATACACTACACACAAAGTCAGCTGAGATAATTCTCATGTATACCATATGTCTTCCCTTAAATGTTGATACATTTCCTCTTCTCTGAAGTACTGATAAGACATTTGAGTGGAATACAGCAAGCATTGTGGTCCAAAGCGTTGTGTGGGCTGCAGTGCTGGACCGCCTGCAAAGAAAAAACAGAATGAAAGAGATAAACTGAGTGAGCTCATTTTGAAATAGGTTATTTAGAGTAGCATGTTACAATCAAAATGGAAACTGAGGTTTTTTTGTTTCCCCACCCCTCAGTTTTATCTGTCAGTGTGGGAGAACGGGAACTAGATAGGTTACATCCTGTCTGTTACTCGAAATGTAAACCCTTTGAAATCATTATACTCCTATTACTGTAATTGAGTTTGAGAATAATACCAAATGCTTCAATAATACCAGATTATGAATTCATTATGATATGCTATAATAATGCTGGCCAGATGCTGCCATTTTGTCTGGCCGGAAAATGAATCTAATCCAAACTGGACATCTGACAATGGAGGTTTTCATAACCCCCGAATGACTTTGAACAGGTTTTTAGGTTGTATTCATCTGCAAAAATACTAATTAAATGTGCAGGGGGAGGGCGGGGGGTCACAGGAAATCAAAGCTGGCTGCATCATGATGATTGCAGGTAGAAGAAAAAGTCTGTGGTTATTTCTATGCTCTCACATCTGAAATGTTTACTGTCATTCCATGTAGGCTACCAGTTTCATTAACCATTTATCCTGCATAAAATTAATATTATTATTTATGTCCAACTTTTGCACACTAAACTGAATCAAAACAATAGCAAGAGCAGCTTATTTAACATCAAAACAGGAAACAGAAGTGTATTTACTTCTGGCAAAGAGAGCTTTATTTAAGACTATACAAAATGCAGGTTTATACTTACATAGTTATATTGTATACTTTTAGGATGAAGGACAAATGCAAGGCAAAGAGCTTTATAATAGGAGTTTATTTCCAGTGTATCACTGCAGTCTAGTGTCTGTTTGCAGGCACACAGAGGTGGTTTTGGAACAGGAAGCACCGCCTTGACCCTTGCTTCCTCCATTGCGCCTTGTTTATGTTCCAATGACTTCCTGCATTTCTCTGTCATTTCTCAGGCTTGGAATAGCCTGGCGGATGGATATATCACAGTATATTTGTCTAGCAGAGCATATACGTGTAGAAATAGTGCTGTAAGCTGAAGGGAAAGCTGCTTGATAACTGTGGTCTGTGGTGTAATTGTAATGTTAGTTCCCAGTCACTAGAGGGTGGTTGAGCCTGAGCTATGTGAACAAGATTTGACTGTGGCCATACAGTACATGACAGGAGGTAAGATTACTGACATGTTTCACAACATTATCTCTGCTCTGTGTGAAATATACTTGGCATTCAAGCTGAATGTTTTCTGAAATGTAGTTTTTTTATACATGCCTGCATTTATTATTGAAAATTTTATTTAAATTAGAACCTCTAACAGCACATGTTTTCAATTTTCTCTGTAATACTTGTAAAAAATTGTAGACAGTATTATCTAAACAACCTACAGTATGAATTTGATTTGTATGTGTGTGTACATGATGGTTTAGGCAGCAGCTCATTCTGCCTTCCTGTGACAGCAACAGGTGGAAAGCATAGCCTTTAACAAATGTCTTTACCATCTTAACAAGTTCATCAATAGACATCTTGTGATGATATTATCCTTGAAGCATAAGAAAAACTGCAGTATTCCGGCAGCCACTTGAAATGAAATAAATCCACTTGAGCCCTGAGAAGTTCAAGTTGCATCTTCTTTTGAGATTAGTGTAATGATGTGGTGGCGGATTGATCTGACTTATCTTCCTTTGTCTTAAGATACTGACACCTCTGAAATTTGCAACTTTAGTGAAGACAAAAACATTTTAATCTTGAAGGAGAAATTAATAGATTAATATGAGATTGATGTTGCTGCAGCTATTAGCAAACAGATTTTTGCTTATAAAGGTTAGTGTCATTAGTGCAGTCTTAAAAAAAAACTTTTTGGAGGTGGGGGGGAGACCCGGCCTTGTCGCCCCAGCAGGGTGTCATTTGTCCAGGCTTCAGCTTCAGGCCCCAGGGGTCTGGCATAGACTGCCAAGTCCTGGAAAGGTAGCTGTGCTACAAGCTATTCTCAAGAGTAAAACATGATGCTTAGCGTGTGTTTGTGTTTGTGTTTGTGTGTCTTTTGTTCTTGTTAAAAAAATCAAAGACAGTCTGCAAAGCTATTTTTAGGTCATATTTATTTCCCATGAATTGGCTCATAACATTGAAGTCCACAACATTTTTGTTCTATAATGAGAACATTATTAGCTAGTCATTATATGTAATGGATTCTTTCTGTAAGGGATGAATTACATCAAACATATTATGTTGATTGAAATGTTGAATGGGTTGCCAAAGTCATATGACATCATAAAAAAAATCCACTAACTAAAGGAATCCTGTGGAAATGGCTGGAAGGTCAGAGACAGATTTGTGCTCTGAGAAAATAGAGGAAATTGACAATAAGATCTTTCTCAGATTGAGCATTAAAATTATGCTCGTATCATGGCCACGGCTTCCTGATTCCAGTCCCTCCCACACACAAACACACAGCAACATCCATGAAACGATGCGGAGAAAGAGAGAGCCAGAGAGAGGGCTGCACATGATCTTGATTTGGAGCAGTTTTAAACAAATTAGGGCATTTCGGATGCCCAGTTTTGAAAAGACCAACACTGATTTTGGAAACATTCCCACACAAATCTAACATGGAAACTTGAACAACTAAATTGCTCTATGAATAAACAGATTGATTTAGGTTTTTGTTATACAATTACACAAAGAGACAGTGTCGTCGTCAAGATTTTATAAATACTCAGGTCATGAGATCGTGTCCCCACAAAGACACCAGACTCCAGCTTAACTGTGAAAAACAAAGTCACTGAATTTTCAATTAAATTGTTCATATTTGATTCATTTAGCTGTTCTCTAATTCAACTATCTACTTATGAGAACTGTCTAAAACGTTGTCTCTATTCTCCAAATGGTTAGTACCAGTAAAATAATGCTGTTGTATTTCCAAACTTGCCGCTGTAAATGTTGTTTCAGAGCTTTCTACATGAATAAAATTATGGTGGAGCAGTACTTAATACTCTACTTATTATTTTTTTGCCTTGTCAAATTTATATATATATATATATATATATATATATATACACACACACTGGGACTGAGTCTAACTTTATAATGTACTCACTCCAGGTGGCTAAAACCCAGAGGAAATACAGAGGACAAGACCTCAGCGCTGCCATTGGTAACTATAAACCTGCAAAGAGACTAATAACTCAGATGTTCTTCTGAAAACCTGTTTATCTAAATATAAAATTTTAACTGCATTCTACACTTGTTCATATGTTGTTCATATAATGTTCATATTTTGCCAAAAAAAAAAAAAACTTTAAAAAGACCAATTGAATTGAAAAGTGTCAAAATCATTAAAAGTACACCAAAGTGCATGTCCTTCTTTGCAAACCATCAGGGAGTCAAACAGTAGAGTGCAGAAAAAACTAACTAAATAACTTCACCAAAGATTATTGTAATCTGATGGCCACTAAAGAATCAAAAAAGACATTTCATCACATAACAGGACATGAAGACGTATCTTAAGATGAGAATGCGATGAAATAAAACGTAATGATGGATAAAAATCTCTATATTCAACATTTCCCAAAAGATCTTTTAAATTTACAAAGTGATTCATACTGTGACTGAAAAGTCCTAAAAATCCACAAAATAAAATCTGTGAATGCACCTTAACAACCAGACCTCGACTCAAGGAGGGAAATAAACCAGTTTGTACCAGTGGGGCATTTTTTTATTTTATTTTACCAGCCTTCTCTTCCCCATGATACAGATTATAGTGGCTGATTTGAATTGAACTGAACTTTGGACTTTTTTGAGCTGATAGAAAAGGTCATACAGGTAGACTCCCAGAAGTTAGGTCACATACACATACATACTCACACACATGTAGAAAGAGAGTGAGAGAGTGAGATACACAAAGGGAGAGAGAGGGTCTGTTCCTGAGCTACCTAGCTGCTAAACGCTGAAGAGAGCAGAGTGAATTTGGAGTGACATCCCAGTTATTGCTCATGACATTTGTGCATCGTCCAGGCGCATATGCGCAGTAAAAGCCGCACCTAGGGAGGTTGTGTATCTGAGTGTGTGGGTGTGAGTGTGTATGTGTGCTGATGAGCTAAGCGCAGCTGAGGACAGTGAATGAATAATAAAGTGTGTCAAACCTGACCTATGTGCTCACTCTATTTAGATGTTCCCTTATTTGACCACCAACACACACATACACACAAATATAAATACAAAGCCTCTTGTGTGAGCTTACTTCAGAATAAGGAGATGCCAATGAGTGCCATTGTTTTCTCCAGCTTTAACATACAGTAACTATTGAACTGTGAAAGTGCATTGGACAGGGATCAACCATATAATATAGTTTTGACAGCGTTTGAAGCGCATATGCACTGCCCCCACGCTTTAGCTGATTGCCCCTGAGCCCTTTTTCTCCTCTGCACAGGCATACTGTGGCATTTACAAGGTACAGTGGGCAGCAAAACGCTCATTAGAAACAAGTAAGCACACATGGATAGAGAGAGAGAGAGGTACAGTGAGTGAGGCATAGGGTGAATAATTTCATATAGTTGAATGAAGCAGTGATGTAGTAGTAAATAAAAAAGCTTGGTAAACAATGTACTATATTGATGCTATTGACTGTCTATCCCTTACTATAAGATACTGGCAGATAAATGTATAAAACCAGCATAAAGTGCTCAGTGCTGTGTGGGCCACCACTACGTCTGCACCAGCAGTGCTCAGTGCTCCCTCTCCAAGTCTCTGGAACGCAGAAATAAATAAATAGGGAGCACACTTACAATTTGTCTTTGTGGATTTTTCTTTTTATTAAATCAATAGCAATAGTCTACCGACACAAATGTTTGTCTCGGGTGTGTGAACCCACACTGAGGAGGACAAACTAAAAACATGCCTGTTTTGAGTAGACTTTTGCTATTGATTTAACAGAAATGCAAGAAAAAATGTGTTAGTGGATCTCTGCTGCTGGCTGGTGGTACCCTAAGACTTCAAGAGATTCAATATACAGGACAATGAGTATAGAGCTTGTTTCTTGTTTTGTTATGTGGGGGTGTGAGCAGTGTTCTTCCAAAAGTTTTCCCCTCATTTATTTGTCTGGATGCTGGTGGTGGAGAGCGCTGTCTAACACATCTTTCCAAAATCACCCATAGGGGATCTGGTGAACATGACAGTCATGTTCACATTATTTTAAGACTCAAAACAGTGCTTGAACTGCAGAAGTTCTTGTTGATAGTTAGATTTCTGTCCTGTAACTTATTACTCAGTATACAGCCAGGTTTTAGTCAATATAGACACTCATGGTGTAATATATTCTATATTGTAAACGTCAGGCAAGATGGGTCTGTTCCCTGCTCAAACAGAGCACAATACAAGGCTGTTGAGTTACAATATGTGGTCTAATTGAATAAGAAAGCTGCAGGATTCTGCCATTGCCCCCAAAATTCTTTCTCTCCCTCTCTCTCTTTTTGCATTTGTTATATTTCTCTCCTTGTTTATTCAGGTTTTCATTCATGTCAGCTGTCTGTCATTGTTCAAGATTGTGGGAACAGTTCATTCACCCTGAGTCTTCTTTACTGGGCCAACCTGTAGTTTACTGAATGATTTTCAGGCACACCACTAAAAAGGATACTTCCTTTAAAAACAAAACACCACAGATATGCCAGCTGGTGATTACCACATGATTAAATTCAAATGCATTTGTCTTTACCTTCACTAATTAGATGAAAGTAAATTCATATCACTGTATATTCCCTTTTGTTTATATAAAGTGCGGCGCTAGCTCAGCCAATGGGTGAGCTAGGAGGGAGCGTTACAGACCAATGGAGAAGCAGGAGGCGGGCACTGTAATGTGCGCAAAACAAGCACGTCAGTCTTCGCGAGCTTGAAAGGAGCAGAAAGGAGAAGCGACTTGTAAAAAAAAAAAAAAAACTTTTCACAGCAGTGCCTACAGAGGGGTGAGTGTTTGGAATTCAAAAGATAAAAAGCAAATACAGATATCATGACTGAAAATTAAGTAACTTAGGCTTACTAATTTTACCTTTTAGCCATACCGTCATATTATTGGTGGCTTCGGCCAAATCGAGGAGAAGCGTCCTGCGGCGCCTCCAGTTAAACCCTTCAATTAAACCCCTAAACCCACAATAGGCCAATGGATACCGCGGTGCATTAGTGGCATTATAAATTACAATTTTACAGTATCTATAGTGTACTATGTCAGTTGCTTGTTTTAATTGCTTTAATTATATTTTCCCGGAGTCCTTGCAACTTTAGCTTGTGGAAACCGAAACAAATTGAGTAATTGTGACTAAGTTCACAGTAATGTCAGTCTTAATGCTAATGCTAGGACTCCATATATTATTTGTTTTGTAGTGTTTGTTGTAAAGGTCTTTAAAAAAATTGATGTCTGCTGTCAAGTACAGTGTTGGGGAAAGCAAACATTTATGTTAGCTAACTTACTATACCAATTATATATATATATATATATATACCAGTTATACCAATGCCATGTAGTATCTGTTTAAAGTAGCATGCATATACTTTGTTTGACCATTAGCTGGCAGTGGAACAAGCTGTAAAGACAATATTAACATATTATCACCTTATCAAGTTGACCATGTTAGTAAACATAGCTAATAGAGCAACATTAGCATTGAATTTGACACGTTTCTGGACAGGTAGGCTACGTTAGTGAATGTAATCCCAATATTTACTCTCCTTCATCTTGTTACAACCCTGTGCTCTAAAATTAATCTAATAATATACTAATATAAATAAATAAATAAATCTACCTTGTACTTTGTTTCCACCAACTCCTGAGAAAAAAATCCTGGATATTTAGCTGCTAAATGATCCACTATGCTTTAGTAGCAGCTAGTCGCTAAATGTTTTTCTCCAGTGTAGGCCACTGAGATGTGTCAGCCAGTCTGGTGGATGAAAGATATGTGAAGGCAGCTAGCAATTGAATCACAGTATAACCCTAGCTGAATTTAATGCCATATATTGAATAAAATACACACAGTGTTTGAAATATTAGTAAGCTCAACATAATAATGACCAGCTTTCCCCTTTCAAGGATCAATGGGTAGACTGTCATTGATTCATCAGACCTTGCTAATGTTCAGTCAGATGAACCAGATGGACACTGATGGTTCTAAACATACAAAAATATTTGTTCATGAATGAATGCGTGAGTGAACAGCATGAGCCATATAAATAACACAAAACAGGCAGGTAACAATTAGACCTTACAATAATGCACAAGGTAAAAATAAATATGCATTAGTCCATCAGAAATAAAAACAAAACCTTGCTTCTTTAAATACAAAAGGTCACAACAGATGCATTAAAAACATCCACTAGCCACCAGGAGGATGCCCCTATTTCTCACCCCCTTCTTCTAGGCTGCTACTTAAACCATGAACAAATAGACTGCATTTAAAGGAAATTAAAATGGCTTGGCAGAAGGCAGCAGACGGGCAAAAACGTTCAGTTGGTTCTGCGACGGCTATGAAACGTCATTGTCAGGCTGAACCAATCAGAGAGGAGAGAAGGACAGGGCCTTGCCTTCGACCATAGTTGGATCAGTAAATTTGCCTGCCAGACAGATAACGCCGGAAACAGGGCTGATGAGAGTTTTGAAAGTAAACCAAAAGAGTAAAGTTGCGGGCCCTAAAACCAAAACAATGAACTGAAAGATGCTAAAATGCTCCGTAGAGCTGCTGGATCCTGCAGAACTGGGTGATATTTCTTGGTGGGTTTGTTACTACAAGTGACCTATTACAAAAATTCATTTTCATCATTTCTTAATATAGAAATATTGATTAATACTTCTATCAACTGTAAGGTAACAATAGCTGGCTTGTTTGCCAAACTGCTAGTCAATCAATCAAGCCTAACACTGTGGCCAGCAGAAACTTGGCTTGCACAAGCAGCTATGTTAAATGGATAATAAAGCTTTGTGTGGAGTTGATATGCGTAATAACTCCTGATTCTGACACATTAAAAGTTATACATCCTGACAGTATACAGCTGCGTCTTGCTTCAGGGCACATCCTCCCACTATGTTTTCAATCCTTTTTGCAAAATAAGCTCTGACCAATATGGCCGCCCAATTATATTCAGAGCCTGTGGACCATTCCAGACTTTAATTGTTAATTCCTGGGATACTAATAAATTCTCATCATTATGAAGTATTATAAAGAACATGTGTTAGTGTAGTTTTTATGCACCATGTGGTCGAAATTGATAATTGGTTTGAGTTTTTGGGAGTTTGGAAATGCTGGCTGGCCTGCTGTGATGTTGATGGCTGTTTTGGCTTGGTGGCAGTGCCTGTTCTGGAGAGGAAACAAATTGACGTCTCCTCCCCTTGGTGCCTCTGCCTTGTGTAATTTGCCCAAACCTTGGTTTGTGTGTGTGTGTGTGTGTGTGTGTGTGTGCGCATGCATGTGTATGTAATGTGAAGTGAAGTGAAGAGAGAGAGTGGGAAAGAGGTGGCGTGGCGAGAGAGAGAGACAGAAGTGACACAAATCAATGTGAGCACCCAAACCACCGTCACCAGCAGCAGCGGCAGCCTTCCCGACCTCCGTCACCTCTCTGAAGAGACGGATAGAGACAGAGTTACAGGAAAGACAGTCTCCTCAACAGTGCAGCATCCGGTAAGTCGTAACAGAGATAGAAATACCTCCCACCATACACAAGTTGTGGAAGCGGCGGCAACAAGGGTGCGTTGGCAGTATGACTCGGTTCTCCAAGGTGCAGAGCGCACAGAGCAGGGCAGGCAGTTGTGGCAGAGCGCCCTTTTCTGCTTTTTCCCGTGCACCAGCTCCTCTCCTCTCCCTCGGTCACTGTTGCCGCTGCTGCAGAGAGAGAAAATAATGCTCAGAACAGGACAGCGAGACAGCTGCCGCCGGTCCTCCTCCATTCATATGTCTGGGGATTAGGGATTGGATTGAGGGAGGCTTTTTTTTCCGCCAATCACCACCCTGCCTCCCGGAAAGCAAGAGAGAGCTGCTTGATGAGTAGAGGAGAGAGAGGGAGAGATGTGAGTGAGATAGCAGAGAGGTAATTCTCTGTGAGAGATGACATGAATTTTTAATATCCATGTATGGACTGTTAGAGTTTGTGGCATTCATTGATGTTGCTACATCATCCCTGTGGATTTAACTGTGTGTCTGTCAATTAGTGAGTTTATAAGAAACTTATTTAAGGACTGTCATAGTGGTTCTGCAAGTGTTAAGTAGCTTTAAAGTTATTGTTTGACTGTGTCACATACTGTATGCTGTACTTTGGATCTACCCGTTCCAACACTTTATTGTATTTGTTGTCTTTGGAAACAATGGTATCTTAACTAATTTAAAATGACATTCTGATGTTTAAATGAGGACTATTCAGTACAAGAGTTTCAGTCAAACAACTTGTGTTTGTAACGAATGAAGTACAGATGAGCATTTTACTGTTATTCAGTATAGATATTCAGTAGGATTGTGCTTTTTACATTACTGCCAGTCATTCTTTTAGATTGATTTCTCATCTTCCAGCAAGCGACTGGTTTCCATTCTTTCAGCCTATGAAAATCAACAAATTGTGAGTTGGCTTTGCTGTTAGTCTAAATTATGTATCCAGTGCAAAATGAATTCCTTGGCTGTCCTTGAATTTGGCTTTTATTGTACCATCACTACATTAAGTTGTGACAAAACAATACACTTGGTAATCTCACAAAATGGCTGGTGGCTTTCTCTCACTCACCACTTGCGTGGACATGTAATTCTGGCAAAACCCATATAAGTAAACATTGTGAAGTATCTAAATTGGCTTCATTACGGTGTCAGGGTCAGTCCTAGGCATAATTTGGTGTGATTGTCCATGTGCTTAGAGGCCAGTTTTTAGAATTGTACTATACCAGATGTGCCTGCTTAGTATTATGCATGATGATTTTAGGGTTTTCTCTGGATGTTTTTGAGAGAAAGGTGGCAAAGGCTGGAGAACTGTGTGGCATACAGGAAGTACAGTTTGTACCTTTTGTGGTGCCATGCATTTAACTGAAGAAAATCACGATTTCACAGACGAAAGTGTCACTAGCATACTTGCCAACCCTTTCCCTGACAAAGATTCACAACTTTTTGTCATTTTCATTACCACAACCTGTTTCTGGCACTGAACAGCAGCCCACCTGGACAACAATGGAGCTAACACCAAATGTTGTTTCCTAGCATGCATATTTCCCCTCTGGGAAGAGGGCCTCGAAATGCTCCAGATTTTTGAGGTGTCAAGGTTGGCAAGTGTTGTCTATAGGGATTTGAATTTTCTACCAAGATGAAAAACAAAGGATGTGACAAATGACCATGTATATTTCTAGGGATGCAATTTTTGCTTTCTAAACTGATCTGTCAGGTACCTGTGCTCAAAAAGTAAGATAATGAGGTTCAATTTACTTCTGTAACTTAACCTAAAGTAGCTTTTATTGCAAATGTGCATTTGTTTGCCTCACAAATAACGCCAATTCATCGCTTACCTTAAACTTGCAGAAACTGACCATGTCATTCCCCTGTTGCCTCCACACTGCCGCGTGTAACGTGTGTGCAACGTACTGACTATGTTTGTATGACTTTTCCTCTGATTAGGGTTAACATTTGTGGTTCAGAGTGAAATATGGTGACAACTATTGAATGGAAAAATATTTGCGCTATATATTCAAGGTACCTCGTGGATTAATTTCAATGACTATATTGGTCATTTAAGCTGATGCTTTTATCCAAAGCGACAACTGCTATGTATACGTCACAGGACGCATGCCTCAGGAGCAACTAGGGGTTAAGTGTCTTGCTCAGGGACACAATGGTGGATGTGACACAGCGGGAATCAAACCCACATTTCTCACACCCAAGTCATTTGTCTTATCCAGTGCACCATCGCTCCTCTGACTTTTCTGATAGCACCACCAGCATGTCAAAGTTTTCACTTATTCAGTTTCAGCATCTCTTTGGTGGAGGTTTTCTACAGACATCGTACCTAAAGGATGAATATAAAAATTTCATCTAGCGTCATCATCAACACTTTGTTTTATGACCAGATACCTGCAAAACTGCCTTTAGTAAATGTAAACATCAGAGTCATGCTGTTCCAGTATAGCAAAGATGTGTATATCTTCATGTCAACCTTCAATGCAGTACACATTTGAGGCATATGTTGTCTCCCTCCTAAAATGCCGTCTAAGAGTAATCCAGATCACATCCTTTGTGTGTATGTGTCCAACTCTCCTGACGTTTCCTTTCTAATGACCCTTACATGTCTCGGCATCCTGCCAGCCACTGTAATGCCTACCTTTATGGCTTGAGCGTTGTGTGTGTGTGTGTGTGTGTGTGTGTGTGTGTGTGTGTGTGTGTGTGTGTGTGAAGCCTGTGCGACTTTGGCCGCGGGACCTTCCTTGAGCCGTGTCCCTTGCTCATTAAAAGTGTAGAAACGAACTTTGCTGTCCTTGTTCATTGACAATTTGAGGGAATTGTAGAAGCCTGCCACTCAAAGTTGTTAAAGCCTGAAGAGACTTCAGCGTAAAAATGTGTCCTGTCGGTGCAGAAACTCTGCTCCTTTTGTGGTTGTGATCTACTTTTTTTCATTGCTAAAACAAACTATCCTTTCACTCAGCAGTTTTGTCTTAGAGCATCAGTAAGGGCTGAACAGGCCTACAGAACATTATTGAGGTAAAATATGGTTTTCCATTAGAGAGCTTTAATTTGTACTGTAAATGACAAACGGTAAAGATCAAATAATGTTAATTTCTGACATATTGCACTCATAGCCATGGATTTTATTATTAGACCTATTCTTTTCTGTGATGTTCTATATTCAATTTCCTACAACCTCCCTGCTCAATTTATTTAAAGAGCCAATTGCAGTCATTGCTGAGTCATTCTGTATCTGCGCTGAATGTGAAGTGTGTCTGCTATTTACAGTAATACAGTGTCAGTTGCCTCTGCTTGGCAGGAGTGGATATTGTTATCGGTCTGCAGCATCAGGGATTGGTTTCCGCTCCGTTTTAGACAGATGAAAACTCAAACATGTACTGTACACACACACACACACACTCTCACACTCTGTGCTTGTGTGTGTTCTTGTGTATTGTAGTGAGTGTGCGCAAGTCCTGAGGCCCGCAGAGCGAGACACATTGTTAGATGCAGGTAAGAGGCAGACAGAGAAAGGCATCTGTCAATCTCTGAATGGTATTTTGCCAATGCTACTGATGAGGCACTCTCTCTGTCCTACACACACACACACACACACATACTAGGGGAGGGCTCAGGTGAGAAAGCTGTGTGTGTTTGAGTGTCTGTACTTTAATGGGGTGTGGGTCTCGTACAAGACAGGAAGCCGTAAACAAATCCCCCAACATGTGGCGGCTTGCTGGAGTGTATCCCTCTCTTCTTCTTCTCACTATCACAGTGTGTTTGTGTGTGACTTAATGTGGCGTAATGAAATATCACAGCTGAGCCAAAATTGGAACAGTTCTTCAGTGTTAAGAGATATTAGTACACTTAAAAATGGAAGTATGTTTGTTTTGGTAAAAGAAACGAGCAATCAAAAGCCAGTTTGTTGAATATATTTATAGGCTAACAAAATCAGCCTGCTAAACATTTGAAAAGTGGCTTTGGATATTTTATTCTTTTACTTGTGAAGTAACATTTAACCCAACATGACCTCTCTGAAATAAACAGTACATGCATTTTTTCTGAAGGGCTGTCTGTATCTTTAGATCTTCGGTATGGCTGGATGATAATTCAGTTCAATTATTTTTGTTTTGTTCTTATTGATTTTCAAAATCAAAACAAGAAAGCCTGTCAACCGATGTGACACACAGTTCGTCTGAAGCATACCAATCCCTTTAGGTGCCTACAGTGGTTGTATTGGCGGCAGGAATGTGTAGACAAAAACAAACATAATAGGGGCCCACTCATTAAGAACATTGCTCCACAGCACCTTTAGTGATCTTTTACTTTACTTTAAAGGTACATTTTTAGACATTCAGATCCAGATGATGGAAACACTCCATATTGCTAATAGTGACAATATCCTGTCTTTAGTGTCCTGACCTTTGAAATATCAGGGGCAATTTTGTGATATTGTCTTGATATTCATGATATTGAGCTGCAGCCCCTCTCATTTGTTAAGTCATTGGTATAAATTCAGAGTCTTACTTGGCTTCACCTCATCACTGTACTTCATGAAAGCTTAAGTGCCTACTTAAGTACTCACTTTGTTCATTGAGTCTCCTTGCATTTCTCCCTACTTTGTAGTCTATATCCATAGTTTGTTCTCTCTCTCTTTCTCTATCATCTATCTCATCTTTTTCTCTGTCCCTGTGTCTTTCTGCAGACGTTGGGCTGAGGCTGAGGAGTGCACTGCCAAAACGTATGAATTATTAGACTAATGGGCTTAAGTGGCTTGTCCTAATATTGTCTCTCTCCAACACATAGTCATGTAGAGGCTTAAGAGAATACACAAAGCAGGAATAAAAAATTAGAATGAAACCAAAATACCAGCCCCCTCCTCTCCGTTGTCTCTTTTTTTTTTTTTCGAGATCAGGATTAAAATTCATCAAAAGAACCTGTTAACTTTTTTCCTCCTCTTTCTTCTTTTCCTTTTCCCCACCTCCTCCTCTGTTTTGTAAGCGCGAAGTGATCCATCGTTATTAAATTGAGAGGTGTGTCGCGTGCTTTCATTACCCGTGGAGGCTTTTAGTAAGTGAGCTGTTAAAATATTTGACTTTTAAAGATGGCAAATCTGAGAATGGAAATGGGACACAAACTACAGTATATGTTACAGGATGAGAAGACGCTGGTAGGGTATGAAGAGTTGAAGGGGGGAAAAAGAGGAGGGGAGAAGAGTCAGGAGACTTGTGTGTAAAGTGTGACATAACACTGAAGTCTCCATGAGCTTAGTATGAGCTTTGGTCTTTGCCAGCTGGAGGTTTGTGTGTGTCCCACTGTTGCAGAGGTAGAGATCTGGATTTAATTTGGATGTAGTATTTTTAATAATATCTTGAGGAAGAAGGGTAGACAGGTTTGTTGATCAACACCAAGAGTAGAATTTGCATTTGCTTTCCCAAGGGCTATCGAGTAATAAACATACTGTAAATGAATATCTAATATGTCAGAATCTCTGAAAAAAAAGTTCTGTTGCGCTACTGTTTTCTATTCCTACTTACTGTTTTAGTAAACATTATCAATCGATTGATGCGGGCACATTGAGTGGGTCTTAGAGGAAGAATAAGAGTTGTGTGTTCTTTTTCGTACAAATTTACTTCAAACCTACCAAGTTTTATGATCCTTTCAGATTATTGTTTTTAAGCTGTGTTCATAGTTGACTCACAAAACATATCTAACAGTTATTGAAGTTGCCTGTAACCATATGAAGATCTTACACAGTGTTTAGTGCACGCCCATAAACATGGTTTGGATTTAGCCTGTCTGGGAACACAACTCAGTAGGGACTGTCCTATAAATAAAACCATTGTTGAATGAATGAATGTGAATGAATGAATTGTTTTACTTAACGTAGAAAACTATTTTTAGGCTTATCCTGTCTGCAGTGTGAATGGCTGAGCATGGACCTTTATCACCCCTCCAGATAGCAAACTACCAGTTTTGACCTTTTTAATAAAATTTGGTACAATGCAGAAGTCAGCCACACCTACATCATGTTTTACTGTGATGTTGAGATTTGATTAATTTCCTCTCATGTGCTCTGGTTTTCATCTCGTCAACCTCCTGGACCTCTGCAGACATTTATAATGGTCTGTCTTTACACTTCTAGTCAATAAAGTTACATCTCTAATAGGGATGAAACTGTATGAAAATTTCATATCATGATGCTTATCAGTATTATCACGTTATAGTAAAAATGTGCCAAAAAATATTAAAATGTACTGATACACACACTGAAACTACAAATACAATTGTCATTTTGTTTGCATAAGAATAAAATAACAGCAAATTCCTTTTTCAACATATGAAAATCATCTAAGTGTGCATTATCAAGATTTTATTTATATATATATATCTCAAACACAATGACCCCGTGGACAATTACATGAAAACAAATAAGTCTTTAGAAGACAGTGATAGTAACTGCAATGAGCCCAAAAACTGACATAAATACAGAGGAGTCTGTAGCGTTTCTAGATATGCTGGTTGTTTGACTAAACTGCGTAAAGTTTTATCATGTGCGGTGGACGAATAGACTCGACACCAACACACGACGCACACAGCAACAGAACAACGTGTAGCATTTTTACAAGAGCTGCTAACACTGAGAGCGTAAGTTTACACGCGGTTAGCAAGTCAGAGAGACAAACTAAAGCTAAAAGTTAACTCAGCCTGCGTTCACTATAAGGTTATTTTCCTCAATCAAGTTTCCCATAGCGCACTCGTTTGCCGTGAGATTATAACAGCGTGGTTAACCGTACCTGGTTATCATGGTACTTAAAATATGTACGGTAATAATAACCGTCGGGAATTTTACCATGGATTACCGTTAAACCGGTAATTGTTTCATCCCTAATCTCTAACCCAACCCAATATATACCTGTGGTGCTGTTTGTGTTCCAACCGATTAAAAACCGATTGGTCGGGGCTGCATTTGAACCTGGCTCAGCTTTTGCAGGACTGCAGCTCGGTGTTGTCTGCAGAGATATGGTGGTGGCCAGTTGAATATCGGCAAGCAACACAGATTACTGACTCGGATGCTGTATTTCTACTGTTGACCTCATGATCGCTGGATGAAAGATTAAATAATTGCTTCTGTGATAGCCTTCCAGAGTTGTGAAATCCTGTCTCAGAGTATTTTAAACCGCTGTGCAATATTTTAGTATTCAATAAGCCTTCAAACTCATGGATCTGTTCATTAAACTGGACTTCCTGAAACATAATGGTTTTATATGAAATAGTTTTATTTGTTTTGGTGTAGCACTAAAGACTAGGGGTGGGGGGAAAAATCGATACAGCATAGTATTGTGATATTTGCCATGACAATACTGTATTGATACACGGATGCCAAGTACCGATATTTTATTATATAAATTGCAGATAGCAGTTTTAACTTTTTGGTACCAGAATAATAAAATCTTTTGCTTTTTTAGTCCACTAGAACCATATAGAGGACTGAAAAAGTGAGAAATGTATCCCTTTTAGATAAACAGATGTTGACAAAGTTTGACTTTAGGGACCTAAGTTGGAAAAAGTTAATAAATTGCAATATAATTAAAATCGCAATAAAATCTAATCTCAACATAAATATCGTGATAATATTGTATCGTTGGGCCTTTGGTGATTTCCACCCCTACTAAAGACAGGTATTTTCACACACAAAGCCAAGTGAACTGCTGCCTTGTGATTTCAGTGATCTTATTTTCAATTTTGAGATGATTTATTTTTTTTGTCTCAGATTTTCTACTTGAGCTTCAGGATATTAAAGAGTTGGTAGAATGATTTAACATTACAGTCGTTATTATTATTATATTATTATTATTATTATTATTAATAATAATAATATACATTTTTGTGATACAGAAATACAGTCTATGGAACCTTGTACTCAATCAGTGGGTCAAGCAGCTCCCACCCCTTACAACAAACAAAAAATAACCAAGAACCGACAAAAAGAAGTACATCCCTTGAGGCCTTCCTAATGAACTAAAGTCCAAGTTGGACAGAGGCAGCCTATTTCCAAACTTTTCCTCCCCCTGTTCCTTTTGTGCATCAAACTCTTCAAAAAAACAAGCTTCTTTCATGGATCAAACGAGAGCGGCAGTGCTCATTGTGCCAAAGTGGGATACAAAAAGGAGAGAGGGAAATACCTTATTATTGTTATCAAAGTAAAGCCAGCTCCTCTCCTGCTGCTCTTATGGGACCTCCTGACTCTCTCTGCTCATAGACCCAGGGGAATCCAAACATGACCCGCATACACATCCCCCTCTTCCTCGAAAACACACACACTCACGTGGGCCTGTCTTGGTGCACGTCGTTTCATTTGTGAAATTAGTCCATTCTCTCTGACCCTGTCTTTTCATCAGGCGCGGCGGTGCATATTTTAGTCCCTTTCCTGCGCTTGTTTTACTAATTGGTGGCTATACTTTGCCCAACACTGATATCCTTTGATCATCTCAGATCATTACGTTTACCTCATTAATTTGCTCAATGTGATTTTTCTCCCCCCCACCAAAATGTAAGGGTCTGTGCAAAATTGGATTAATAATAGATCATATGAGCTAAGAGAAAGTGTAATTCCTTTGTGATTTCTCTTCTACTTCTCTTGCTCATTCTTTGTTTCTTTCTTTCTCTGATTAGTGTGTTTCATTGTCCTGTGGCGGGCAAGCCAGCTTTAATGGAAAAGGTCAATATTTTGGGAAATGAGCTGAGATGAGCAGATCAATCTGGATCAGGTTTAAGTAGGGAGCTGTAGTAGGGACGTCAGGACTTGTTTAGCCTAGCTTAGCTCTGAAGGCCTACACCTCTAAGCTTTCTTTTTAGTAATGTATCCTGTTTGTTTAATGCTGAGATCAGACTACGCAATATCCGTCAGATATTAGCCTGACCTAACTTGCTGTCGGTTAACAAAAAAAAACAACGACTACATTGACCATTAAAATTTCTTGTTATGTCCTGCAGATGTGTGATAGTGGATGACATAATGTTTTGGCAAAAAATAAATAGCATGTTGGAGTTTATTTGCCTCTTTTCACCTAATTAGACTGTAATCTGTAAACATGAAGTGAAAGAAGAATGATGTTTTATTTATTTTCAGTAACCCTGTAACCATTCAGCACTGTCAGGTCAGGAGCATAGGTACACCTTGCTAGTACTGGGTTGGGCCCCCTTTTGCCTTCAGAACTTTCTTTAATCTTGGTCGGATACTTTCATCAAGGTGTTGGAAACATTCCAACGGGCGGTCAGCGTTAGCGGGTACGTTTTTACTACGTTTTTACTATTTGTAGTAGCTTGTTCACCGTTTTAATTATACTTTCTCCACCTTATTTAAGTGTCACTCACTTATTGAATCTAGCTCCTTCAGTTATCACTCATACTCACAGACCCTAACGTAAGTTACATCTGTTGCAAACACATCAGTGTGCCCCGCTTCTTTCCGCCTCTCCCTCCCTGTATGTCTGCTCCAGTGACTTTCTCCATCAGTAGTAGGCTACATTAAATAAAGTTGCCGACAGTACTTGTCTTCTGGACTTTTCCACCCGCGATTCGGTTCACAGCAGTAGCTGTGCTGCATGTTGGGGAGGCGTGTTGACGACGTAGCCTATCAAAACAAAACCAAGGTGGTAGCTAAGGAATGACAATCTGCACTGGTGTGTTCATCGCTTTACCTGGTCCGCACATGTAAAATAGCCACCGTGTCACGACTTCTAATGTAATAACGCACAGTTTCTCTAAAAACATACCGAAGTGTATGTGTATCTGATCTTTTTATGACCGTGTGAACAGGCCAAGTCGCATGGAATCTGAACTTTTCCAGTTTAGATTTGGGCCACTTTCATATGTAGGCCAAATCTGATACAGATTGGATCTTTTTAAATGTGACCTCAGTCTGGACACTCAGGTCAGAAATTGATGCGACTTTGACGTCACTCCAGAGCAGCTGCTGTCAGAGTCGCAGTGAATGAAAAAGCTCTGCAAAAGCCATTATTAAACATGTGTCTCTCATCCTCCTCTACCTCGCTGTCATCTGCTCACAAATTCCCTTTCTTACAACTGAAACACACCGGATTGCGAGTTATGTGCATGCTATTTGTCAGAGCGGTGGGAAGAGCGAGAGAGGGAGTGAGTTGTGGGGCAGTTGCGTTGTACAGCGCGTGACCCATGAGAGGACAATGGAAAAAATGTGAGTCTCCTGTGAGCTAAACGGAGCTTACCTCTGTTGCTCCTTGTTTACTTCTCTAGCCTACAACAGCGTGCTGCGTCTGACGTTGCGTTGCGCATGCGGGTCACTTTTAGGCCGCGGACAGTTTACACTGGAGTCTGATATGGGCCACATTTAAACAATAATGTGAACTGTTAAACAAAAAAAATCGGATCTGGGGAAAAAAATCAGAATTGAGCATTAAGGCCTGCAGTCTGAACGTAGCATTAAATCCCGTTTCACTAGCAAGGACCACACAATCAACAGGTACGATTAAATGATTTATTGATGATCGAAACAGAAAGATGTACGAGGCTTGACCATGTCTACATGCCTAAAGGCATTGAGTTGCTGCCATGTGATTGGCTGATTAGCTAGTTGTGTTAAAGAGGTGGTATTGTGCTTTTTGGCTTCTTTCTTTTTAGGCCTCTCCTTTATTGAGTTATCTATCTTTTTTGTGCATGTACTAGATTTGCAGAGTGAAAAAGTCCACCCCGAAGGGAGTTCCCATCACCCACAGAAAACGCTCTGAACTGCCTGAAAACAGCTTGTTTGTAGTCCAGCCTTTACTTCCGCTTTCTTGTGATGTCACAAGAAAAATACGTGTCATAATGCTCGCCGAGTGCCTAAACACCTGTGGAAAAACACTGAGCTGCAGCACACAGTGACAAGACGTTCGCTTGCTGTCTCTCCTCTCCCTTCAAACACTAGCTATCCTCCAGGCACTCAATGGACATAAAGTTGTTAAAGCTCAGTTAAAACTTTATGGATGAAAGACACTTTTGTTACAGATTAATAACTCACCACTCTGAAACTCTTCCTCCAGTCCATATTGCCAAGTTGGTCGGCAACATGTAGCCCACAACTGAATCGAAGCTGTTTACCGTCTTTTCGCTGACCCGCCTTTCTCTGCTTCTGATTGGCTAGTAGTCCTTAACTAGGAACTGCGCATGTGCAGCTCCCAACAAAGATCATTTAGAGACAAGATGTATCACTCCATAGCTATAACGAAGCCTTCAACACAGGGTGAAAAGAGGAGCTGCAGCAATGTGCAGTATGACAAAAAAATATGTTTTTTTTTTTGTTTGTTTTTTTAATCATGTGAACCTGTTATGGTAAAACCCCTAAATAAGATTTTGAACCTGAAAATAAGGATAATACCACCTCTTTAACAAGCAATTGAACGGATGTAATAAAGTGGCTTGTGAATGTTAGTTGAAGTTTAGTGTGTAATATTCCATGTCTCAGCCAAATCACGGCAAGAATTCAAGACTCTACGATTTCTTACGATCTCGGAAATGCCAATTTGTGTTTATTTCTTGAGGACCTACAGTTTATGTGGGTTGCCAGAAAACAGGTTTTGGTCTTTGTACAGGCATAATGGTACTAAACCCCGGGTATGTCAACAAGACTTCGGAAAGCCTCTCACTGTTACTACTCCTGGCTGTGTTGTTCCAGTCTGTAACTTGCCTTGAACTTTTGACATAGCCCGGCTACTTGTTTCCTTGCCTCATTCTAAAGCTAAACATGTCCTGATTGATATTGACTTTCCATCTCACTCTCCGAAAGAAGAAGCATCTTTCCCAAAATGTTGAACTATTCCATTAAAGCGCAATAGACAGGCGTGACACAAAGACATAAAAACCCACACACAGCAGGTGTAAACATCAACCTTTACACCATGTTGCTACTTTTTGCTCCACATTGAGTAGGTCCCGTTTGTTCACATACATACATTAAACATTAGAGAGAAAAAATGTTTTTCATCCAAATTGTGTCATGTCTACAACCATATTCCACTTTCACTCACTAGCTATGATTGTAAAAGCTGTCAGTACTTCCTGTATCACACTGTTTCCTGTATTTCATCCCCTTTTCAGCATCAGTATCTCCTCCAAATATGTTTTCCCTGACAAAAGGCTCTTGTCTGCGCTTTGTTGTTGACAGCTTCATTGTCAGTCCATCCAACTCCAAATTGTGTCGCACATAAAGACGCGTGTCTCCCTCTTCCTTTCTCTCTCCTCTCCCTCTTGTTCTCTTCGAGCAGATTACATCTGGGATCACTCTGTCTGCAGGCGCCGCTCAGCTTTGTGCTGCGTTTCTCCCTTGTTGTCACATTGAGCTCTGCGCCCTCCTATTATCATATAGATAAGTGAATCTTCTGTTGCAACAAGAAGCGGAGAAGCGCGGTTCTAATGCAGTGTATTGTATATGTTGTTAAAATTGTCCCCTGTTGCCTCTGCCGCTCAGTCGCTCGCTCCTCTGTCATAATTGTAAACACAATCACTTTAGATTAGAGTTTTTTGGGGGCCTTGTGTATGAGGAAAAGATGATTTTGTGTGTTTTCTCAGTAACTTAGTTATATGATGTGAAGTAGGTCATTTTGCATGTGAGTGTGTGTGCAGTACATGTGTGTCTTTACGTGGGCACAGGCGAAGTTTGGTGTGTGTGTCTGTGTGAGTGATTTTTGGAACCACAGCTGGTGGATTCTGAAGGTTATTTTAAGGTAAAGGCGAAGCAAAAGCAGTCAATGAGGGTTTACGTTGTACAGTACATTAAACTTTTTCTGCAAGAATTTATATGTTTACACACTCCATATTTGTGTGTGTGTGTGTTTTGTATCTACAGGACAATTTCTTTGACAATGACGAAGTGAGTTTAGGCAAGAGGAAAATCAGAGAGAGAGAGACTCTCAAATCCTCCTTCCTCCCAGGACTTACACACATACAGTACTCCTGAAAGTCTAATATTCACTGTAGCATCACTGAAATATGCAGCCCTCACAACATAAACCCACTGCTTAAACTGGATTATATCTCTCTTTCTGGGCTAGTTAACCCCAGTCCAGTTCAGACTCGTCCACCCATTCCGATGTAGCTCGGCTCAGTTGACTTCAGTTAGTTTTTAGAAGAACAGTGCGAACTCAGCCGGAGGAGCTGCAGGCCGTGATGTGATGACTCAGAGATGGAAGGAGACAATCTGTTCCCTGTTCAGCCCCAGGTGTGTGGGTGTGTACATATGACACGTGCCATGTTTGTGTGTATTAATGCAAGTGCTCCTCAAGGATTTGATGAACTGTGATATTGACAAAAAACAAAACAAATGTTATGATTTATTTAGATTTGTTACATTATTGACTTTGTTGAAGTCTGATTTAAGCAGACAGAGCTGTGTCTGCTGAATTTCTTAACCACCACATGTAATATCTTCAAACATTTTGGAGGGTTAAAAATGAAATGCAGCAGAAGTTGCCCAGGTTGAGTAAAACAAACAGTTTCTGCTGCACACAGCTTGATTTAGAGTCTGCTGGGTTTCTGATCCGTTACGAAGTTAAAGAAACTTCCAAAAGCACATTTCTGGGAGAAATGTAAGCCTCTTCTGCTCTTAAGATGTTTTTTTTATCCGCTGGACATAAGGGAGGTCTAGTTGAGTGTAGGGCTGGAGCTAATGATGATTTTAGAACATGAAGCTTCTACAGATTATTTCATTGATTCGTTGATGCATCGTTTAAGAAGTACTTTTACTTAGCGGCGCACACAGGAAATGCATGCATGTAATCCAGCGTCACTGTTATTTCATTGATGACAGCCACACTGTTCACTAGGGCTGTTCTGAAAACGGGACATAAATGTCCACGGCCTTGTGTCATGGTTCCGAGGGCCAGAACAAGGACACACTCAAACGGTGTAACTGTGGCAAAATAAACTGCTACAAATACAAATATGTATTTGTATTTGTAGTAGATTATTTCATCATCTAAATTCTACTTCATACTCCACCTTATTTTAGTGTTTATTCACTAAAAACTATCTGCTCCTTTTTCTTCACCTGGCTTTTCCCACACTTGCACACCTTGCCTACACCTCTGGTCTCCCTTTCTGACTTTCTCCAGAACGTTCTCTGCAGTAACGTTAAGTTTTATAAAGTCGCTGTGTTTAATAAACTCATCCACAATTCCATTTTCACAGCAGCAGATGCGGCACTTGTAGAAAACCAACATGGTACTGAATGACATTTGCAGTGGTGCGTTCACCATTGCTCTGTGCTCGTAAAATTTCCACCGTGTCCACATCTTGTAACTTAATACCATCTCTCTCTGTTTCTCTGCAAAATGCTAATATGGGTCTGCAACTATACTTTGGCAGCTATTAATATACCTGGGTGGCCTGCCCAACTAAAGTATATGTAGAAAACACTGTATTTAAAGTTCTGTAGGCCTATATTTTGTTGATTTTTACCATACAGCTATTTTATTGTCTTCCAACTGCTTGTGTCGCATAACTCGTTTGTTGCAATCATGACTGCAAATTAGGCTAATTTAATTAACCTGTTCACTCTGCTAAGGTTTATCAGACATGTATTAAGATATGCAATTTCCTGTTGCAACTGATTTACATTTAAAAGCATTGAAATGGCGAAACACTGCTCACAGGATATGCAGCGCTGTCATTTTGGGCAAAAAAAAAAAAGGTCCATTGTCTCGTATATGGTAGGCGTGGCCTGCATGCAGAGTCAATACCTATTTTCATAAATCTTGTTAAAGAATGGGGTATCTGTCATCCATAAATTGCAATAGCAACAATATACATGTGTGCTCCCCCACTTCCGTAGGAACCACTACACCCCTGTTGAGTAATTCTTGTACAAAGTATTTCTTTTAAAACTGAGGATTGTTGGGAATGTCATACTTTAAGGCCTGGGGAGATGTGCAATGCAGCTGGGTGGATTCGAAGTCTGCTAAAATAAGAAGTGGTCCTTGAAGTCAGGTTATGTAAGGTGATTTTACATGAAAAATGAGTTGTCAAATTTTGGCATGCATGTGCAGGGTTAGATGAAGTTCAGAGTTCAACCCATGAGCGCTTTTATCCTCCAATTTATATCCCTTTCTCTCTTCTTCCCTACTGTGTAGAAAAGAAAAAATATTAAAAGCCAGCTGACTGTCCTCTGCTTGTAAAGAAATAAAGGACTTGAAGGCTAAAAGCTGACATAACGTTGTCTGCTGTAGAAAGAGAGAATAATGGAACAGTTAGGGTCCCTTTAACTCCACCACATGTTAAACATAACAGCGGTTTCTGAGAATTTTTATGCCTGTGTGAATTTCTTGTTTTCCATCTCCACCTGTTATCCCCGCATAATGTCTTTTTACTGTATGCTCAGATTGTTAATGGGTATCCCTGATAGTGGGCCGCTGTGCGTGTGCGCGTGTGCTTCCATGTTTACGTGTGTGACTGAAGCGGTGCATGTGCCAAGCTGAGCACAGCTTCCCTCTGATCCAGCACCACCACCACCTCACACACAGACACACACGCTCACTTCCTCCCTCCTCCATGCCTTCTTCCACTTTCAACATGCTTCTCTTTCTTATGGAAAAGAGCCAATTAGACTTGTGTCTGTTTGTTTTAAACAAAATGGCTTTTAATTAGCGCGATCAAAAAGGCTCCTTTCCGCAGGCCCCAGGATCCACTTTGTAGTTCCCCTTCCAGATCGCACATGGGTTTGATGCCACCTGATAGGACGCCAAGACAATCAGAACACTTTTATAATGAACACACACTTTATTACTTTGTCTCCATCTATCGCTTGTTCTCTCAAAGTATTTTGGTCTTTTGTTGTCACAACCATTCTTTTCTGTTGCCCACATCCTCTTAACTCTTCCTGTGTCGCTCCTTTCTTCTCTTTTGTCCTTTCTGTCTCTGATCTGTGTTGTTTTAATGACGTGGCCCTGCATGGCTCCCTACTGGATATGAACCGGCCCCCTGTCTTCCACTTGGGCTACATTCACTTTCTAAACTGTTGAGTTTGTTTAAGGACTCTTATATCTATGCAACCTTCCTAAAATGTCAGTATTATCTGCCTGTGATTTCAAAAGAAATGTATTTCTTGTGAGGCTGTGTTAATACAAACCCAAAGATCACCACCTTTTTCATTTAAAAAGCACTCACAATACTCTAGTGGTCTTTAAAAGCTCTGCAGCTTTTATGACACTGCAAAGTTCTCCTGAAAGTCTCTCATTGCTCTGAAGATATGCCTCAAACCTGCGGACTTCATCATTGGTTGTTTCCTTACACTTTCTTGCCTCTTGCCACCACTCTCAACTGGCAACCGTACTCGGCACACGGTGTTGCACTTGGAAAGTCTTGAGAATGCTTTACTAATGGCATCATTTACTACAACTTCAACTTTGTTTTTTTTCTCTATGGAAGGCAAAGTTTGTTGTTTGGTCGGGCAGTGCGCCACTTTGGTCCAGACTAAAATACTGTTGCATGGATTGCAGTGAATGTTATGCACACAGCCCTTCATGTTCCCCAGAGGATGAATCCTAATGACTTGAGCAATTCCCTGACTTTTCTTCCACTGCTGCCATTAAGTTGACATTTGTGGTTTTAAGCGAAATGTCTCATCTATTGGATGAATTGCATGAATTTTGTTACAGACAATCATGGTTACCAGTAGTGGTGAACAATATGCAAAAACAATAAGATTGCAATTTTTTGACAGATATTGCAATATGAGTCAATTTTATTGGAACGGTCATTTTTGCATTTCATTTTCATGTTCCCATACGTCTGGAGAATATGATTTGGAGGCTGTGGCATCTCTGCAGCACCAGCAATCCTTCATTGATAGTGGAATGTTATGACACAATTTTACCTTTTATCAAAAATTGCAGCTCCTGCAATTTTGATATTGCACTTGTGATTTCAATAATAATGGGGTTAATTGTTTAGCCCTAGTTCCCAGATGATGTAACCTAGTCATTTCGATGATTCTCCTACTTTTCACCTAGTGTCACCACAGGGTAAAATGTTTGGTTTATGTTTAAATACCTGCCAAACTTATGACATTCCTATCAGCAAGTTTTAATTTGCAAATGTTGCCAAAAAATGGTAAACATAATACCTGCCTAGCAACAGCGTGGTAGTATTGTCATTGTTGGAATGATGCTTTTTTCTCACAGCACTGCAGTTCCTAAGGACAGCCTCACAGTGCAGCCTTGTTTTTTGGCACAGGGTGAATTTATTCTGACAAATGCTATACAGCATTGTCGTCCTGTCACCCAACATCTCCAGCAAAGGGGATTTCTGAATGCAAGTGTGTTTGTATTCATCTGTCTGTGTGCGTGTGTGTGTGTGTGTGTGTGTGTGTGTGTGTGTGTGTGTGTGTGTTTGTAGGCTTTGCACCTGAAGTTATATATGCTTTGTTTATTTCGGCAGATGCTTTCACACTCTTGACTGTAAACTGCATATACTGTGTGTGTGTGTGTGTGTGTGTGTGCACATGCGCATATCTGTGTGTGTGTGTATGTCTGTCTGTTTCTTTGTCTGTGTGTCAGGTGATGTCTGCTTTTTTTTTTTTTATTGTTGGTCTGTTGGTGACAGTGGCTGCAGGGAGTAAACATATGACCCAATCAGCTCACTACTGCTCAGCTCTCTGTGGCTCCTAATTGACGTGTGTGTGTGTGTGTGTGTGTGTGTGTGTGTGTGTGTGTGTGTGTGAGCCTGAGCTGAATTAGGTTCAACTGACAGCTGTCAGGTTGGTTGACTCAATCATGATCTTCTCTGTCTTGCTTTCTTTCTCATATTCTGACATGCAGACACATACACAGCCTTGTGTTACTATCTTCGTGGGGACCAGTTCATTGACATAACGCATACACTAGCCCCTTACCCAAATCTTAGCCATTACAACTTAATGCCTATCCTTAACCGTAAAAGCAAGTCTAAAAATGGCTAAATATTATAATTTGTCTCTAAGTATGAAGTATAAAAAAATGCTGAAATTACGTAACATTCTACACCTGGAGGCTTTAGATTTCATTAAAATATGTGTAGCTTCATGAATCAAATGTATGCTGACTTCAATAAAAGAAAATAACAAAGAGCATGTCTGACAAAATACCCATCTTTGCCAATAAGGGAGCAACAGTAACTACCAAATTTTCCTGGCACTGTGACATGATATCTCTCCAACATTACAGTATGTATCCTCATGTGGTGACTCCCAAAGCCAACAGTGAGAGGAGGGAGCTGTGACAGTGCAGCATGAGTAGACCTCCAGAGCTGAGCAGTCAGTCAATGGATGATTCCCTAGTCAAATGCCCGAGCAGTATCCTGGTTTCAATGGCTGCACAAGCCTGATTTATTGTATGTGGTTACCCAGACCCTACCGCACCTCATAGCATCGCCTACATTGCTGCGTACACACACACTCACTCATGCATAAGATTTCAACTCCGTGCACGTGTTAGAGCCTGATAAATGGACAGAAACAAAACACGATAGCACTAACAAGACGATACAGATAGTATTTATGTGTATATGGTTTAAGTTTGAGTTTTAACAGTGGTGTGTGTGTGTGTGTGTTGGCTGCACAGTCTCTTTACCCACTACAGTTTGGACCTTATTGTTCATATGAGTAGCACTTAATGTAGACCCCATTTGCTTGGAACCTTTCCACTCTTTACTTTCCTACAGCTCTCCATCTCTCTCCGTCACAGTGAGTACTCTCCTTTGTAGAAGTGTGCGTGTGTGTGCCCGCGCGTGTGTGTTAGCGCACTTAGCATAGAGCCCTCTGGTTTCCCTTCATTTCCATATAATTAGATTGTGTGTGAAAGGCTACTTCCAGTGCATTGATTAAGTGTCAGAGGAGAGGAGACAAGCATCTCTGGGCAGAAGAGGGACAGGAGGGGCCACGGCACTACAACAACCTGTCACACACACACATGCATACAAAGCCCCTCCTCTTCTGTCGCTGTTAGAGAGATGATGTCCTGGCTACTGAAAAAGGCACTAACAAAAGCATATGAAAGTGTGTTTGTAATAATGACCCATATTGTGTACAGAATTACATTGCCCCTAAATGCTCTCTTTCTCCTTTTTGTTTTGTGGGACAGAATCGGGGCAGACAGTCTTAGCCTTGTGTTTTCTCGGAGTAACCCCCCTTGGCTTAATTTATGTTTTGCTGTGGCTGAGTCTGACTTGGGTGTTATACGAGCATCCGCTAGCCTGCCCTATAAGGACAAAACTAACGGGCTGGGCTGAGCTGAGCTTGGCTGGGCTAATGGATTGCAGTCTTTCCATAACTGCAGCTCTACTGTACCTCGAGCCAAGTTCCAGAGGACTAGTGAAAAAACCCTTCTTACAGATCTTTCTTGTTCATATTTTTTTTCTTTTCCTGCATTTCTATCTTATGTGATCATTTCAGGCTGAGAAAACTGGTATTATCACGCTAGTTTGACTTCACTCCTTAGAACTTTGGTGAGTCAGGAATTTAAAGTTATTGCACAAATGCGCTCCTTGTCAGTCACTGTGGAGTGATATAACTCATTAGTGAGATTTAGGTGGTGAGGATGTTGAGAATTCAGCATGCAGCTAACTTTGAATGAAACACAAAGGACTGAGGTCAATCCAGGTCAATCAGAGTTTTGTTGGTGCCAAATTGAAAGGGTTTCCACGCATATTCAGTGCTGCCATGCTTTCACAATAGGAGCTAGAGACTTCTACTTTTGGACTGTAAGCAGGTGTACTGGAGTAGGACAGGGAAAAGGCCTTGCCAAAAAGCTCCTCAGTGGTAGATGTTCAGTTAACTTTATTATCACTGAGCAAACTGTTTTACTCGTTGGCAGCAATTTTGGTCCAAAGGTATGGCTAGAAAATAGGTCAAAGTGGCACCAAAATCATTAGGATTTTTCCCGTAGCGTTAGTTCAGGCAGAGTACTGAAGTCATCCTTGCGTCAGCTGATTGCCATCACTTGCTTTGTTTATGTTTCAACATCACATGCTCATTCATTTGATGTTTGGCTGCCAAATAACTTATGTCCAGTCATTTATGTATTTTCAGGGACAATGCATATTGATCACTGTAAATGTGCCAGTGTTAACCAAAAGGCTAATTTCCAACTGTTGTCCCTTGGCCAGATGTTAAATTAGATTATATCCATGGAGGCATACAGTGTGGCTTTTGTAACCTGATAAATCTCACAATTGCACTCATGCCAACACTGACTGCCACCAGTCCCTACACACCAACCTCAGACTCCTTCTTGCTGCTTGAAGCAAAGGGGATTCTGGTGCTTGGAGAGGCTTCTTAAAGAGCGTAGCCCTTTCCACCATATCTAGCTGTACCATTTGCTATAAATTGTCTAATCCGTTTTGGGGCATTGTATGCCTTTTATCAAATGGCTTACAACAGAGGCATGGCAGGTAATGAGGGGGGAGAGAGATTTGGGATAACAAATAGGTAATGAAAGTTAGTTATTACTGGGAGATTTTGGCCTTTACGATGGGTGGCACTAGACGAAAGATAAGAGGGGTCCCTACAATCACTAGCAATCATCATTTAGAGAAAACAAGTATCCATATTAAGATTTAGGTTAATGACAATCTTGCCAGAAATTATCAAGAGACCTTGCTCTGGAAGTGTAGGACAGTTGGAAGGATGACCAACTGACGGACTTAAACCCCCTAAAATCACCACCCTCAGCATACCCTAGCACCCAGCACCAGAAGCGTGTGCTTTTATGGAATTGTAGTAGGCTAATTGTTTGTGTCATGCTGATTTTTGGCTGGAGGTCTTTCTCTACCACCTTTTTGTCCCGTTGGATACCTGCTTATAACACCAGGTTTGATGGAGCGCAAACTGGATTGGACTTGGCAAGTCAAGTGGGGCTCCCTAAAGCCCCAGCTGAGTTTGGATAACAATCCCATCCATGCACACACAACTGTACTGTAGCTGCTCTCTGTGCTAAGTGCTAATTAGCAGAACAAAGCATCTGTTGTTCTTTTAAACACACGACAGTTAAATATTTCATCTCTCCGCCTGTCTCCACCAATCCTCAGCTCCGCTGGAGGAGCAAGAGGAGGCAAGCTGACAGCATGCACACATACACACGCACACGCGCACATGCGCGCACACACACACACACACACACACACACACACACACACACACGCTGTAAATGTACACATGTATGCACAAAAATGAATGTACAAGCATACACAAAAATAGACATGCTGAGACACACGTACTTACATACACGCATGCACCGCCTGCGCTCTCATGTGAGCTGACAGCAGCATCAGCATAATGTGCCATATTAAAGTGATCAGGACCTTTACTATAAACACCCTTCCCTCTTAGAGAGAAGGCTAGAGGCAGAGAGCTGGAGGTTTGGTCTGAGAGAGACAGGGCCAATGGCTAAGTGCTTATTACCCTGCCTCCCATGATACTTACAAATATACACTTTGTTCTTCCACTGTCTGAGGTAGGGAAGAGGGGACTATTAAGAGAAAGAGGGAAAGATCACAACTTGGAGAGAAAGGAAAGATTAAGTGAGTCAAATGATTTGAGATAGGAAAAAGACCTATCTGATGCTCTGTCTCTTTCCCACCCTCGCCTTTTTCCTCTATGTCTCCCCTCCTTTTCCTCCCTCCATCTCAGTCTCTCGTGGCTCGAAGGAGGAGTGTGGGGGCAGAGCACTCTTGTCTTGTTAAACGGCTGGCAGATGACAAAAAAATTAGAGGCATTTCGCTCTTGACAGGTTGTTGTGTGTACACGTTTTTTCCCCTTTTTTATTTTTATTTTTTTCTGCTTCAAATGTTTTTTGTCAGTTTGTTTTCAGTCAAGCTGTCTCGGCAGAACAATAAGTGCAACCGGTACACACACACACACACACACACACACACACACACACACACACACACACACACACACACACACGTACTAAGAATCACACGCATGCAAAACACACATGTGCAGGTTTATTGTGTTCTCATAGGAGACAGATCTGATTTTGTGTTCTAAGATTGGTGGCAAAGGGAGGAGGGAGAGGAGCCGTTTGCTCACAAAGACGTCTTCCCCTCCACTAATTATCGAGACAGGCTTTGATTGCCTGTTTGGAAACAGGTTTTCAAGCAGCTGTAATGACGATGATTAGGCGGTGCTGCATATTCTGTGCAGGCGGGGACGAGGAGTCCAAACATCTCGCCACCTTGTGTTTACGTGGAGGTGTGTGTTTTTCGCAGCCGTGTTCGTATGTGATTTTGCAAAATTATTTTTACATTACAGTGCAGGCTTCTTCTTTGTGCCTTTCTCCTTGTCTGTTTGTAAGATGCCGCTGTTTGAGCTGACAAAGATGCCTTCGGGTACTAACCACCACCTTTTGAAACAGTGGCTGTGGTAAAAGTGTTATTTTTGTGCTTTTTAAGGTAAAGTGTTACACCGCCGCTTTTTCCTGTAGAAAACTAACAAAAAAAGGAAAGCATCACTCAGACCCATACTGACACTTGGTGAATGAATAAATACAGACAATACAGAAATTTTCGGGCGCTCACCTTAAATTGACCTGTAACACAATTTTCTCTATTTTCCCCATTTGAACTGTATTACTGATAAATAATTTGGTAATAAATACAGAAACTACAATGTGCGGTTTTATTTTAGTTCACTGTCACATTTTAATTGAATGGTGCTTAAACAAATGCACATACTGGAAGTGGCTATCCTGTTTCATTTGTGTATCTGTGTCGGCATATTTTATAGTTTTAGCTGCTGCTGCATCATTAAGGTGTCGTGTTTAAACTGTGCAAAGCCAGTTGCCTCAGAAAACTTGGTTTTCCCCGCTCGTTGTGGACCACATCTATTGCAGTATACTGTTGGTGTTTTTGCTAAATCAAAGCCATTTAAACTCCCTCAGCCAGCGTCGGATTGGCACAATATTTTAGGTCAGGAATTTGACTCCTTCCCAGGCCACCCTGTTCACACAAACCCCCGCTAATGTTGTAGACTAACCCTTTGTTGATGTAACGGTTACCAAACTAAGTAGGCTATAGATCTGGCCTCTGTGTTCATCTGGGAAGAAAGTTATCCACATTACAAAATACAAAAATTTGGGACTGACCGTTAAAGTAGCCTAATTAAACAGAGTATGGTATGGCGTTTATTTTTGGTCATAAGTTGTTAGCGTGTAAAACATGCTAACGAGCAAATTATGTTACTCCACACGCGCAAAAAATAAATTTCCTGCGTGCCTGGCATGCTCTCATAGGATAATTCTGCTTAAACAGTGGAATCCTGCTCGCGCACAGTAGGCTTCTGCTCGCTGAATGGTGTTTAGCTTGCGCAGTGGATATCTGCTCGCTCGAGTCTACATGACTTTTGACCATTTGGGGGCAGAAAACAAGAAGGGCACTGACCCTCTTATGATTGGTCACTTTCAACGTGATCACAACCAGAGCCAGAGTTAAATAAGAGAGTTATGACACTCCCATTGACTTCTGTTGGAACTGTGGAATGCTGAAGTGACGCGTGTCACGGGGCAGCCGATAATGAATGAATTATCATTGTCAGGTCTCTTGGGGAAAACCGCAAGGATGATATATTGTTATATAGTTAAGTTTCTTAAAGAAACTGATTTAGATAAAAGAAATCAATTATTTGTCTGTTTTGTTTGTTTATTTTACTGCTTAATCTCTTGTTCCACACTCCAGTCCAGTTGGTGGCGGTAATGCACCATTAAACTGGTTTGCCCACCGCCAATAAACACAAAAGAAGAAGTAGTTCCAGCGCTGTATCCCATTCATTTTTGTTGTGTCCAACCAACGTACGCTCGCTGGTAAGTTGATGAAATGACTGCCTTTTTAGACATTTTAACCCATTAACTGACCTCTCCTAATTTAGTCAATAGTGGTATTTTATGTAGCCGGCTTTAGTTCATGTTTATCGGAAGATATTAACTAATTTCATCAGATTCTAAGTGCAGCTAGCTAACCTGAGCAACACTTCACTGGCTAAGTTACCATAAAATTAATGTTTGCCAACATTTACTTTAAATGTCAAGTTATACGTTTACGTTGATTCGTTGGAATTCAGAGTTTCTCTTCGGTTATTAGAATTATTGTAGAAGTTAGCTGCACTTAGAGGCTGCCGTAGTAGAAACGTAACGTTACTATAAATGGTAACGTTAGCTATGTGAAATAGATAACATGGCAAGATTGTATCTAGCAAGGTTGTTCCTTGGTTAATTCAGTCATTAACGTTACACGCATTGTTTGTTTGACAGTGCATCGGCTGATAAGATCAGCAGCACAAAAAGCAAGTAACGTTATAACTGCAGCAGATAAATAATGACTTCATATGTTTTTCTGTTGCAGAGGCTGACATATGAAACCATCGGAGACTGACTTTAATGAGCGAACAAGCCAGTTATGCACAAAGGATCCAAATATCAACAAAGTATGTCAAAAACTGAACATTTTAACCTTCATGAAGGTAGGATTATTGCAGGACTGCATTAGTTTTAACTCGATGTACCTATAAACAGGCAGTTGTATCTGCTTATAGGCCTCATTGAAACGTGCCAAACTTGTATATTTAAGAGTAAGCCGTGCCATTGTTTAATTAATTTAGACATATGAGCATAAATGTGTAAATTTAATTAAATGTTTAATACTGAGGTTAAAAAAAGGATGTTTTAATGAACTATATTGTGTTGGATACGAGGATTTTTTTGTCCTCCCTATTTACATACTGTACATTACAGCACCAGAATATCAGAAACTCCTCTAAATATAATGCATCTCAGTACAACACCAACATTACCAATTATGACTTCAGTGATAAAACATGTAAGTGAATTAATAATTCTATGTATGTCTATGTAAACAAATCCCGAACAGGACAGGCATCATAAAAGCAGAATTCATGGCTGAGCTGGTGTATTTATTACATTAGATTGTATATGTATACCTAATAAAGTGACCACTGCAGACACAAGTCAAGGTTTTCCCTGTTGCTCTGGGATGTGTGGTTGAGTGTGGTCACCCCCCCTCACTCCTGTAATCTCAACCTCATGAAATTATTTGGGAAACATTGGCTTTCCATGTATATTATAATTACTATTTGTATTGCAATATTAAAACCCATGTATTAAATGTATTAACCTTAACACTGTTTCATCTTTCTTCTCCCTGTTCTTTCCAGCAACACCAGGCTTGTGTCTCCTCAAGACCTGGTCTGCTTCTGACAGTGGAATGTCCTCAACGAAAACAACTCACTTACCCTCTCCCTGTAGATAATAAAGTATAATATAATAAAGTGTTTTGTTGAATGCAATTGGTTGCCTTATATATTTTGCACTATTGACCAAACTTCTTTCTTGACTTAAACTGAGCAGCTTCAGTTTTTTATTGATATTCACTTGTTGGGGATGTTTGTGTCTTAACACAACAACACATTAGACATGTGATATACAGTAGACTAATTATATATTCGGTACATTCTATGCATGTATCTGTGTGTCATCAAAGAGTGTCGTATCGGTCTTATTTAAAGGCAGGGTAGGCAAGTTGTTTCTAAAACACATTTTGTCATATTTGTTGAAACTGTCTTTATACACCAATACATATTAAAAAGACAGGTGGTCTGAAAAAGAGAGTAAAAATTGGCTGTCTGTAGTACTCTCAGGGCTGCAGTAAACACAACCACTCGTTCCATTCGGACCGAATGCAATGATTGGCTGGGTAACTGTCACTCTCCCTCACTGCCATAGCTATAGGAGCTGCTCACATGCGCGCACCCGGCAGCTCTCAGACCGGACGAGCAAAGCGGTTAGACATGGGTTCAGTCAGGTGTCCTGGCCCCAACTGTACTGCTAGATACAGCAAAACGTACAACAAAAAGTAATATGGTTGGTTTTGAAATGTGGTAATCATGTCAGAGAGGCGATTGTGATATATTACAGTGAGGAAAATAAGTATTTGAACACCCTGCTATTTTGCAAGTTCTCCCACTTAGAAATCATGGAGGGGTCTGAAATTGTCATCGTAGGTGCATGTCCACTGTGAGAGACATAATCTAAAAAAAAAAATCCAGAAATCACTATTTTTTAACTATTTATTTGTATGATACAGCTGCAAATAAGTATTTGAACACCTGAGAAAACAATGTTAATATTTGGTACAGTAGCCTTTGTTTGCAATTACAGAGGTCAAACGTTTCCTGTAATTTTTCACCAGGTTTGCACACACTGCAGGAGGGATTTTGGCCCACTCCTCCACACAGATCTTCTCTAGATCAGTCAGGTTTCTGGGCTGTCGCTGAGAAACACGAGTTTGAGCTCCCTCCAAAGATTCTCTATTGGGTTTAGGTCTGGAGTCTGGCTAGGCCACGCCAGAACCTTGATATGCTTCTTACAGAGCCACTCCGTGGTTATCCTGGCTGTGTGCTTCGGGTCATTGTCATGTTGGAAGACCCGGCCTCGACCCATCTTCAATGCTCTAACTGAGGGAAGGAGGTTGTTCCCCAAAATCTCGCAATACATGGCCCCGGTCATCCTCTCCTTAATACAGTGCAGTCGCCCTGTCCCATGTGCAGAAAAACACCCCCAAAGCATGATGCTGACCAAAAAGTTTTATTTTGGTCTCATCTGACCACATGACTTTCTCCCATGACTCCTCTGGATCATCCAAATGGTCATTGGCAAACTGAAGACGGGCCTTGACATGTGCTGGTTTAAGCAGGGGAACCTTCCATGCCATGTGTGATTGCAAACCATGACGTCTTAGTGTATTACCAACAGTAACCTTAACGGTGGTCCCAGCTCTTTTCAGGTCATTGACCACCTCCTCCCGTGTAGTTCTGGGCTGATTTCTCACCTTTCTTAGGATCATTGAGACCCCACGAGGTGAGATCTTGCATGGAGCCCCAGTCCGAGGGAGATTGACAGTCATGTTTAGCTTCTTCCATTTTCTAATGATTGCTCCAACAGTGGACCTTTTTTCACCAAGCTGTTGGCCTTTCCAGCCTTGTGGAGGTGTACAATTTTGTCTCTAGTGTCTTTGGACAGCTCTTTGGTCTTGGCCATGTTAGTAGATGGATTCTTACTGATTGTATGGGGTGGACAGGTGTCTTTGTGCAGCTAACTACCTCAAACAGGTGCATCTAATTTAGGATAATAAATGGAGTGGAGGTGGACATTTTGAAGGCAGACTAACAGGTCTTTGAGAGTCTTCTAGCTGATAGACAGGTGTTCAAATACTTATTTGCAGCTGTATCATACAAATAAATAGTTAAAAAATCATACATTGTGATTTCTGTTTTTTTGTTTTTTAGATTATGTCTCTCACAGTGGACATGCACCCATGATGACAATTTCTCCGTGATTTCTAAGTGGGAGAACTTGCAAAATAGCAGGGTGTTCAAATACTTATTTTCCTCACTGTAAATCGTCTCCACAGCAACGATACAATGCTATGAGTAAAATCTGAACTGTCTTCATAATAAGTCAAGATACCTCTGGACTTGTCTTTCTTCCTGTATATACTTATTTTTAATGATGTTTAAAAATGATCTATTTGTGATATAGGTTGTAGTTTTAGTAGTATATAATGTGTGTTTAAAGTGTTATACCATATTTGGATGTCATTATTGGAGACATAAGACATAAATGTAGTTGTTTGATTGTTTTTGCTGCAAGTGTAAAGAAAAGGCATTTATCATTTTTAATGTTTTATTTAAAAAAGAATGAAAATATCCAGAACAGGGAAAAATAGCCTTTGTATTTTCTCTACCCTCCAGGGAATAAAACAATATACAGGTATTCATCTACACAGTGGATGGAATTATCTGTGTGTCAGTTAGTGACATTACATCTTACACCCTGCTAGGATTAAACCTCTGTATTGTCCTGGTGGATCAGGATAACCGTTGCGTATCTTCCAGAAACTCCAACTCAGTTTCATGACTCTGTGAGCCCGTCCTAGTGCTCCACACTGCCACACTACAAACTGTTTGAATGCTGCCTGACTGAACTGTCTGTTACTCTGTACTGGGTCTAGAAGATCAGCCATGTATGGTGCATGGAAACACTGTAGTCTGGATGTTGTCCACAGTCCTCAGATTCTGGCCTGTAAAGGAATATATAGTTGTTAGAACCCCAAATTGGAAAGATTGGTGTAATAGGACAGAACATTCATCAACATGATTATATATTTTTATTGAACAGAGGTTTGTTGTTCCCTAACAGGACTACACACCACGTCAAATGTACATGACACAGATGAGCCCATTGCTGAAGCAGAGCTGTAGTAAGTTGTAGTGTAAGCAGTGAAAATTAATAAAGTAATAATAATAGTGATGGATCAAATTTTATAGCACTTTATTTTTGACACCAAAAGGGCTTAGGGGGAAACATCAGAGAAACAGAGAGACAAGTACACTGGGAGATAATAGACGAATATAAAAAAAATTATATATATACACACACACACACACACACACACACACACACACACACACACACACACTGTATATGCATGCTGTTGTTGGAGCGTGAAGCTCGAAGCAGGTCCTAGAATATGTACCGACATTCACTGCGCACCACTCTGCGAGCAGAAGCCCAATGCGCGTGAGCAGGATTCCACTGTTTAAGCAGAGTTACCCTATGAGAGCATGCCAGGTGCACGCTCGCAGCTACATATACAACTCTCGGTTGCTGAATTTGTGTGTGAGTACTTTATCGTGCGTGTGGGAAGTTTAATTTTTGCATGTGTGGAGTAACATAATTTGCTCGTGAACATGTTTTACACGCTCACAACTTATGACCAAAAATAAACATCTTAGTCCAAAAGGCACTCATATAGTGCACAAAAAAAACATTGATTACAATGTTCAGTCACTGGTATCCAGAAAGCATCTATCTTTCAGTAATTTCAAGAAGATATATTTTCATGTTTTCTATATCCTATGAAGAAAATACAGTTGTACCGGTGTTATGTAGATATATGCTACTGATCGAGATGGTTTACTTAACGGTTCTCCACATACAAATTATCCACGAGCGTTTCCACTTCCATAAATCTATGCAGCCTTGTGGTAGGGCATGCTGTTGATACTGTGGCCGATTGTGAGCAATATCTTAAAATATACGGATCCAAGAGAGAACTCAGGCGGACACAAACACACACAAGCACTTATACATGTGGACAGCTGTGCGGAAGTTCTTAACACCGATTTACTAATGGTCTAATACTAATGGTGAATGCTCGGATCTTCCTGTGTGCTGTATTACAAAAACTTAGCCATATTATCGCTGTATTGCTGTAAGTTGAAAATAAACTAATATCAACTAACGGCAGGCCAAACTCGCAACAAAATGGAAAAAAATGTCAAATTTGCAGGTCGCACACGTGAGTAGTTATACTTGCACTGTTTCTAAAAATGGTTGCAAAATGCGCACTGATTTATTGTTTTGAGCAAGCTGAAACATGAACCTTTTTTTAATAAATCATTACAGAGGTACAAGTGTGCGCAGGAATTCACTTTTGTTCTATGGAAAACCAAAAGAAGTGCAGATAGATCTCAAAGAAGTGTGTATGTGTGTGTATGTATACAGTATAATATGTGCTCGTGTGTTGCATGGTATGATGGTGAGAATGCTTACATTTCAAGCCGGAAATCTTTCCACTTTGCAGAAGAAAACAAAATGAGCGGATGCTTTTCTCACAGATGGTGGAGTGGGTGAAGAGTTAAGAAGTGTGTGTGCTCTTCACAACAGCCAAAGTCAGAAACAAAGATGATGTGAGGTTACATGAGCAGCAACATCATCTGTGCAAGAGGGAGGACCAGAGGTTGTGCGGGACATTCGTACTGTAATGACTTATTCATTCTTAAAATACCTCATGTAGCTCCATTGTAATGTCTTTGGTGATTCTTCTATCTTGTTTCAAGTTGTTAAATTATAAGTTTGTCCTGGGTGTAAAATAAATGGATAAAATATATAAATATATAATAATAATAAAAACAGTTTATGGACAGCATTCACCTGGAGGAACGCAAGCAGTCTGACCCTCATTAGAGTGGGAAAGCATTTGAAATGAACACCAAACAACCACTCTAAATGGCAGCCAGCTTCTCATTACAGAGTGAGAGACAATGAGAGGGAGAGAGCGAGCCAAAGTGAAAAAATGGAGTTCCTTGATTTGATTACTTCTGCCTAGACAGACGATGCAGTTCAAGTAATGAGAAGTCTTATTTGTTTCTTTGTGCATGAGAGTTCATGTGTATGTGTTTTAGTCTCAGGGACGAGCTGATGAAGACAGAAGCCACTCATGTTAAGTGGGCTCCAGAGAATTTGTGCACTGGGGGGGGGGTGCGCGCGTGAGAATGAATGAGAGGCAGAGAGAGAGGTGTTGATTGCATAACATGAGTCAGTGTAAGTCTGTATCTTAAAGCTTTTAAAGGTAAGTCTGGTATTTGTCAATCTAGACCCTATATCCCCATGTTTTTATGTGTATGTAACTGATTGTAGCACGCTCACTCAGTACAGGACCAGTCAGCAGAAGTGAAACGGGGCTGCAACGTAATCCTTGCGGGCAATCAAATATTTAAATTACCCAAAACAACAGAAGAAATGGACTTGGATGGCTGAGACTGATAAGAAGTTGAAATCACATGAGATAATGCAATGACTAGATTAATGTAGTGCATAACGTTAACAATTGCATACACACATTTAATATGAAATGGCTAAACAGTGCTAAAAAACAGATGACTCCAAAACCTCCTGTTACTAAATTAACGTACATCAAACTGCACAACCCCTTACTAGTATTTATCCTTGAGGTTAATGAGGTCCATGTCACATACAACCATTGGCAGATGTAATGCGACCTGAAAGAAAGAGTATGGACTTAAAAGAAGACAGGAGAATAAACATCCTCTCTCTTATCCTCTAAATTCAAACTCTGAAACAGACGGCTGAGCTGGGCAAGTGGGTCACCTGGTAGAAGACTTACCACATATTGTTATCACAGTGGCCATTGTTAGATTCTAGCTTGGGGCCTTTGCTGCATATCCTCCCACCTATCTCCACTGTGTTTACTATCTCTCCTGCCACTGTCCAATAAAGCAGAAATGCAAAACAATTATAAAATTTAAAAGTTGAAAACACAGCTTGCTTTTGGCATTTAAATGGATCAGACAAAGAAAATGTATACAAGAGCAGTGTTCATATAATTAATTAATGTTGTGTCTCAGATTGTTAGATATGTGTTTAGTTTTCTTACCTTAAAAAATATTCTTAGACCTTAGCAATGCCACCAGGATTCAACCTACTCTGAAGTGTCAAAAGCACTGAAACAAAGGCTCAAATGTTCTGCTGAGACAGTTTATTTAACTTAAACACTGTGCTAGTATCACAGATGATTTCAAATGAATTAGTGAGCAAAAGCTGAAAAGTTGCAACTGGCAATATAAAACTGAAAGCCAAAGATGGAGAAGTCCATTCAGCTAATGTAAAATCTTGAAGAATGTGCCTATTTCAGACTTAGATTATCAAAATCAGTCCCCACCTCAAATTCAGTGACATAACTGAAAGTATAGCCTCTAACAAAAAAATACAAAATAAATGGCTGTTGCCTTGACCTTATTGTTCAGGTAAAAATTAGGCATTAGTAAGTTCAACAAAATTTAATTTGCCAGTTCACATTCATTTAACAGGAATGAAACACTGCTTATTAAAAACACTTAAACTTACTTAAAACAGCATAGAAAACCAGTGACATTCAGAACAGTAAACATTTAAATGTATACAGTTTACACAGCTACTGCTGTGTAAGACTCAACTCTCAACTCTTTAGTTGGATTCAGTCCATCTTTAACATGTCTCCCTCCACTCATGATACGAGAGATCTGCGATGAGGGTGAGGACTCTTGGGTTTAGTGACAGCTGCTTCTTATTTTTCTTTGACTCAATTTTTGTGCCCTTCTCTGGATTGATGAGGAAGAAGCACCTTTGTGAACACCAGAATTCAGAATTAGCCACTTTGTACAGTGATTTGTCTAAAGGAGGAAATGAAAAGAAAATGTTGTGGTTCTTCCTCATCTAGGTGCATTTTCTCCGCCATTGGTGTAGTTTGACCTGTCAGCTCATTCCCTGTGGCGACGAGTGCTGGAAGTGGACCTGGGCAAGCAAACATCCTCATTTTGAGCTGATAAAATAGTTTTAATGAAAAACACGAACAGAATGCACAGGTGCACATGTGGTGTTCTGCATTGATCCAAACATGGTATGGTATCGGAGGCAAGCTTTCCACGTTCACTTCGTTTGCCAGACATGTTTCTTCTACATAGTGAAAGAGGTTCTCCTCTTTTTCATCAAAATAGGTGAGAAGAAGTAGCACCATATCCTTGAGATCTTCTGAGCAGCCCTCCAACTTTCAACTCAGAATTTTCAGCTTTGTGACAGCTATTGTGACAATTTCATGTCCCAATTTATGCAATCGTATGTGTCCTGAACAGCTGCTCTTTGTTCTGCTGGGATTTCATCTGTGTCATACTCATCTCCTCCCCGTTTGCGCTTCATTATTTTTGGTGCTGAAGACCGCCTAACATTTTCAATTCGGGTCTGTAACTTCTTGACCAGTGAATGATATCCTGGTCCCACCACATCACCCCCTATGACATCTTGTAAGGATTGTGGATACTTGGCAACAATTTTTTTGGCAACATCTGTAGAGGCTTGTTTACTGGGAGAAGCACAGGCATTCATCATTTTAGAGGCAACAATCCGGATCATTTCTCTCCGTAATCGAGGGCTCGGACTTTTCCCTCTCTCCAAACACTGCATCAAGGCTTCAGGAAACTTTTCCCATCTGAAAGCTATCGACCCAGTCTGAAGCCATGAAGGTGGGCAAAGGGGAGGGAGATTGTGAGGACGGGCTAGAGGAAGCTGGAGATGTTAATGATGACTGGCTATGGACTTCAGTACTTGGTGCTGTAAAACAAAAATTATTAAATTTCACAAGACGTATTGAATGTTTGTTGTACTTAAATATTTTTTGTTGGAATGTACTTACTAGTTTCTTTCCAGGCAGTCACCAATTTTCGTGCTTGAATTGGTCTCAGGACTGACAGCAGATCAGCTTCCTGAATGAAGTGAAAATCCTCAGTGGTCTCCACCCCCAACGACTGTAGTGTCTCCTCTACAAGATTGAGAATTGAGGCTGGGAGGTCTGGCAACACCTTAGTAATGGCACTGCGTATGTTGCTTTGCTCAGAATCATCCATTTCTGAGTATGAAAGAGTGAATAAAGCTCAATTAACACCAGGACAGCCCAAGACATTCATTAGTGAGACAGCACACTGTGCTTCAATGGAACCATTTGGTATCCATCCTTCATGTAAGATGGCAATGGATAGAAATCTGTCAAGTCACTGATGTTCAGACACTGCATCTTTTCATTGTCTTTCCTAACTGAGTACAGATGGTACTGAGGAAGGAATTCTGCTTTGTACATTGATACCAGAAAATGAACAGTGTCATTTTTTATCAGAATAAGCACTAGTTCACCAAACTCCATGGAGTCAATGTTCCCTGTGACAAGGAAGTGTCCTTTCTTGTATGAAGTTCCCTTATACAGTGTTTCTACTGTGACCTTTGTGTTGGTCTCAGTAAAGCCAAATTGTCTGACAGTCTGTCTCATCTTGAATGACTTTACTGTATAGTACAGAGTAAAATGGAGAATCTCCTTTAGCTTGCAAGACCGGTTGACCCACTGATCCTGCTGAATGATAAGCCTGCATCATCTGATTTACATTTGTACACATCAGCTAAATCTGTAATTTAGACAGAATGATACCGTTTATTTTAAGGTTATTAATTACTTATGGCATTACGGTATTTTCTCATTCATTTTACCAAAATGTTATATTTAACAATAAAAACGTGTGTTTTTCAACATATTATGACAGTGACAATTACAGTAATGTACTGTTTCTTGATTTAGGGTAATTCTGCTACGGTGAAATCCTATTTTGAATTTTATGGTCTTTTACTGTTGCTATTTGACAGTTTTTACCGTAAATTCTACAAACCTTTTTTTACAGTGTACTAATACTTAACAACTGCTTCATAGTGTGTTGATAACAAAGAATAAAACATTTATAACTGTGTTTATGAATGACTTACTAATGTGTATTAATGTATGAACAATGCTTTATAAATGATGAATTCCGTATTTACTAATACTTAACTAATGCTTTATAGTGTGTAGTTATTATAAAGTGCTACCGAAATTATTACTCTGTTAATTGATCAGTTGATTGCTAGAACATTTATCTGCAGAACATTTATCTGCAACTATTTTGACGGTAAAATAACTGTTAATGTCATTTTCCAAGCAAAAATACTAAACATGACCTTGATTCAGCTTCTCCATTGTGAGGCTTTGCGGATTTTGTCTTACATTATAGTTAATTGAATCTCTTTGGGTTTTAGACACTTTGTCTGAAGAAACAGGCTTTTGAAGGTGTCACCTTTTGGTATTAGGAAACTGTAATGGCCATTTTTCATTATTTTCTGATATTTTTGTATTTCTTCTATAGAACAAAACGATGAATTGAGAAAATATTTGATAAATGAATCGATATGAAAATGATTGCTAGTTGCAACTCTTGTTACATTCATTAAGCTATAGTTCTTCAAGAATCTAATGTGGATTTGTTCCCTCTTAGAGTCCGTAAGAGACAGAGTCTACAGCTTGTAGTTCAAATTTGAAATAGTTAAATGTAAGGTAGACAAGTACTACAGTAACTGGCAAAAAAAGGACCGGCCCTCTAGAATGACGGGTGTGCAGTGTAGACTTTATTCCATTAGCTGACGTTTCGCCAACAATGTCCTTCCTTTGGCTTTGTCTGTACCATTTGTTTTGGGGGGTGATGATGGGGCAGTGGAAAAGACACGTGCCTTTGGTGTGGGAGACCAGTGTTCAATTCCCACTGTGACACATCCATCAATGTGTCCCTGAGCAAGACAGTTGACCACATCCAGAGGCACGCAGCCTCTGACATATACAGCAATTAAAAGTTGCTTTGAATAAAAGCGTCAGCGTAAATGAATTTATTGTAAGCCCATGTGTTTACTTGACAGCCAGACTGATTGAAAACTTGTGATAATCTGTGATGTAAAATTACAATTGGGGGAAAAAAGGCGCTTCAAAACAGGTGATATGGGGAGATGATTTGTGACAACAGCTTCAGCTTAGCTATAGAAGAGAGACATGTTTGTTTAGTAGAAACGATGAGTTAAAGTGTAATTTTGAATCTCGGTCTGGTCTGTGCCTTCTCAGTAATCACCTGTCAATCAAGCAGTAGGGGAGGGAAGTCCTCTTCACTGATTTTCTGATGAAGTTTCTATAGCTCGTGCTATTTTGACTCTCTGTAGCTCTATCATCTGTTGTCATTCATTGTAACTACTTTGCTCTTGTTCTTTTTAGCTCAGAACTAAATGAATTGTTGCGGCTTCTACCAGAAATGTATATCACATCACTTCCTGCGTGACAGGGGACTATCCTGGCTGACCCTGCACATTTACAACATTGAGTGGAAGCTCTTTCATGAACTCGATATGTCAGTCAACGATAAACGGTTGCAAAACTGACATCAATGTTATCACTGTCAGGAAGAGGCCAGGGGGCACAGCTGCTTTTCTGGCCTACGGGAGTTTATCAGCATCCACATACCCTCAACAAACACACACTTAGAGCAGGTAGGGTATACAAACACATGTAACTCACACAGAATACAAAGGCATAAACTCATAGGTGAAGCATGTACGCGCACATATGGTTGTCTTTTGAACACCAACATGTGTTACTCCTGGGATTAGCTAGATGTTTGTGAGATCAAATGTTGTTCACCATTCTCCATTCTACTTGCTATTATTGCTAATGTGGAGAATAATCCTCCTGTGGAATTAATCTCTTCTGAATAGCGTTTGTTTCCATGCTGAGATAGAATTAAAGCTCTTGTTCCACTTCTGGGTGTGATGTGCTCTGTTGGTGTGTGCGTATCTATGTGTGTGTGTGTGAGAGAGAGGGAATCAAATAAATATATGTGCAGTTGAAGTATTTCCACCCTTTTAAAATTCAGTACATTTTTTTTGGGTTTGCCCATTAAGTGATTAAAACAGATCACACCATTGGTCTGTATTCTTTAGGAATGAATGTCCTGTTAAACTGTGGATATCTTTTTATGTTTGAATAAATTTGATGTATTTAATTTTATCTTGTTTGATCTGTCAGTTTATCTGAATTTGTCCCAGAGCTTTGATTCTCAGCCTGAGCCTGATTGGGCACAACAGGTCCAGTTAGCTCCGGCTTTTGTTTCTCTTAATTACCTTTTGGCTTTAATCAGATCTGATTTGACTTTATTCACTTCTCTTGTTTTTCTACATCAGTGTAAATTAAACATCAGTGGCCTAATTATTTATTCTATTATAAACTATAGCTTCAGTGAATTATTATAAATTGTATCTTAAAGAAGCATCATGTGAATAACATTGTCTGTTTTGGCTGTGTAGTGAAAGCAGCACAGCAGCCACTGGATCTGGCCAGCCACTGTGCTGGCAGAATCATTCTGGATGGACGTGATATGTACTTATGAACAGCAGTACCCTATTGATTGAAATTAAAGCATATCTGTAAAGTCAGACAAATGGAAAAGCATAACTGAAAAGCATCACCAAAGTTGGTACAGACATTTATGGTTCCCAGTTGATGCATCCTTATAACTTTGGTTATCCCTTGGGTTTTACCCTGGCTCCACCATGAGGTTGACATTTGGTTCATAACCAGATACCTTCAAAACTAATGAATTGCCATCAGCCCCTGCTGTATTTGTGTCTAGCGCTAATTAGCAAATTAATGTTAATGACAGTACTGTTGATGTTACCATGCAGCTCAATGCACTGCTGTGCTAAATACAGTCTCACAGAGCTGCTATCACGGCTGTAGACTAAATAGCTACTCACTGTTGACATGATGGCATGTTGACGGAGATTTTGCATGCAAATTCCACGACACTTATGTAGAAACACGGGCATACACTAATAATTTCACTTTTAGTTTCCAATATAGGTTCCCTCCCTAATGACACAATTAAATGCCTTCATTATATTTAGCATAGACTGCTAGGCAAGTCATTGTTGCCATTTTGGCTAAATTGTGACAGTCAGGTGTAGGGCTGAACGATTAATCGTTTTCAAATAGAAATTTGAAAGAACACGATTAGCTAATCGTGAAGACGGCGATCTGAGCAGGTTTAAACAGTCATGAAAAATTACAAGTTCATTTTGTTGTCATCCTTGTGTGACAGATCTACTAACCAGTCACAAGTGCCATGCGCCTCCTGTTACAGTCCTACTCACCAATCAGAGAGGGCACAGGGCGTGTATATTTACAACAACAAACAAAACTAGAAGAAAATGTGGGGTCAAGGCGCCACCCGAACAGACACAGGCAGCGACTGAGCCGCAATTTTGTCCAGCGTCAACTCACACTGAAGTGTTTCAGCAGGGGAGCGTTTTGTTTTTTTATTTTGAAAATCGACTGGATTCTCTCTGCTGTTCTGTGTCTGACTTCCTGCCCGGTTCATCTGCTCTGTGCTGCTTGATGCGGCTTCTGTCAAAACTAGACTGGCAGTGAATATCGAACTTAGCTAATTTTTTTTTATTAATATTGAATCAAATTGAATCATAATCGCAATATCTGGCAGAAAAATCGCAATTAGATTTTTTCCCCAAATTGTTCAGCCCTAGTCAGGTGGGTTCTGGGCTCATTGTCCACAATGATACGTTCAAGCAGTTGAACCAGCTGAGCTGTCTGAGCTGAGGGTAGGGATGAAACGGTATGAAAATTTCATATAATGATTATAGTGACCAAAATTATCATGGTTAGCAGTATTATCACGTTTTGTAAAAATGTTCAGAAACAGATTAAAATGTACTGCAGCGCTGTCTTCTGCCGTGGTGTCATTGACCCAAACAAACTCATGTTGCATACTGCGCATGCGTTGTTTCTAGGAGACTGTCCCAGAAGCAAGTGCGCATGCATGAGTTTATAATAGCGCAGTAACCCAACCCGGTTATCATGGTAATTAAAATGTGTATGGTAATAATAACCGTCGAGAATTTACCATGGTTTATTGTTAAACCGGTAATCCTTGTATCCATAAGTGGGAGCCAGCCAGAACCATAAGACAGTCCTTTGTTCTCAGAGGGCAGACCAGGACACTGGCCCACAAAACCCCACACAAATGATTTCTCCCTAATGTAATGCGTTTACTTGGAACATTTAATCACATTAAGCAGCACTCTGGGACATCCTCTAAGACGTCTTCAGACACTGGTTTTGTGTTGAAGCCATAGGGTTAGTGAGAGGTGACAACACGCCAAACGTGTTTGTTGCTGTCTGTCTCTCAGGCAGAGGTGAGAGAGACAGAAAGAAAGGAAAAGAGAGATGGATAAGAAGAAGGAGAGCTGTAATTTAGCTGGCTGACAGAGGAAGTGAGATCTCTTGGGGGGGTGTGTGAGTGTGACAGTCTAAATGAATAGAGACATC